>NW_027182452.1:1200000-1800000 GCF_040938575.1 Ambystoma mexicanum
GCGAAGAAGTTGGATATCACATCTCAAGCTATCTCAGGTTTGGAATGGGAAGGAGTTTCAAATCACATCTCAAGCTATCGGAAGGGTCTCAGGTTTGGAAGGGGAAGGATTTGGATCTCACATCTCATGTATTAGGACGGGTCTCAGGTTTGGTATTGGAAGCATTGAGATATCACATCTCATGTTATAGGAAGGGTCCCAGGATTGGAATGGGAAGGAGTTGGATATCACATCTCAAGCTATCTCAGGATTGGAATGGGAAGGAGTTTGATATCACATCTCAAGCTATAGGAAGGGTCTCAGGATTGGAAAGGGAAGGATTTGGATTTCACATCTCATGTTGTAGGATGGTTCTCAGGTTTGGTTTTAGAAGCATTAAGATATCACATCTCATGCTATAGGAAGGGTCTCAGGTTTGGAAAGGGAAGGATTTGGATTTCACATATGTTATAGGATGGTTCTCAGGTTTGGTTTTAGAAGCATTAAGATATCACATCTCATGCTATAGGAAGGGTCTCAGGTTTGGAATGGGAAGGAGTTGGATACACATCTCATGTTATAGGAAGGATCTCAGGTTTGGTATTTAGAAGCATTGAGATATCACATATCATGCTATAGGAAAGGTCTCAGGATTGGAATGGGAAGGAGTTGGATATCACATCTCATGCTAAAGGAAAGGTCTCAGGTTTGGAAGAGGAAGGATTTGGATCTCACATCTCATGTTTTAGGACGGGTCTTAGGTTTGGTATTAGAAGCATTGAGATATCACATCTCATGGTATAATAAGTGTCTCAGGATTGGAATGGGAAGGAGTTGGATATCACATCTCATGCTATAGGAAGGGTCTCGGGTTTGGAACTGGAAGGAGTCGGATATCACATCTCATGGTATAGGAAGGGTCTCAGGTTTGGTGTAAGCATTGAGATATCACATCTCTGCTATCGGAAGTGTCTCAGGATTGGAATGGGAAGGAGTTGGATATCACATCTCATGCTATAGGAAGGGTCTCAGGTTTGGTATAAGCATTGAGATATCACATCTCATGCTATAGGAAGGGTCTCAGGATTGGAATGGGAAGGAGTTGTATATGACATCTCCTGCCATAGGAAGGGTCTCAGGTTTGGTATAAGCATTGAGATATCACATCTCTGCTATCGGATGGGTCTCAGGATTGGAATGGGAAGAAGTTGGATATCCCATCTCATGTTATAGGGAGGGTCTCAGGTTTGGTATTAGAAGCATTGAGATATCCCATCTCATGCTATAGGAAGGGTCTCAGGATTGGAATGGGAAGGAGTTGGATATCACATCTCATGCTATAGGAAGGGTCTCAGGTTTGGTATAAGCATTGAGATATCACATCTCATGCTATAGGAAGGGTCTCAGGATTGGAATGGGAAGGAGTTGGATATCACATCTCATGCTATAGGAAGGGTCTCAGGTTTGGTATAAGCATTAAGATATCACATCTCATGCTATAGGAAGAGTCTCAGGATTGGAATGGGAAGGTTTTGTATATGACATCTCATGCCATAGGAAGGGTCTCAGGTTTGGTATAAGCATTGAGATATCACATCTCTGCTATCGGAAGGGTCTCAGGATTGGAATGGGAAGGAGTTGGATATCCCATAACATGTTATAGGAAGGGTCTCAGGTTTGGTATTAGAAGCATTGAGGTATCACATCTCATGCTATCGGAAGGGTCTCCGGATTGGAATGGGAAGGAGTTGGATATCACATCTCATGCTAAAGGAAGGGTCTCAGGTTTGATATTAGAAGCATTGAGATATCACATCTCATGCTATCGGAAGGGTCTCAGGATTGGAATGGGAAGGAGCTGGATATCACATCTCATGCTAAAGGAAGGGTCTCAGGCTTGGAAGGGGAAGGATTTGGATATCCCATCTCACGCTATAGGAAGGGTCTCAGGTTTGGTATTAGAAGCATTGAAATATCACATCTCATGCTATAGGAAGGGTCTCAGGATTGGAATGGGAAGGAGTTGGATATCACATCTCATGCTATAGGAAGGGTCTCAGGTTTGGTATAAGCATTGAGATATCACATCTCATGCTATAGGAAGGGTCTCAGGCTTGGAAGGGGAAGGATTTGGATATTACATCTCATGTTATAGGACGGGTCTCCGGTTAAGTATTAGAAGCATTGAGGTATCACATCTCATGGTATAGGAAGGGTCTCAGGATTGGAATGGGAAGGAGTTTGATATCACATCTCATGCTATCGGAAGGGTCTCAGGATTGGATTGGGAAGGAGTTGGATATCACATCTCATGCTATAGGAAGGGTCTCAGGTTTGGTATAAGCATTGAGATATCACATCTCATGCTATAGGAAGGGTCTCAGGATTGGAATGGGAAGGAGTTGGATATCACATCTCATGCTATAGGAAGGGTCTCAGGTTTGGTATAAGCATTGGGATATCACATCTCATGGTATAGGAAGGGTCTCAGGATTGGAATGGGAAGGAGTTTGATATCACATCTCATGCTATCGGAAGGGTCTCAGGATTGGATTGGGAAGGAGTTGGATATCACATCTCATGCTATAGGAAGGGTCTCGGGTTTGGTATAAGCATTGAGATATCACATCTCATGCTATAGGAAGGGTCTCAGGATTGGAATGGGAAGGAGTTGGATATCACATCTCATGCTATAGGAAGGGTCTCAGGTTTGGTATAAGCATTGAGATATCACATCTCATGCTATAGGAAGGGTCTCAGGATTGGAATGGGAAGGAGTTGGATATCACATCTCATGCTATAGGAAGGGTCTCAGGTTTGGTATAAGCATTGAGATATCACATCTCTGCTATTGGAAGGGTCTCAGGATTGGAATGGGAAGGAGTTGGATATCCCATCTCATGTTATAGGAAGGATCTCAGGTTTGGTATTAGAAGCATTGAGACATCACATCTCATGCTATAGGAAGGGTCTCAGGATTGGAATGGGAAGGAGTTGGATATCACATCTCATGCTATAGGAAGGGTCTCAGGTTTGGTATAAGCATTGAGATATCACATCTCTGCTATCGGAAGGGTCTCAGGATTGGAATGGGAAGGAGTTGGATATCCCATCTCATGCTATAGGAAGGGTCTCAGGTTTGGTATTAGAAGCATTGAGATATCACATCTCATGCTATAGGAAGGGTCTCAGGATTGGAATGGGAAGGAGTTGGATTTCACATCTCATGCTATAGGAAGGGTCTCAGGTTTGGTATAAGCATTGAGATATCACATCTCATGCTATAGGAAGGGTCTCAGGATTGGAATGGGAAGGAGTTGGATATCACATCTCATGTTATAGGAAGGATCTCAGGTTTGGTATTAGAAGCTTTGAGACATCACATCTCATGCTATATGAAGGTTCTCAGGATTGGAATGGGAAGGACTTGGATATCACATCTCATGCTATAGGGAGGATCTCAGGTTTGATAGTAGAAGCATTGAGATATCACATCTCATGCTATAGGAAGAGTCTCAGGATTGGAATGGGAAGGAGTTGGATATCACAACTCATGCTATAGGAAGGGTCTCAGGTTTGATATAAGCATTGAGATATCAAATCCCATGCTATAGGAAGGGTCTCAGGATTGGAATGGGAAGGAGTTGGATATCACATCTCATGCTATAGGAAGGGTCTCAGGTTTGGTATAAGCATTGAGATATCACATCTCATGCTATAGGAAGAGTCTAAGGATTGGAATGTGAAGGAGTTGTATATGACATCTCATGCCATAGGAAGGGTCTCAGGTTTGGTATAATCATTGAGATATCACATCTCTGCTATCGGAAGGGTCTCAGGATTGGAATGGGAAGGAGTTGGATATCCCATAACATGTTATAGGAAGGGTCTCAGGTTTGGTATTAGAAGCATTGAGGTATCACATCTCATGCTATCGGAAGGGTCTCCGGATTGGAATGGGAAGGAGTTGGATATCACATCTCATGCTAAAGGAAGGGTCTCAGGTTTGATATTAGAAGCATTGAGATATCACATCTCATGCTTTCGGAAGGGTCTCATGATTGGAATGGGAAGGAGTTGGATATCACATCTCATGCTAAAGGAAGGGTCTCAGGCTTGGAAGGGGAAGGATTTGGATATCCCATCTCATGCTATAGGAAGGGTCTCAGGTTTGGTATTAGAAGCATTGAGATATCACATCTCATGCTATAGGAAGGGTCTCAGGATTGGAATGGGAAGGAGTTGGATATCACATCTCATGCCATAGGAAGGGTCTCAGGTTTGGTATAAGCATTGAGATATCACATCTCATGCTATAGGAAGGGTCTCAGGCTTGGAAGGGGAAGGATCTGGATATTACATCTCATGTTATAGGACGGGTCTCAGGTTTAGTATTAGAAGCATTGAGATATCACATCTCATGGTATAGGAAGGGTCTCAGGATTGGAATGGGAAGGAGTTTGATATCACATCTCATGCTATCGGAAGGGTCTCAGGATTGGATTGGGAAGGAGTTGGATATCACATCTCATGCTATAGGAAGGGTCTCAGGTTTGGTATAAGCATTGAGATATCACATCTCATGCTATAGGAAGGGTCTCAGGATTGGAATGGGAAGGAGTTGGATATCACATCTCATGCTATAGGAAGGGTCTCAGGTTTGGTATAAGCATTGAGATATCACATCTCATGCTATAGGATGGGTCTCAGGATTGGAATGGGAAGGAGTTGGATATCACATCTCATGTTATAGGAAGGATCTCAGGTTTGGTATTAGAAGCATTGAGACATCACATCTCATGCTATAGGAAGGGTCTCAGGATTGGAATGGGAAGGAGTTGGATATCACATCTCATGCTATAGGAAGGGTCTCAGGATTGGTATAAGCATTGAGATATCACATCTCATGCTATCGGAAGGGTCTCAGGATTGGATTGGGAAGGAGTTGGATATCCCATCTCATGCTATAGGAAGGGTCTCAGGTTTGGTATTAGAAGCATTGAGATATCACATCTCATGCTATAGGAAGGGTCTCAGGATTGGAATGGGAAGGAGTTGGATTTCACATCTCATGCTATAGGAAGGGTCTCAGATTTGGTATAAGCATTGAGATATCACATCTCATGCTATAGGAATGGTCTCAGGATTGGAATGGGAAGGAGTTGGATATCACATCTCATGTTATAGGAAGGATCTCAGGTTTGGTATTAGAAGCTTTGAGACATCACATCTCATGCTATAGGAAGGGTCTCAGGATTGGAATGGGAAGGACTTGGATATCACATCTCATGCTATAGGAAGGGTCTCAGGTTTGGTATAAGCATTGAGATATCACATCTCATGCTATAGGAATGGTCTCAGGATTGGAATGGGAAGGAGTTGGATATCACATCTCATGTTATAGGAAGGATCTCAGGTTTGGTATTAGAAGCTTTGAGACATCACATCTCGTGCTATAGGAAGGGTCTCAGGATTGGAATAGGAAGGAATTGGATATCACATCTCATGCTATAGGGATGGTCTCAGGTTTGATAGTAGAAGCATCGAGATATCACATCTCATGCTATTGGAAGGGTCTCAGGATTGGAATGGGAAGGAATTGGATATCACATCTCATGCTAAAGGAAGGGTCTCAGGTTTGGAAGGGGAAGGATTTGGATATTACATCTCATGTTATAGGACGGGTCTCAGGTTTAGTATTAGAGGCATTGAGATATCACATCTCATGGTATAGGAAGGGTCTCAGGATTGGAATGGGAAGGAGTTTGATATCACATCTCATGCCATAGGAAGGGTCTCAGGTTTGGTAGAAGCATTGAGATATCACATCTCATGCTATCGGAAGGGTCTCAGGATTGGATTGGGAAGGAGTTGGATATTGCATCTCATGCTATAGGAAGGGTCTCAGGTTTGGTATTAGAAGCATTGAGATATCACATCTCATGCTATAGGAAGGGTCTCAGGATTGGAATGGAAAGGAGTTGGATATCACATCTCATGCTATAGGAAGGGTCTCAGGTTTGGTATAAGCATTGAGATATCACATCTCATGCTATAGGAAGGGTCTCAGGATTGGAATGGGAAGGAGTTGGATATCACATCTCATGTTATAGGAAGGATCTCAGGTTTGGTATTAGAAGCTTTGAGACATCACATCTCATGCTATATGAACGTTCTCAGGATTGGAATAGGAAGGACTTGGATATCACATCTCATGCTATAGGGAGGGTCTCAGGTTTGATAGTAGAAGCATTGAGATATCACATCTTATGCTATAGGAAGGGTCTCAGGATTGGAATGGGAAGGAGTTGGATATCACAACTCATGCTATAGGAAGGGTCTCAGGTTTGGTATAAGCATTGAGATATCAAATCTCATGCTATAGGAAGGGTCTCAGGATTGGAATGGGAAGGAGTTGGATATCACATCTCATGCTATAGGAAGGGTCTCAGGTTTGGTATAAGCATTGAGATATCACATCTCATGCTATAGGAAGAGTCTAAGGATTGGAATGGGAAGGAGTTGTATATGACATCTCATGCCATAGGAAGGGTCTCAGGTTTGGTATAAGCATTGAGATATCACATCTCTGCTATCGGAAGGGTCTCAGGATTGGAATGGGAAGGAGTTGGATATCCCATAACATGTTATAGGAAGGGTCTCAGGTTTGGTATTAGAAGCATTGAGGTATCACATCTCATGCTATCGGAAGGGTCTCCGGATTGGAATGGGAAGGAGTTGGATATCACATCTCATGCTAAAGGAAGGGTCTCAGGTTTGATATTAGAAGCATTGAGATATCACATCTCATGCTTTCGGAAGGGTCTCATGATTGGAATGGGAAGGAGTTGGATATCACATCTCATGCTAAAGGAAGGGTCTCAGGCTTGGAAGGGGAAGGATTTGGATATCCCATCTCATGCTATAGGAAGGGTCTCAGGTTTGGTATTAGAAGCATTGAGATATCACATCTCATGCTATAGGAAGGGTCTCAGGATTGGAATGGGAAGGAGTTGGATATCACATCTCATGCTATAGGAAGGGTCTCAGGTTTGGTATAAGCATTGAGATATCACATCTCATGCTATAGGAAGGGTCTCAGGCTTGGAAGGGGAAGGATCTGGATATTACATCTCATGTTATAGGACGGGTCTCAGGTTTAGTATTAGAAGCATTGAGATATCACATCTCATGGTATAGGAAGGGTCTCAGGATTGGAATGGGAAGGAGTTTGATATCACATCTCATGCTATCGGAAGGGTCTCAGGATTGGTATAAGCATTGAGATATCACATCTCATGCTATCGGAAGGGTCTCAGGATTGGATTGGGAAGGAGTTGGATATCCCATCTCATGCTATAGGAAGGGTCTCAGGTTTGGTATTAGAAGCATTGAGATATCACATCTCATGCTATAGGAAGGGTCTCAGGATTGGAATGGGAAGGAGTTGGATTTCACATCTCATGCTATAGGAAGGGTCTCAGGTTTGGTATAAGCATTGAGATATCACATCTCATGCTATAGGAATGGTCTCAGGATTGGAATGGGAAGGAGTTGGATATCACATCTCATGTTATAGGAAGGATCTCAGGTTTGGTATTAGAAGCTTTGAGACATCACATCTCATGCTATAGGAAGGGTCTCAGGATTGGAATGGGAAGGACTTGGATATCACATCTCATGCTATAGGAAGGGTCTCAGGTTTGGTATAAGCATTGAGATATCACATCTCATGCTATAGGAATGGTCTCAGGATTGGAATGGGAAGGAGTTGGATATCACATCTCATGTTACAGGAAGGATCTCAGGTTTGGTATTAGAAGCTTTGAGACATCACATCTCATGCTATAGGAAGGGTCTCAGGATTGGAATGGGAAGGACTTGGATATCACATCTCATGCTATAGGGAGGGTCTCAGGTTTGATAGTAGAAGCATTGAGATATCACACCTCATGCTATTGGAAGGGTCTCAGGATTGGAATGGGAAGGAGTTGGATATCACATCTCATGTTACAGGAAGGATCTCAGGTTTGGTATTAGAAGCTTTGAGACATCACATCTCATGCTATAGGAAGGGTCTCAGGATTGGAATGGGAAGGAGTTGGATATCACATCTCATGCTAAAGGAAGGGTCTCAGGTTTGGAAGGGGAAGGATTTGGATATTACATCTCATGTTATAGGACGGGTCTCAGGTTTAGTATTAGAGGCATTGAGATATCACATCTCATGGTATAGGAAGGGTCTCAGGATTGGAATGGGAAGGAGTTTGATATCACATCTCATGCCATAGGAAGGGTCTCAGGTTTGGTAGAAGCATTGAGATATCACATCTCATGCTATCGGAAGGGTCTCAGGATTGGATTGGGAAGGAGTTGGATATTGCATCTCATGCTATAGGAAGGGTCTCAGGTTTGGTATTAGAAGCATTGAGATATCACATCTCATGCTATAGGAAGGGTCTCAGGATTGGAATGGAAAGGAGTTGGATATCACATCTCATGCTATAGGAAGGGTCTCAGGTTTGGTATAAGCATTGAAATATCACATCTCATGCTATAGGAAGGGTCTCAGGATTGGAATGGGAAGGAGTTGGATATCACATCTCATGTTATAGGAAGGATCTCAGGTTTGGTATTAGAAACATTGAGACATCACATCTCATGCTATAGGAAGGGTCTCAGGATTGGAATGGGAAGGAGTTGGATATCAAATCTCATGCTATAGGAAGGGTCTCAGGTTTGGAATGGGAAGGAGTTGTATATGACATCTCATGCCATAGGAAGGGTCTCAGGTTTGGTATAAGCATTGAGATATCATATCTCTGCTATAGGAAGGGTCTCAGGATTGGAATGGGAAGGACTTGGATATCACATCTCATGCTATAGGGAGGGTCTCAAGTTTGATATTAGAAGCTCCAATCCTGAGACCAATGTGATATCTCAATGCTTATACCATACCTGAGACCCTTCCTATGGCATGAGATGTGATATCCAACTCCTTCCCATTCCAATCCTGAGACCCTTCCTATAGCATGAGATGTGATATCTCAATGCTTCTACCAAAACTGAGACCCTTCCTTTAGCATGAGATGTGATATCCAACTCCTTCCCATTCCAATCTTGAGACCCTTCCTATAGCATGAGATGTGATATCTCAATGCTTCTAATATCAAACCTGAGATCCTTCCTATAACATGAGATGTGATATCCAAATCCTTCCACTTCCAAACCTGAGACCCTCCCTTTAGCATGAGATGTGATATCCGACTCCTTCCCATTCCAATCCTGAGACCCTTCTGATAGCATGAGATGTGATATCTCAATGCTTCTAATACCAAACCTGAGATCCTTCCGATAGCATGAGATGTGATATCTCAATGCTTCTAATACCAAACCTGAGATCTTCCTATAACATGAGATGTGATATCCAAATCCTTCCACTTCCAAACCTGAGACCCTCCCTTTAGCATGAGATGTGATATCCGACTCCTTCCCATTCCAATCCTGAAACCCTTCTGATAGCATGAGATGTGATATCTCAATGCTTCTAATACCAAACCTGAGATCCTTCCGATAGCATGAGATGTGATATCTCAATGCTTCTAATACCAAACCTGAGATCTTCCTATAACATGAGATGTGATATCCAAATCCTTCCACTTCCAAACCTGAGACCCTCCCTTTAGCATGAGATGTGATATCCTACTCCTTCCCATTCCAATCCTGAGACCCTTCTGATAGCATGAGATGTGATATCTCAATGCTTCTAATACCAAACCTGAGATCCATCCGATAGCATGAGATGTGATATCTCAATGCTTCTAATACCAAACCTGAGATCCTTCCTATAGCATGTGATGTGATATCCAACTCCTTCCCATTGCAAACCTGAGACCCTTCCGATAGCAGAGATGTGATATCTCAATGCTTATACCAAACCTGAGACCCTTCCTATAGCATGAGATGTGATATCTCAATGCTTCTATCAAACCTGAGACCCTTCCTTTAGCATGAGATGTGATATCCAACTCCTTCCCTTTCCAAACCTGAGACCCTTCCTTTAGCATGAGATGTAATATCTCAATGTTTCTATCAAACCTGAGACCCTTCCTTTAGCATGAGATGTGATATCCAACTCCTTCCCCTTCCAAACCTGAGACCCTTCCTTTAGCATGAGATGTAATATCTCAATGCTTCTATCAAACCTGAGACCCTTCCTTTAGCATGAGATGTGATATCCAACTCCTTCCCCTTCCAAACCTGAGACCCTTCCTATAGCATGAGATGTAATATCTCAATGCTTCTATCAAACCTGAGACCCTTCCTTTAGCATGAGATGTGATATCCAACTCCTTCCCCTTCCAAACCTGAGACCCTTCCTTTAGCATGAGATGTGATATCCAAATCCTTCCCATTCCAATCCTGAAACCCTTCCTATACCATGAGATGTGATATCTCTATGTTTCTAATAAAAAACACGAGGCCCTTCCTATAGCAAGAGATATGATATCCAAATCCTTCCCATTCCAATCCTGAGACCCTTCCTATAACATGAGATGTGATATCCAACTCGGAATGGGAAGGAGTTGGATATCCCATAACATGTTATAGGAAGGGTCTCAGGTTTGGTATTAGAAGCATTGAGGTATCATATCTCATGCTATCGGAAGGGTCTCCCGATTGGAATGGGAAGGAGTTGGATATCACATCTCATGCTAAAGGAAGGGTCTCAGGTTTGATATTAGAAGCATTGAGATATCACATCTCATGCTATCGGAAGGGTCTCAGGATTGGAATGGGAAGGAGTTGGATATCACATCTCATGCTAAAGGAACGGTCTCAGGCTTGGAAGGGGAAGGATTTGGATATCCCATCTCATGCTATAGGAAGGGTCTCAGGTTTGGTATTAGAAGCATTGAGATATCACATCTCATGCTATAGGAAGGGTCTCAGGATTGGAATGGGAAGGAGTTGGATATCACATCTCATGCTATAGGAAGGGTCTCAGGTTTGGTATAAGCATTGAGATATCACATCTCATGCTATAGGAAGGGTCTCAGGCTTGGAAGGGGAAGGATTTGGATATTACATCTCATGTTAAAGGACGGGTCTCAGGTTTAGTATTAGAAGCATTGAGATATCACATCTCATGGTATAGGAAGGGTCTCAGGATTGGAATGGGAAGGAGTTTGATATCACATCTCATGCTATCGGAAGGGTCTCAGGATTGGATTGGGAAGGAGTTGGATATCACATCTCATGCTATAGGAAGGGTCTCAGGTTTGGTATAAGCATTGAGATATCACATCTCATGCTATAGGAAGGGTCTCAGGATTGGAATGGGAAGGAGTTGGATATCCCATCTCATGCTATAGGAAGGGTCTCAGGTTTGGTATTAGAAGCATTGAGATATCACATCTCATGCTATAGGAAGGGTCTCAGGATTGGAATGGGAAGGAGTTGGATTTCACATCTCATGCTATAGGAAGGGTCTCAGGTTTGGTATAAGCATTGAGATATCACATCTCATGCTATAGGAATGGTCTCAGGATTGGAATGGGAAGGAGTTGGATATCACATCTCATGTTATAGGAAGGATCTCAGGTTTGGTATTAGAAGCTTTGAGACATCACATCTCATGCTATAGGAAGGGTCTCAGGATTGGAATGGGAAGGACTTGGATATCACATCTCATGCTATAGGAAGGGTCTCAGGTTTGGTATAAGCATTGAGATATCACATCTCATGCTATAGGAAGGGTCTCAGGCTTGGAAGGGGAAGGATTTGGATATTACATCTCATGTTATAGGACGGGTCTCAGGTTTAGTATTAGAAGCATTGAGATATCACATCTCATGGTATAGGAAGGGTCTCAGGATTGGAATGGGAAGGAGTTTGATATCACATCTCATGCTATCGGAAGGGTCTCAGGATTGGATTGGGAAGGAGTTGGATATCACATCTCATGCTATAGGAAGGGTCTCAGGTTTGGTATAAGCATTGAGATATCACATCTCATGCTATAGGAAGGGTCTCAGTGTTGGTATAAGCATTGAGATATCACATTTCATGCTATAGAACTATAGAAAGGGTCTCAGGATTGGAATGGGAAGGAGTTGGATATCACATCTCATGTTATAGGAAGGATCTCAGGTTTGGTATTAGAAGCATTGAGACATCACATCTCATGCTATAGGAAGGGTCTCAGGATTGTAATGGGAAGGAGTTGGATATCACATCTCATGCTATAGGAAGGGTCTCAGGTTTGGAATGGGAAGGAGTTGTATATGACATCTCATGCCATAGGAAGGGTCTCAGGTTTGGTATAAGCATTGAGATATCACATCTCTGCTATAGGAAGGGTCTCAGGATTGGAATGGGAAGGACTTGGATATCACATCTCATGCTATAGGGAGGGTCTCAAGTATGATATTAGAAGCTCCAATCCTGAGACCAATGTGATATCTCAATGCTTATACCATACCTGAGACCCTTCCTATGGCATGAGATGTGATATCCAACTCCTTCCCATTCCAATCCTGAGACCCTTCTTATAGCATGAGATGTGATATCAAACTCTGTCCCATTCCAATCCTGAGTCCCTTCCTATAGCATGAGATTTGATATCTCAATGTTTCTACTACCAATCCTGATACCCTTTCGATAGCATGAGATGTGATATCGCAATGCCTCTAATACCAAACCTGAGATCCTTCCTATAACATGAGATGTGATATCAAAATCCTTCCCCTTCCAAACCTGAGACCCTCCCTTTAGCATGAGATGTGATATCCAACTCCTTCCCATTCCAATCCTGAGACCCTTCTGATAGCATGAGATGTGATATCTCAATGCCTCTAATACCAAACCTGAGATCCTACCTCTAACATGAAATGTGATATCCTACTCCTTCCCTTTCCAAACGTGAGACCCTCCCTATAGCATGAGATGTGATATCCAACTACTTCCCATTCCAATCCTGAGACCCTTCCTATAGCATGAGATGTGATATCTCAATGCTTATACCAAACCTGAGACCCTTCCTATAGCATGAGATGTGATATCCAACTCCTTCCCATTCCAATCCTGAGACCCTTCCTATAACATGAGATGTGATGTCTCAATGCTTCTAATACCAGACCTGAGATCCTTCCTATGGCATGAGATGTGATATCCAACTCCTTCCCATTCCAATCCTGAGAGCCTTCCTATAGCATGAGATGTGATATCCAACTCCTTCCCATTCCAATCCTGAGAGCCTTCCTATAGCATGAGATGTGATATCTCAAAGCTTCTAATACCAAACCTGAGATCCTTCCTATAACATGAGATGTGATATCCAAATCCTTCCCCTTCCAAACCTGAGACCCTCCCTTTAGCATGAGATGTGATATCCAACTCCTTCCCATTCCAATCCTGAGACCCTTCTGATAGCATGAGATGTGATATCTCAATGCTTCTAATACCAAACCTGAGATCCTTCCGATAGCATGAGATGTGATATCTCAATGCTTCTAATACCAAACCTGAGATCCTTCCTATAACATGAGATGTGATATCCAAATCCTTCCCCTTCCAAACCAGAGACCCTCCCTTTAGCGTGAGATATGATATCCAACTCCTTCCCATTCCAATCCTGAGACCCTTCTGATAGCATGAGATGTGATGTTTCAATGCCTCTAATACCAAACCTGAGATCCTACCTCTAACATGAAATGTGATATCCAACTCCTTCCACCTTCCAAACCTGAGAGCCTTCCTATAACACGAGATGTGATATCGAAGTCCTTCCCATTCCAATCCTGAGACCCTTCCTATAACATGAGATGTGATATCCAACTCCTTCACATTCCAACCTGAGACCCTTCCTATAGCATGAGATGGGATATCCAACTACTTCCAAATCCAATCCTGATACCCTTCCGATAGCATGAGATGTGATATCCCAATGCTTCTACCAAACCTGAGACCCATACTATGGCATGAGATGTGATATCAAACTCCTTCCCATTCCAATCCCGAGACCCTTCCTATAGCTTGAGATGTGATATCCAACTCCTTCCCATTCCAATTCTGAGACCCTTCCTATACCAGGAGACTTGCTATCTCAATGCTTCTAATACCAAACCTGCACCCGTCCTATAACATGAGTTGTGATATCCAAATCCTTCCCCTTCCAAACCTGAGACCCTTCCTTTATCATGAGATGTGATATCCAACTCCTTCCCATTCCAATACTGAGACCCTTCCCATATCATGAGATGTGATATCTCAATGCTTCTAATATCAAACTTGAGACCCTCCCTATAGCATGAGATGTGATATCCAAGTCCTTCCCATTCCAATCCTGAGACTCTTCCTATAGCATGAGATGTGATATCTCAATGCTTCTACCAAACCTGAGACCCTTCCTATAGCATGAGATGTGATATCCAACTCCTTCCCATTCCAATCCTCAGACACTTCCTATAGCATGAGATGTGATATCTCAATGCTTCTAATACCAAACCTGAGACCCTTCCTATGGCATGAGATTTGATATCAAACTCCTTCCCATTCCAATCCTGAAACCCTTCCTATACCATGAGATGTGATATCTTAATGCTTCTAATACTAAACGTGAGACCCGTCCTATAACATGAGATGTGATATCCAAATCCTTCCCCTTCCAAACCTGAGACCCTTCCTTTAGCATGAGATGTGATATCCAGCTCCTTCTCATTCCAATCCTGAGACCCTTCAGATAGCAGAGATGTGATATCTCAATGCTTATACCAAACCTGAGACCCTTCCTATGGCATGAGATGTGATATCCAACTCCTTCCCATTCCAATCCTGAGACCCTTCCTATAGCATGAGATGTGATATCTCAATGCTTCTACCAAACCTGAGACCCTTCCTTTAGCATGAGATGTGATATCCAACTCCTTCCCATTCCAATCCTGAGACCCTTACTATAGCATGAGATGTGATATCTCAATGCTTCTAATACCAAACCTGAGATCCTTCCTATAACATGAGATGTGATATCCAAATCCTTCCCCTTCCAAACCTGAGACCCTCCCTTTAGCATGAGATGTGATATCCAACTCCTTCCCATTCCAATCCTGAGACCCTTCTGATAGCATGAGATGTGATATCTCAATGCTTCTAATACCAAACCTGAGATCCTTCCGATAGCATGAGATGTGATATCTCAATGCTTCTAATACCAAACCTGAGATCCTTCCTATAACATGAGATGTAATATCCAAATCCTTCCCCTTCCAAACCAGAGACCCTCCCTTTAGCGTGAGATGTGATATCCAACTCCTTCCCATTCCAATCCTTAGACCCTTCTGATAGCATGAGATGTGATGTCTCAATGCCTCTAATACCAAACCTGAGATCCTACATCTAACATGAAATGTGATATCCAACTCCTTCGCCTTCCAAACCTGAGAGCCTTCCTATAACATGAGATGGGATATCCAATTACTTCCAAATCCAATCCTGATACCCTTCCGATAGCATGAGATGTGATATCCCAATGCTTCTACCAAACCTGAGACCCATACTATGGCATGAGATGTGATATCAAACTCCTTCCCATTCCAATCCCGAGACCCTTCCTATAACATGAGATGTGATATCCAACTCCTTCCCATTCCAACCTGAGACCCTTCCTATAGCATGAGATGGGATATCCAATTACTTCCAAATCCAATCCTGATACCCTTCCGATAGCATGAGATGTGATATCCCAATGCTTCTACCAAACCTGAGACCCATACTATGGCATGAGATGTGATATCAAACTCCTTCCCATTCCAATCCCGAGACCCTTCCTATAGCTTGAGATGTGATATCCAACTCCTTCCCATTCCAATTCTGAGACCCTTCCTATACCAGGAGACTTGCTATCTCAATGCTTCTAATACCAAACCTGCACCCGTCCTATAACATGAGTTGTGCTATCCAAATCCTTCCCCTTCCAAACCTGAGACCCTTCCTTTATCATGAGATGTGATATCCATCTCCTTCCCATTCCAATACTGAGACCCTTCCCATATCATGAGATGTGATATCTCAATGCTTCTAATATCAAACTTGAGGCCCTCCCTATAGCATGAGATGTGATATCCAAGTCCTTCCCATTCCAATCCTGAGACTCTTCCTATAGCATGAGATGTGATATCTCAATGCTTCTACCAAACCTGAGACCCTTCCTATAGCATGAGATGTGATATCCAACTCCTTCCCATTCCAATCCTCAGACACTTCCTATAGCATGAGATGTGATATCTCAATGCTTCTAATACCAAACCTGAGACCCTTCCTATGGCATGAGATTTGATATCAAACTCCTTCCCATTCCAATCCTGAAACCCTTCCTATACCATGAGATGTGATATCTTAATGCTTCTAATACTAAACGTGAGACCCGTCCTATAACATGAGATGTGATATCCAAATCCTTCCCCTTCCAAACCTGAGACCCTTCCTTTAGCATGAGATGTGATATCCAGCTCCTTCTCATTCCAATCCTGAGACCCTTCCGATAGCATGAGATGTGATATCTCAATGCTTCTAATATCAAAACTGAGACCCTCCCTATAGCATGAGATGTGATATCTAAGTACTTCCCATTCCAATCCTGAGACCCTTCAGATAGCAGAGATGTGATATCTCAATGCTTATACCAAACCTGAGACCCTTCCTATGGCATGAGATGTGATATCCAACTCCTTCCCATTCCAATCCTGAGACCCTTCCTATAGCATGAGATGTGATATCTCAATGCTTCTACCAAACCTGAGACCCTTCCTTTAGCATGAGATGTGATATCCAACTCCTTCCCATTCCAATCCTGAGACCCTTACTATAGCATGAGATGTGATATCTCAATGCTTCTAATACCAAACCTGAGATCCTTCCTATAACATGAGATGTGATATCCAAATCCTTCCCCTTCCAAACCTGAGACCCTCCCTTTAGCATGAGATGTGATATCCAACTCCTTCCCATTCCAATCCTGAGACCCTTCTGATAGCATGAGATGTGATATCTCAATGCTTCTAATACCAAACCTGAGATCCTTCCGATAGCATGAGATGTGATATCTCAATGCTTCTAATACCAAACCTGAGATCCTTCCTATAACATGAGATGTAATATCCAAATCCTTCCCCTTCCAAACCAGAGACCCTCCCTTTAGCGTGAGATGTGATATCCAACTCCTTCCCATTCCAATCCTTAGACCCTTCTGATAGCATGAGATGTGATGTCTCAATGCCTCTAATACCAAACCTGAGATCCTACATCTAACATGAAATGTGATATCCAACTCCTTCGCCTTCCAAACCTGAGAGCCTTCCTATAACATGAGATGTGATATCGAAGTCCTTCCCATTCCAATCCTGAGACCCTTCCTATAACATGAGATGTGATATCCAACTCCTTCCCATTCCAACCTGAGACCCTTCCTATAGCATGAGATGGGATATCCAATTACTTCCAAATCCAATCCTGATACCCTTCCGATAGCATGAGATGTGATATCCCAATGCTTCTACCAAACCTGAGACCCATACTATGGCATGAGATGTGATATCAAACTCCTTCCCATTCCAATCCCGAGACCCTTCCTATAGCTTGAGATGTGATATCCAACTCCTTCCCATTCCAATTCTGAGACCCTTCCTATACCAGGAGACTTGCTATCTCAATGCTTCTAATACCAAACCTGACACCCGTCCTATAACATGAGTTGTGATATCCAAATCCTTCCCCTTGAAAACCTGAGACCCTTCCTTTATCATGAGATGTGATATCCAACTCCTTCCCATTCCAATCCTGAGACCCTTCCCATATGATGAGATTTGTTATCTCAATGCTTCTAATATCAAACTTGAGACCCTCCCTATAGCATGAGATGTGATATCCAAGTCCTTCCCATTCCAATCCTGAGACCCTTCCTATAGCATGAGATGTGATATCTCAATGCTTCTAATACCAAACCTGAAACCCTTCCTTTAACATGAGACGTGATATCCAACTCCTTCCCATTCCAATCCTGAGACTCTTCCTATAGCATGAGATGTGATATCTCAATGCTTCTACCAAACCTGAGACCCTTCCTATAGCATGAGATGTGATATCCAACTCCTTCCCATTCCAATCCTCAGACACTTCCTATAGCATGAGATGTGATATCTCAATGCTTCTAATACCAAACCTGAGACCCTTCCTATGGCATGATATTTGATATCAAACTCCTTCCCATTCCAATCCTGAGACCCTTCCTATAGCATGAGATATGATATCCAACTCCTTCCCATTCCAATCCTGAAACCCTTCCTATACCATAAAATGTGATATCTTAATGCTTCTAATACCAAACCTGAGACCCGTCCTATAACATGAGATGTGATATCCAAATCCTTCCCCTTCCAAACCTGAGACCCTTCCTTTAGCATGAGATGTGATATCCAGCTCCTTCCGATTCCAATCCTGAGACCCTTCCGATAGCAGAGATGCGATATCTCAATGCTTATACCAAACCTGAGACCCTTCCTATGGCATGAGATGTGATATCCAACTCCTTCCCATTTCAATCCTGAGACCCTTCCTATAGCATGAGATGTGATATCTCAATGCTTCTAATACCAAACCTGAGACCCTTCCTATAGCATGAGATGGGAAATGTGATATCCAACTCCTTCCCCTTCCAAACCTGAGAGCCTTCCTATAGAATGAGATGTGATATTGAAGTATTTCCCATTTCAATCCTGAGACCCTTCCTATAACATGAGATGTGATACCCAACACCTTCCCATTCCAACCTGAGACCCTTCCTATAGCATGAGATGGGATATCCAACTACTTCCAAATCCAATCCTGATACCCTTCCATTAGCATGAGATGTATCTCAATGCTTCTAATACCAAACCTGAGATCCCTCTTATAACATGAGATGTGATATCCAAATCCTTCCCCTTCCAAACCTGAGACCCTCCCTTTAGCATGAGATGTGATATCCAACTCCTTCCCATTCCAATCCTGAGACCCTTCTGATAGCATGAGATGTGATATCTCAATGCCTCTAATACCAAACCTGAGATCCTACCTCTAACATGAAATGTGATATCCTACTCCTTCCCTTTCCAAACGTGAGACCCTCCCTATAGCATGAGATGTGATATCCAACTCCTTCCCATTCCAATCCTGAGACCCTTACTATAGCATGAGATGTGATATCTCAATGCTTATACCAAACCTGAGAACCTTCCTATAGCATGAGATGTGATATTCAACTCCTTCCCATTCCAATCCTGAGACCCTTCCTATAACATGAGATGTGATATCCAACTCCTTCCCATTCCAATCCTGAGACCCTTCTGAGAGCATGAGATGTGATATCTCAATGCTTCTAATACCAAACCTGAGATCCTTCCGATAGCATGAGATGTGATATCTCAATTCTTTTAATTCCAAACCTGAGATCCTTCCTATAACACGAGATGTGATATCCAAATCCTTCCCCTTCCAAACCTGAGACCCTCCCTTTGGCATGAGATGTGATATCCAACTCCTTCCCATTCCAATCCTGAGACCCTTCTGATAGCATGAGATGTGATATCTCAATGCCTCTAACAAACCTGAGATCCTACCTCTAACATGAAATGTGATATCTAACTCCTTCCCCTTCCAAACCTGAGAGGCTTCCTATAGCATGAGATGTGATATCGAAGTATTTCCCATTCCAATCCTGAGACCCTTCCTATAAAATGAGATGTGATATCCAACTCCTTCCCATTCCAACCTGAGACCCTTCCTATAGCATGAGATGGGATATCCAACTACTTCCAAATCCAATCCTGATACCCTTTCGATAGCATGAGATGTGATATCTCAATGCTTGTAATACCAAACCTGATTTCCTTCCTATAACATGAGATGTGATATCAAAATCCTTCCCCTTCCAAACCTGAGACCCTCCCTTTAGCATGAGATGTGATATCCAACTCCTTCCCATTCCAATCCTGAGACCCTTCTGATAGCATGAGATGTGATATCTCAATGCCTCTAATACCAAACCTGAGATCCTACCTCTAACATGAAATGTGATATCCTACTCCCTCCCTTTCCAAACGTGAGACCCTCCCTATAGCATGAGATGTGATATCCAACTACTTCCCATTCCAATCCTGAGACCCTTCCTATAGCATGAGATGTGATATCTCAATGCTTATACCAAACCTGAGACCCTTCCTATAGCATGAGATGTGATATCCAACTCCTTCCCATTCCAATCCTGAGAGCCTTCCTATAGCATGAGATGTGATATCCAACTCCTTCCCATTCCAATCCTGAGAGCCTTCCTATAGCATGAGATGTGATATCTCAAAGCTTCTAATACCAAACCTGAGATCCTTCCTATAACATGAGATGTGATATCAAAATCCTTCCCCTTCCAAACCTGAGACCCTCCCTTTAGCATGAGATGTGATATCCAACTCCTTCCCATTCCAATCCTGAGACCCTTCTGATAGCATGAGATGTGATATCTCAATGCCTCTAATACCAAACCTGAGATCCTACCTCTAACATGAAATCTGATATCCTACTCCTTCCCTTTCCAAACGTGAGACCCTCCCTATAGCATGAGATGTGATATCCAAATACTTCCCATTCCAATCCTGAGACCCTTCCTATAGCATGAGATGTGATATCTCAATGCTTATACCAAACCTGAGACCCTTCCTATAGCATGAGATGTGATATCCAACTCCTTCCCATTCCAATCCTGAGACCTTTCCTATAACATGAGATGTGATGTCTCAATGCTTCTAATACCAAACCTGAGATCCTTCCTATGGCATGAGATGTGATATTCAACTCCTTCCCATTCCAATCCTGAGACCCTTCCTATAACATGAGATGTGATATCCAACTCCTTCCCATTCCAATCCTGAGACCCTTCTGAGAGCATGAGATGTGATATCTCAATGCTTCTAATACCAAACCTGAGATCCTTCCGATAGCATGAGATGTGATATCTCAATTCTTCTAATTCCAAACCTGAGATCCTTCCTATAACACGAGATGTGATATCCAAATCCTTCCCCTTCCAAACCTGAGACCCTCCCTTTGGCATGAGATGTGATATCCAACTCCTTCCCATTCCAATCCTGAGACCCTTCTGATAGCATGAGATGTGATATCTCAATGCCTCTAACAAACCTGAGATCCTACCTCTAACATGAAATGTGATATCCAACTCCTTCCCCTTCCAAACCTGAGAGGCTTCCTATAGCATGAGATGTGATATCGAAGTATTTCCCATTCCAATCCTGAGACCCTTCCTATAAAATGAGATGTGATATCCAACTCCTTCCCATTCCAACCTGAGACCCTTCCTATAGCATGAGATGGGATATCCAACTACTTCCAAATCCAATCCTGATACCCTTTCGATAGCATGAGATGTGATATCTCAATGCTTGTAATACCAAACCTGATTTCCTTCCTATAACATGAGATGTGATATCAAAATCCTTCCCCTTCCAAACCTGAGACCCTCCCTTTAGCATGAGATGTGATATCCAACTCCTTCCCATTCCAATCCTGAGACCCTTCTGATAGCATGAGATGTGATATCTCAATGCCTCTAATACCAAACCTGAGATCCTACCTCTAACATGAAATGTGATATCCTACTCCCTCCCTTTCCAAACGTGAGACCCTCCCTATAGCATGAGATGTGATATCCAACTACTTCCCATTCCAATCCTGAGACCCTTCCTATAGCATGAGATGTGATATCTCAATGCTTATACCAAACCTGAGACCCTTCCTATAGCATGAGATGTGATATCCAACTCCTTCCCATTCCAATCCTGAGAGCCTTCCTATAGCATGAGATGTGATATCCAACTCCTTCCCATTCCAATCCTGAGAGCCTTCCTATAGCATGAGATGTGATATCTCAAAGCTTCTAATACCAAACCTGAGATCCTTCCTATAACATGAGATGTGATATCCAAATCCTTCCCCTTCCAAACCTGAGACCCTCCCTTTAGCATGAGATGTGGTATCTCAATGCTTCTAATACCAAACCTGATTTCCTTCCTATAACATGAGATGTGTTATCAAAATCCTTCCCCTTCCAAACCTGAGACCCTCCCTTTAGCATGAGATGTGATATCCAACTCCTTCCCATTCCAATCCTGAGACCCTTCTGATAGCATGAGATGTGATATCTGAAATGCCTCTAATACCAAACCTGAGATCCTACCTCTAACATGAAATGTGATATCCTACTCCTTCCCTTTCCAAACGTGAGACCCTCCCTATAGCATGAGATGTGATATCCAAATACTTCCCATTCCAATCCTGAGACCCTTCCTATAGCATGAGATGTGATATCTCAATGCTTATACCAAACCTGAGACCCTTCCTATAGCATGAGATGTGATATCCAACTCCTTCCCATTCCAATCCTGAGACCTTTCCTATAACATGAGATGTGATGTCTCAATGCTTCTAATACCAAACCTGAGATCCTTCCTATGGCATGAGATGTGATATCCAACTCCTTCCCATTCCAATCCTGAGACCCTTCTGATAGCATGAGATGTGATATCTCAATGCTTCTAATACCAAACCTGAGATCCTTCCGATAACATGAGATGTGATATCTCAATTCTTCTAATACCAAACCTGAGATACTTCCTATAACACGAGATGTGATATCCAAATACTTCCCCTTCCAAACCTGAGACTCTCCCTTTGGCATGAGATGTGATATCCAACTCCTTCCCATTCCAATCCTGAGACCCTTCTGATAGCATGAGATGTGATATCTCAATGCTTCTAATACCAAACCTGAGATCCTTCCGATAACATGAGATGTGATATCTCAATTCTTCTAATACCAAACCTGAGATACTTCCTATAACACGAGATGTGATATCCAAATACTTCCCCTTCCAAACCTGAGACCCTTCCTATAGCATGAGATGTGATATCCAACTCCTTCCCATTCCAATCCTGAGACCCTTCTGATAGCATGAGATGTGATATCTCAATGCTTCTAATACCAAACCTGAGATCCTTCCGATAACATGAGATGTGATATCTCAATTCTTCTAATACCAAACCTGAGATCCTTCCTATGGCATGAGATGTGATATCCAACTCCTTCCCATTCCAATCCTGAGACCCTTCTGATAGCATGAGATGTGATATCTCAATGCTTCTAATACCAAACCTGAGATCCTTCCGATAACATGAGATGTGATATCTCAATTCTTCTAATACCAAACCTGAGATACTTCCTATAACACGAGATGTGATATCCAAATACTTCCCCTTCCAAACCTGAGACCCTTCCTATAGCATGAGATGTGATATCCAACTCCTTCCCATTCCAATCCTGAGACCCTTCTGATAGCATGAGATGTGATATCTCAATGCTTCTAATACCAAACCTGAGATCCTTCCGATAACATGAGATGTGATATCTCAATTCTTCTAATACCAAACCTGAGATACTTCCTATAACACGAGATGTGATATCCAAATACTTCCCCTTCCAAACCTGAGACCCTCCCTTTGGCATGAGATGTGATATCCAACTCCTTCCCATTCCAATCCTTAGAGCCTTCTGATAGCATGAGATGTGATATCTCAATGCCTCTAATACCAAACCTGAGATCCTACCTCTAACATGAAATGTGATATCCAACTCCTTCCCCTTCCAAACCTGAGAGCCTTCCTATAACATGAGATGTGATATCGAAGTCCTTCCCATTCCAATCCTGAGACCCTTCCTATAACATGAGATGTGATACCCAACACTTTCCCATTCCAACCTGAGACCCTTCCTATAGCATGAGATGCGATATCTCAATGCTTCTAATACCAAACCTGGACCCTTCCTATAGCATGAGATGTGATATCAAACTCCGTCCCATTCCAATCCTGCGTCCCTTCCTATAGCATGAGATTTGATCGCTCAATGTTTCTACTACCAAACCTGAGACCCTTCCTATAACATGAGACGTGATATCCAACTCCTTCCCATTCCAATCCTGAGACTCTTCCTATAGCATGAGATGTGATATCTCAATGCTTCTACCAAACCTGAGACCCTTCCTATAGCATGAGATGTGATATCCGACTCCTTCCCATTCCAATCCTCAGACACTTCCTATAGCATGAGATGTGATAACTCAATGCTTCTAATACCAAACCTGAGACCCTTCCTATGGCATGAGATTTGATATCAAACTCCTTCCCAATCTAATTCTGAGACCCTTCCTATAGCATGAGATATGATATCCAACTCCTTCCCATTCCAATCCTGAAACCCTTCCTACACCATGAGATGTGATATCTTAATGCTTCTAATACCAAACCTGAGACCCGTCCCATAACATGAGATGTGATATCCAAATCCTTCCCCTTCCAAACCTGAGACCCTTCCTTTAGCATGAGATGTGATATCCAGCTCCTTCTCATTCCAATCCTGAGACCCTTCCGATAGCATGAGATGTGATATCTCAATGCTTCTAATATCAAAACTGAGACCCTCCCTATAGCATGAGATGTGATATCTAAGTCCTTCCCATTCCAATCCTGAGACCCTTCGGATAGCAGAGATGTGATATCTCAATGCTTATACCAAACCTGAGACCCTTCCTATAGCATGAGATGTGATATCCAACTCCTTCCCATTCCAATCCTGAGACCCTTACTATAGCATGAGATGTGATATCTCAATGCTTCTAATACCAAACCTGAGATCCTTCCTATAACATGAGATGTGATATCCAAATCCTTCCCCTTCCAAACCTGAGACCCTCCCTTTAGCATGAGATGTGATATCCAACTCCTTCCCATTCCAATCCTGAGACCCTTTTGATAGCATGAGATGTGATGTCTCAATGCTTCTAATACCAAACCTGAGATCCTTCCGATAGCATGACATGTGATATCTCAATGCTTCTAATACCAAACCTGAGATCCTTCCTATAACATGAGATGTGATATCCAAATCCTTCCCCTTCCAAACCTGAGACCCTCCCTTTAGCGTGAGATGTGATGTCCAACTCCTTCCCATTCCAATCCTGAGACCCTTCTGATAGCATGAGATGTGATGTCTCAATGCCTCTAATACCAAACCTGAGATCCTACCTCTAACATGAAATGTGATATCCAACTCCTTCCCCATCCAAACCTGAGAGCCTTCCTATAGCATGAGATGTGATATCCAACTCCTTCCCATTCCAATCCTGAGACTCTTCCTGTAGCATGAGATGTGATATCTCAATGCTTCTCCCAAACCTGAGACCCTTCCTATAGCATGAGATGTGATATCCGACTCCTTCCCATTCCAATCCTCAGACACTTCTTATAGCATGAGATGTGATATCTCAATGCTTCTAATACCAAACCTGAGACCCTTCCTATGGCATGAGATTTGATATTAAACTCCTTCCCAATCCAATCCTGAGACCCTTCCTATAGCATGAGATATGATATCCAACTCCTTCCCATTCCAATCTTGAAACCCTTCCTATACCATGAGATGTGATATCTTAATGCTTCTAATACCAAATGTGAGACCCGTCCTATAACATGAGATGTGATATCCAAATCCTTCCCCTTCCAAACCTGAGACCCTTCCTTTAGCATGAAATGTAATATCCAGCTCCTTCTCATTCCAATCCTGAGACCCTTCCTATAGCATGAGATGGGATATCCAACTACTTCCAAATCCAATCCTGATACCCTTTCGATAGCATGAGATGTGATATCTCAATGCCTCTAATACCAAACCTGAGATCCTTCCGATAGCATGAGATGCGATATCTCAATGCTTGTAATACCAAACCTGATTTCCTTCCTATAACATGAGATGTGATATCAAAATCCTTCCCCTTCCAAACCTGAGACCCTCCCTTTAGCATGAGATGTGATATCCAACTCCTTCCCATTCCAATCCTGAGACCCTTCTGATAGCATGAGATGTGATATCTCAATGCCTCTAATACCAAACCTGAGATCCTACCTCTGACATGAAATGTGATATCCTACTCCCTACCTTTCCAAACGTGAGACCCTCCCTATAGCATGAGATGTGATATCCAACTACTTCCCATTCCAATCCTGAGACCCTTCCTATAGCATGAGATGTGACATCTCAATGCTTATACCAAACCTGAGACCCTTCCTATAGCATGAGATGTGATATCCAACTCCTTCCCATTCCAATCCTGAGACCCTTCCTATAACATGAGATGTGATGTCTCAATGCTTCTAATACCAGACCTGAGATCCTTCCTATGGCATGAGATGTGATATCCAACTCCTTCCCATTCCAATCCTGAGAGCCTTCCTATAGCATGAGATGTGATATCCAACTCCTTCCCATTCCAATCCTGAGAGCCTTCCTATAGCATGAGATGTGATATCTCAAAGCTTCTAATACCAAACCTGAGATCCTTCCTATAACATGAGATGTGATATCCAAATCCTTCCCCTTCCAAACCTGAGACCCTCCCTTTAGCTTGAGATGTGATATCTCAATGCTTCTAATACCAAACCTGATTTCCTTCCTATAACATGAGATGTGATATCAAAATCCTTCCCCTTCCAAACCTGAGACCCTCCCTTTAGCATGAGATGTGATATCCAACTCCTTCCCATTCCAATCCTGAGACCCTTCTGATAGCATGTGTTAAGACGGATTTCTGAACTCTGTCCTGGTGGCGCAGAAGTTCAGAAGGCCAACCTAATTACTTGGAACAGGGTAACCTCTGGACAAGCCAGACCAATCAAGGTAGCGATCGCGGCGGTCAAGACTAGGTCTCAAGAGGGGTGAGGGTGACTGAAAGCCCGCAATGAGCACACAAAGCAAGAGCGCGTACAAACTACTCCAAACAGTTGTTTATATCAAAAATAGATACACATTTATTATAAGGCCTTAAAACTAATAACCACAGTAAAAGCAGCAATATACAACGATATTAAACCAACACATACACTATCCACCCAATATATATACAGAATACACAGTTTCACAGCATTAGCAGCACGAAATATGTTATCCACCTGCAGGGGAAGGAAAACAGGCAGTGCGAACCAATGCGTGTGATATGTCCGCCTTCGGAGGCCCCTAACTGGATGGTAGTCCAATCCCTACGAAGAGTGGAGCCTAGCGCTCAAAAGTACCTGCACACGCCGGTGCCAATGGGCAGAAGGTGAAGCTCTTTGGAGGACGTTGGACAGCTCTGTAGGGCGCCCTAATGAAGGAGAACACGGTCCGCGACTCTAGCGCAGCCTCCACTGTGAGGCAGAAGCAGGGCGCGAGTACGGACAAGGGGTGCTGTATTTACAGCGGGGAAAAGCAAGGGGCACTGCAGGAGGGCGACCAGATCCTAGCTAATCTACTCACCGGTCCCCGAAGCAAGCAGGCCCGAGCTTCTCCTCGATAGATGCAGCTTCTGGCAGGTTCTGAAGAGCAGGGAACGTCTCGTCGTCGTGCAGAGTAAAAAGACGTCCCGATCGAAGAAACAAGCACAGTTTTGTCGCCACGGCAGGGCAACGGAACGGCCGGGTGTATTCAAGCCAAACGAGCACCGTTCACCTCTAGCTTAGGGTTGCTAAGCAAACGAAGCGTGTGAGCGTGCCCCGGACTCAGAATACCACCCAACCTGTCGGCGATTACAGAGCAGGACTCCTTAGTAAGCTGGTCAGTCAACTGGATGGCCCAGAGACACTTCCGAAGGCTTACGGCAGGAGTTGATGAAGGTGCCGGGAATAGCTGGTCCTGCTATTCCAATAGGTCGAAGCGCCAGTACAGGCCTTCTTGTTCGATCTCAGGTGGAAAGGGCTTCACCGGACGACAGCAATGAGGAGCAGAAGTTCTTCAGGGGGTCACCAGCGATTCCTCGGTCCAGCCTCGTGTTCGCAGGATACTTGGCTCCTGTATCCCTGGGTTCGTAAGAACTCAGGAGATCGACATGGCAGTGGTGTTTCCAGCTCCCTCTTATCCACGGTTCCCTTCGCGCCAAAACGGAGGGGAGCCAATGGGAGATCCGCTCCTCAACACACATACCATACGTGGACCAATCACGGACCACAGTGGTCCCAGGCATTCACACCACCCTAGACTCTCTGGCACCCAGGATGTGTATTGGGACCAGACAGCCCAGCCCACATCCTGGGGGCACTCAAACGACATGTAGAAGCCCGCGAAAGCAACCGTGTTTCGCGGGAAACTACATGCCCAAATAAGGAAGGCCCCGGGTCGCCTGACCCGGGGGAAGGTAAAGGGAGCAAGACGGACAGTGGACGAGACAAAGGAGCCTCGTGGTCCGGCCATTTTGGGTAGCCGGGCCACCCTTTTGTGTTCGCGGCAAAAAGGTGCTCAGAACGGCAAAAGGAGCTCAAAATAAACCAAATGATCGCTGCCACCAGCCCAGTCCCTGAATGACTTGCACCGATCCAAAAACCATCCTACAAGAGTGTCTAGGGTCTGTAGAAGGCTAGAGACCCAAGAGAGCTGTAACTTAGCTTACAGTGCCCTCTTGTGTCGTGTTGCACTAAAATGGCGACACGATAAAAGAAACTACGGGAAACAGCGTTCCCCGGTACTGACTGTCTTAAGGGCATGTCAGTTTCCCCGTAAGAAAGGAGCGAAAGCCCAGAGGAGTACGGCAGAAGGCTGCACTTCTCTGGCAAAGTCAAGAAAACAGGTTGAAAACAATAGCAAAAAGTTTAGGGGTTGCCACATGGAAGGAAAGTTCCCTACAAGAACGAAATCTTTCCTAACACTCGCCCCTCCCAGACTATGGACAGGGGGAACTAATCCACCCCTGGATGAGTCTCTTGTTCAGGTCGGTAAAACATTCTGGACAACCCATCAGCATTGCTATGTTGGACACCTGGCCTATGCTCAATAGTGAAGTCGAAGCCTTGTAGACTTATGGACCACCTAAGCAACTTTGGATTCTCCCCCTTCATGTTCATTAGCCACTTTAACGGCTTATGGTCAGTCTGCACAGTGAAGTGGGTCCCATAGAGGTAGGGCCGCAGCTTCCTTAGGGCCCACACAACAGAGAAACATTCTTTCTCTACCGTGGACCATCTGAGCTCTCTGTCCTTAAGCTGGCGACTAATAAAACCGATAGGGTGTTCCTTACCCTTCTCATCTACTTGTGATAGTACAGCTCCTATCCCAGTGTCAGAGGCATCCGTCTGCACGATAAAAGGTCTTTGATAATCAGGGGCCCTGAGCACAGGGGCCTGGCACAAGGAGTCTTTCAAGCCATTGAAGGCCTTCTCACACTCGTCAGTCCAAGTTACCTTCTTGGGTTTCTTCGGAGTTGTGAGGGCAGTCAGAGGAGCAGCTATGGTGCCATAGTCTGCCATAAAATTGCGGTAATAACCCGTGAGTCCTAAGAAGGCTCTCACTTGGGTTTGTGTAGTGGGGGTAGGCCAGTCTTGTACTGCTTGTACTTTACTGGGGAGAGGCTGTATCCTTCCTCCACCTACTTCATGCCCAAGGTAAACCACTGAGCCTTGTCCAATCTGGCATTTACTCGCCTTTATGGTCAAGTGGGCTTTCTGAAGAGCCTGGAGCACAATCCCGAGGTGTTTCACATGGTCTTCCCAGGTGGCACTGAAAACTGCTATATCGTCCAGATATGCAAGACAGAATTCGTCCAACCCATTCAACACATGATTCACAAGCCTCTGGAAAGTGGCAGGTGCATTCTTCAATCCGAACGGCATTACCCGGAATTGGTAAAGCCCGTCGGGAGTTGAAAATGCTGTCTTCTCCTTGGCATGTTCTGCTAAAGCTATTTGCCAATAGCCCGCAGTCAGGTCAAACGTGCTGAGGTACTTGGAGGCACCCAAGGTATCCACCAGCTCGTCAGTTCGAGGCAAGGGGTGAGCGTCTGTCTTGGTGACAGCATTCAGAGCCCTGTAATCCACGCAGAACCTCAATTCAGAAGTGCCTGCCTTTGGAACCAATACCACAGGACTGGACCAAGGACTACTAGAGGGTTCAATCACCCCAAGGTCTAACATCTTGTTGACCTCGGTCTTAATATAAGACCGTACTTTATCCGACATCCTGTATCCCCTACTTTTGGTAGGTACACTGTCTCCTGTGTCAATGTTATGTTTGCACCAAGGTGTCAAACCAGGCGACTGTGAAAACAGGGGGGAAAACTGCCTAAGCAAACTTTTCACCTCAGCCTGCTGATCAGAAGTCAGGTGAGGGGCCACTCGGACACCCTCAACGGAGCTATCTGAAGGACCGCTTTGGAACAGGTCGGGAAGAGGTTCTGACTCCTCTTCCTCAACGTCTGACGCCAGTAGCAGTGCTGCGATTTCGACTCTTGGGACGAAAGCCTTCAGCCTATTTACGTGGAACACTTTTGGAGCCTGTCCAGGCCTTCCAAGGTCCACTAAATAGTTCACCTCACCCAGGGGCTCCACCACTGTGTAAGGGCCTGACCATTTGTCCTGTAAAGCGCGAGGCCTTATAGGGTTCATGATCAGGACTTGCTGACCAGGGGTAAAGTGAATTAAGGAAGCTTTCTGATCGTACCAATGTTTCACCAGCGCTTGTCCTGCCTTCAACTTTTCACTAGCCAAGCCCATCAGGAGTACCATCCGTTTTCTGAGCCCTAGCACATAGTCAACTACATTGGTAGTAACAGGGGGAGTGGGCATCTCCCATCCCTCTTTGACGATGGCTAAGGGTCCCCGTACGGGATGACCGAACAGAAGTTCGAAGGGGCTGAAGCCAACACCCTCCTGTGGTACCTCTCTGTAGGCAAACAGCAAGCATGGTAAAAGAAGATCCCATTTTCTTCTCTGGGGCTCCTCCAGAGCCCCAATCATGCTCTTTAGCGTTCTGTTGAAACGCTCCACCAGACCATTGGTCTGGGGGTGGTATGCAGAAGAGAACTTGTAGGTGACCCCACATTCTTTCCACATAGCCTGCATATACTTCGACATAAAGTTGCTGCCACGATCTGACACAACTTCTTTAGGGAAGCCAACCCTAGTAAATATGCCGAGTAAAGCTTTTGCAACTGACTTGGCAGTTACAGTCTTTAATGGGATGGCCTCAGGATACCTGGTTGCATGGTCGACCAGCACCAGGATAAACCTATTGCCTGAGGATGTTTGCGGGTCAAGGGGACCAACGATGTCGATCCCTACCCTTTCAAATGGTACCCCCACAACTGGGAGCGGTACCAACGGAGCTTGGATTGTCGCGCCAACCTTACCAGACAACTGGCAGGAGGCACAACTCCTGCAGTGACTTTCTACTTGCACCCCCATCTTGGGCCAGTAGAAGTGCATAGATAACCTTTGCTTGGTCCTCTTCATTCCAAGGTGACCAGCAAGGGGAACTTCATGCGCCAACTGCAGGAGGAAGGGTCTAACAGAAAGGGGAACCACCAACCTCCTATGGTCTCCTTCTGTAGACTCTGTGGGCTCACTGTACAGGAGTCCACCTTCCCAATAAATCCGATGCTTCCCAGGAGGTTCACCCTCAAGCTGGGAGCAGGCCTGTCTCCTTAGGCCTTCCAGAGATGGGCACTCACGTTGGCCCTTACTGAAGTCGTCCCTATCAGGACCTCCTTCAACTAACAAGTCTTTTAGTTCAGGATGGTCGTTGGGGTCGAACACTTCAGGCATCGCCACCTCCTCGTCAGGCTCGGGCGATTGACCAACTCCCTCCACCGCAGTGGTAGGCGAGCTCGGGGGAATATTCTCTTTCCCCCGTCGGGACTTGTTGACTCCTTTCGCCTTGGGTTTCCCCTTCGGCTGGGGCGGCGTATTGGACTTGGCCAATGCTGCCCGTGCTTGAGACCGTGTGTAGGGTCTTTCGGCAGTGTCTCCTACGAGCCCTAGAGCTCTGAGATCATTGCCCAACAAGACCTTTCCCGGGACGTTTCTCTGAATGCTCACTGGAATCCTAACTGCTGTACCATTTAAAGTTAGATTAACAGGGATCACGGGAAACATACGGAGGGGGCCGTCAGCCAACTTAGTGGGCATCAGAGTAGCTCTGGCAACTTCCTCTGAGTCTACCAAGGTAGAATCCACTACAGTTCGACTGCACCCACTATCCCTAAGAGCTGGAGTATCCACTCCATTGATCAGCACACTGTCTTTAAAGTAGTGCTTGGTATTATCCGGAATCCTAGCATACGCCTCTGCGACTTTAGGCTCCCAGGAACCCAGGGACACTAAAACTACCTCAGCCTCTATTCCGCTGGGAAATGAGTCTGAGGAGAAGGATGCTCCTGTAATCTCTTCTTCCTCGTAGGAGGAGAAGGCCAGATTAGCGGAGTGGACCCCCAAAGGTCTAACCTTACAACGGGGATCCCCCTTCACATGGTCAGTTGCTCCACAAGAAAAACAAGCCCCATTGGGTCTGTTTACGCAGGGAGGCTTATTATAACCAGAGTTCTGTTTCGGAGGCGAACCTCCACTACCCTGTGAGTTCTCGTATGGCTTACCCTTATTTTTCTTTTTGTGGCCCTTATGGGAAGAAGATTTAGCAGATTCCCCACCCTCCACATCTTTGGACTTTTTCCCTTCCTCCTGCTTACCAGGATGAGTTTTGTCCTTATGGGACACTCGATGTGACACCCATAAGTCTGCTGCAATGGCCAGCTTCTTAGGATCTATCTCCTTCGAATCGGCCAAATGCTGCTTAAGCTCCGGGGAAGAAGAAGCAAAAATGTGTTCCAGCATGACCAGATTGATCATGCCTTCGAAGGTAGAAACCTTATAACCTTCAACCCAGCCAGTTAAGTTTTTCAGGGACTCAGCTACATACGACACCCAAGTACCACCTTCCTTTTTCTTATACTCTCTAAACCTTTTCAAATATTGGGTCGGAGTCTTCCCAAACTTTAAAATGAGAGTCTGCTTCAACATTGCAAAATCAGCGCGCTCAGCCTTCGACATTTCCATAATGGCACTGCAACCAGAATGGGGCAGTCTGCTGAGTAACCATGCAATCTTATCCGCATTATCAACCTCTTGAACCTCGCATGCATACTCAAACGCATTTAACCAGTCCATAATGTCATTTCGTTCCTCATACACACTGAGCAGATCTTTTGGAAACCGTGGATGAGAGGAAGCCCCAGAACCATGTCCAGGACCCTTGGACCCATTTGCGAACTGAAGCTTGGCCAGTTCCAACTGGTGATCCCTGTCTTTTTGTTTTTCTGCCTGGTCGATTTTCAGTTTGGCTATGCTGAATTCAAGCTCCTGCTGCCTAAACCGCAGCTCTTGCTTCTTGAATTCAAGCATAGCCTCCCCATCAACACTGGCAGAGGAAACGTTAGACATTACATCCTCCCTGTCCTCGTGGTCGTGATGGATCAGTGCAGCGGCAGAACCGTCGGTTCTGCCAGTGAGAGCAGCCCCACCACCTTCTGCACTGTCCTCGGAAGTTATAGCGTCAAGCTGCGCTTCTTGCCACGCCACGATTCTCTGGATCATTTCCAATTTAGTGCCTTGAGAGGAAACCCCTCTCTCCGCACACATCTTCTTCAATGTTTCAGATTTCGAAGCATTTAAGGTTAATAAAGTATTCGTTTCCATACTGTTGATAGGACTATGGCCTTTTTAACGTTATATTCAATACTTTACTGCGTGTCCTGGTTGGAATAACCTGAAAACGCCTTAGCTCGTGCGCAACACTGGATACCTTCAGTCGTATCCCACCGCTGTACACCAATTTGTTAAGACGGATTTCTGAACTCTGTCCTGGTGGCGCAGAAGTTCAGAAGGCCAACCTAATTACTTGGAACAGGGTAACCTCTGGACAAGCCAGACCAATCAAGGTAGCGATCGCGGCGGTCAAGACTAGGTCTCAAGAGGGGTGAGGGTGACTGAAAGCCCGCAATGAGCACACAAAGCAAGAGCGCGTACAAACTACTCCAAACAGTTGTTTATATCAAAAATAGATACACATTTATTATAAGGCCTTAAAACTAATAACCACAGTAAAAGCAGCAATATACAACGATATTAAACCAACACATACACTATCCACCCAATATATATACAGAATACACAGTTTCACAGCATTAGCAGCACGAAATATGTTATCCACCTGCAGGGGAAGGAAAACAGGCAGTGCGAACCAATGCGTGTGATATGTCCGCCTTCGGAGGCCCCTAACTGGATGGTAGTCCAATCCCTACGAAGAGTGGAGCCTAGCGCTCAAAAGTACCTGCACACGCCGGTGCCAATGGGCAGAAGGTGAAGCTCTTCGGAGGACGTTGGACAGCTCTGTAGGGCGCCCTAATGAAGGAGAACACGGTCCGCGACTCTAGCGCAGCCTCCACTGTGAGGCAGAAGCAGGGCGCGAGTACGGACAAGGGGTGCTGTATTTACAGCGGGGAAAAGCAAGGGGCACTGCAGGAGGGCGACCAGATCCTAGCTAATCTACTCACCGGTCCCCGAAGCAAGCAGGCCCGAGCTTCTCCTCGATAGATGCAGCTTCTGGCAGGTTCTGAAGAGCAGGGAACGTCTCGTCGTCGTGCAGAGTAAAAAGACGTCCCGATCGAAGAAACAAGCACAGTTTTGTCGCCACGGCAGGGCAACGGAACGGCCGGGTGTATTCAAGCCAAACGAGCACCGTTCACCTCTAGCTTAGGGTTGCTAAGCAAACGAAGCGTGTGAGCGTGCCCCGGACTCAGAATACCACCCAACCTGTCGGCGATTACAGAGCAGGACTCCTTAGTAAGCTGGTCAGTCAACTGGATGGCCCAGAGACACTTCCGAAGGCTTACGGCAGGAGTTGATGAAGGTGCCGGGAATAGCTGGTCCTGCTATTCCAATAGGTCGAAGCGCCAGTACAGGCCTTCTTGTTCGATCTCAGGTGGAAAGGGCTTCACCGGACGACAGCAATGAGGAGCAGAAGTTCTTCAGGGGGTCACCAGCGATTCCTCGGTCCAGCCTCGTGTTCGCAGGATACTTGGCTCCTGTATCCCTGGGTTCGTAAGAACTCAGGAGATCGACATGGCAGTGGTGTTTCCAGCTCCCTCTTATCCACGGTTCCCTTCGCGCCAAAACGGAGGGGAGCCAATGGGAGATCCGCTCCTCAACACACATACCATACGTGGACCAATCACGGACCACAGTGGTCCCAGGCATTCACACCACCCTAGACTCTCTGGCACCCAGGATGTGTATTGGGACCAGACAGCCCAGCCCACATCCTGGGGGCACTCAAACGACATGTAGAAGCCCGCGAAAGCAACCGTGTTTCGCGGGAAACTACATGCCCAAATAAGGAAGGCCCCGGGTCGCCTGACCCGGGGGAAGGTAAAGGGAGCAAGACGGACAGTGGACGAGACAAAGGAGCCTCGTGGTCCGGCCATTTTGGGTAGCCGGGCCACCCTTTTGTGTTCGCGGCAAAAAGGTGCTCAGAACGGCAAAAGGAGCTCAAAATAAACCAAATGATCGCTGCCACCAGCCCAGTCCCTGAATGACTTGCACCGATCCAAAAACCATCCTACAAGAGTGTCTAGGGTCTGTAGAAGGCTAGAGACCCAAGAGAGCTGTAACTTAGCTTACAGTGCCCTCTTGTGTCGTGTTGCACTAAAATGGCGACACGATAAAAGAAACTACGGGAAACAGCGTTCCCCGGTACTGACTGTCTTAAGGGCATGTCAGTTTCCCCGTAAGAAAGGAGCGAAAGCCCAGAGGAGTACGGCAGAAGGCTGCACTTCTCTGGCAAAGTCAAGAAAACAGGTTGAAAACAATAGCAAAAAGTTTAGGGGTTGCCACATGGAAGGAAAGTTCCCTACAAGAACGAAATCTTTCCTAACAGCATGAGATGTGATATCTCAATGCCTCTAATACCAAACCTGAGATCCTACCTCTAACATGAAATGTGATATCCTACTCCTTCCCTTTCCAAACGTGAGACCCTCCCTATAGCATGAGATGTGATATCCAAATACTTCCCATTCCAATCCTGAGACCCTTCCTATAGCATGAGATGTGATATCTCAATGCTTATACCAAACCTGAGACCCTTCCTATAGCATGAGATGTGATATCCAACTCCTTCCCATTCCAATCCTGAGACCCTTCCTATAACATGAGATGTGATGTCTCAATGCTTCTAATACCAAACCTGAGATCCTTCCTATGGCATGTGATGTCATATAAAACTCCTTCCCATTCCAATGCTGAGACCCTTCCTATAGCATGAGATGTGATATCCAACTCCTTCCCATTCCAATCCTGAGACCTTTCCTATAACATGAGATGTGATGGCTCAATGCTTCTAATACCAAACCTGAGATCCTTCCTATGGCATGAGATGTGATATCCAACTCCTTCCCATTCCAACCTGAGACCCTTCCTATAGCATGAGATGTGATATCCAACTCCTTCCCATTCCAATCCTGAGACCCTTCTGATAGCATGAGATGTGATATCTCAATGCTTCTAATACCAAACCTGAGATCCTTCCGATAACATGAGATGTGATATCTCAATTCTTCTAATACCAAACCTGAGATCCTTCCTATAACACGAGATGTGATATCCAAATACTTCCCCTTCCAAACCTGAGACCCTCCCTTTGGCATGAGATGTGATATCCAACTCCTTCCCATTCCAATCCTTAGAGCCTTCTGATAGCATGAGATGTGATATCTCAATGCCTCTAATACCAAACCTGAGATCCTACCTCTAACATGAAATGTGATATCCAACTCCTTCCCCTTCCAAACCTGAGAGCCTTCCTATAACATGAGATGTGATATCGAAGTCCTTCCCATTCCAATCCTGAGACCCTTCCTATAACATGAGATGTGATACCCAACACCTTCCCATTCCAACCTGAGACCCTTCCTATAGCATGAGATGGGATATCCAACTACTTCCAAATCCAATCCTGATACCCTTCCGATAGCATGAGATGTGATATCTCAATGCTTCTAATACCAAACCTGAGATCCTTCCTATAACATGAGATGTGATATCCAAATCCTTCCCCTTCCAAACCTGAGACCCTCCCTTTAGCATGAGATGTGATATCCAACTCCTTCCCATTCCAATCCTGAGACCCTTCTGATAGCATGAGATGTGATATCTCAATGCCTCTAATACCAAACCTGAGATCCTACCTCTAACATGAAATGTGATATCCTACTCCTTCCCTTTCCAAACGTGAGACCCTCCCTATAGCATGAGATGTGATATCCAACTCCTTCCCATTCCAATCCTGAGACCCTTCCTATAGCATGAGATGTGATATCTCAATGCTTATACTAAACCTGAGACCCTTCCTATAGCATGAGATGTGATATCCAACTCCTTCCCATTCCAATCCTGAGACCCTTCCTATAACATGAGATGTGATGTCTCAATGCTTCTAATACCAAACCTGAGATCCTTCCTATGGCATGTGATGTCATATAAAACTCCTTCCCATTCCAATCCTGAGACCCTTCCTATAGCATGAGATGTGATATCCAACTCCTTCCCATTCCAATCCTGAGACCCTTCTGAGAGCATGAGATGTGATATCTCAATGCTTCTAATACCAAACCTGAGATCCTTCCGATAGCATGAGATGTGATATCTCAATTCTTCTAATACCAAACCTGAGATCCTTCCTATAACACGAGATGTGATATCCAAATCTTTCCCCTTCCAAACCCGAGACCCTCCCTTTGGCATGAGATGTGATATCCAACTCCTTCCCATTCCAACCCTGAGACCCTTCTGATAGCATGAGATGTGATATCTCAGTGCCTCTAACAAACCTGAGATCCTACCTCTAACATGAAATGTGATATCCAACTCCTTCCCATTCCAATCCTGAGACCCTTCCTAGAGCATGAGACGTGATATCTCAATGCTTCTAATACCAAACCTGAGACCCTTCCTATAGCATGATATGGGATATCCAACTCCTTCCCAATCCAATCCTGAGACCCTTCTGATAGCATGAGATGTGATATCTCAATGCTTCTACCAAACCTGAGACCCTTCCTATGGCATGAGATGTGATATCAAACTCCTTCCCATTCGAATCCTGAGTCCCTTCATATAGCATGAGATGTGATATCCAACTCCTTCCCATTCCAATCTGAGACCCCTCCTATAGCATGAGATGTGACATCTCAATACTTCTAATACCAAACCTGAGACCCTTCCTATAGCCCGAGATGGGATATCCAACTCCTTCCCATTCCAATCCTGAGACACTTCCGATAGCAGAGATGTGATATCTCAATGCTTATACCAAACCTGAGACCCTTCCTATAACATGAGATGTGATATCCAACTCCTTCCCGTTCCAAACCTGAGACCCTTCCTATAGCATATGTGGTATCCAACTCCTTCCCATTCCAAACATGAGACCCTTCCAATAGCAAGAATGTAATATCCAACTCCTTCCCATTCCAATCCTGAGACCATGCCTATAGCATGAGATGTGATATCTCAATGCTTCCAATACCAAACCTGAGATCCTTGCTATGACATGAGATGTGATATCCAATTCCTTCCCATTCCAAACCTGAAACCCTTCCTACAGCATGCAATGTGATATCTCAATGCTTCTAATACCAAACCTGAGACCCGTCCTATAACATGAGATGGGATATCCAACTCCTTCCCGTTCCAAACCTGAGACCCTTCCTATAGTATGAGATGTGATATCCAACTCCTTCCCATCCCAATCCTGAGACACTTCTGATAGCAGAGATGTTATATCTCAATGCTTATACCAAACCTGAGACCCTTCCTACGGCATGAGATGTGATATCCAACTCCTTCCCATTCCAATCCTGAGACCCTTCCTATATCATGAGATGCGATATCTCAATGCTTCAAATACCAAACCTGGACCCTTCCTATAGCATGAGATGTAATATCAAACTCCGTCCCATTCCAATCCTGCGTCCCTTCCTATAGCATGAGATTTCATATCTCAATGTTTCTACTACCAAACCTGAGACCCTTCCCATAACATGAGAGGTGATATCCAACTCCTTCCCATTCCAATCCTGAGACTGAGACTCTTCCTATAGCATGAGATGTGATATCTCAATGCTTCTACCAAACCTGAGACCCTTCCTATAGCATGAGATGTGATATCCGACTCCTTCCCATTCCAATCCTCAGACACTTCCTATAGCATGAGATGTGATAACTCAATGCTTCTAATACCAAACCTGAGACCCTTCCTATGGCATGAGATTTGATATCAAACTCCTTCCCAATCCAATCCTGAGACCCTTCCTATAGCATGAGATATGATATCCAACTCCTTCCTATTCCAATCCTGAAACCCTTCCTACACCATGAGATGTGATATCTTAATGCTTCTAATACCAAACCTGAGACCCGTCCTATAACATGAGATGTGATATCCAAATCCTTCCCCTTCCAAACCTGAGACCCTTCCTTTAGCATGAGATGTGATATCCAGCTCCTTCTCATTCCAATCCTGAGACCCTTCCGATAGCATGAGATGTGATATCTCAATGCTTCTAATATCAAAACTGAGACCCTCCCTATAGCATGAGATGTGATATCTAAGTCCTTCCCACTCCAATCCTGAGACCCTTCGGATAGCAGAGATGTGATATCTCAATGCTTATACCAAACCTGAGACCCTTCCTATAGCATGAGATGTGATATCCAACTCCTTCCCATTCCAATCCTGAGACCCTTACTATAGCATGAGATGTGATATCTCAATGCTTCTAATACCAAACCTGAGATCCTTCCTATAACATGAGATGTGATATCCAAATCCTTCCCCTTCCAAACCTGAGACCCTCCCTTTAGCATGAGATGTGATATCCAACTCCTTCCCATTCCAATCCTGAGACCCTTCTGATAGCATGAGATGTGATGTCTCAATGCTTCTAATACCAAACCTGAGATCCTTCCGATAGCATGAGATGTGATATCTCAATGCTTCTAATACCAAACCTGAGATCCTTCCTATAACATGAGATGTGATATCCAAATCCTTCCCCTTCCAAACCTGAGACCCTCCCTTAAGCGTGAGATGTGATGTCCAACTCCTTCCCATTCCAATCCTGAGACCCTTCTGATAGCATGAGATGTGATGTCTCAATGCCTCTAATACCAAACCTGAGATCCTACCTCTAACATGAAATGTGATATCCAACTCCTTCCCCATCCAAACCTGAGAGCCTTCCTATAGCATGAGATGTGATATCCAACTCCTTCCCATTCCAATCCTGAGACTCTTCCTGTAGCATGAGATGTGATATCTCAATGCTTCTACCAAACCTGAGACCCTTCCTATAGCATGAGATGTGATATCCGACTCCTTCCCATTTCAATCCTCAGACACTTCCTATAGCATGAGATGTGATATCTCAATGCTTCTAATACCAAACCTGAGACCCTTCCTATGGCATGAGATTTGATATCAAACTCCTTCCCAATCCAATCATGAGACCCTTCCTATAGCATGAGATATGATATCCAACTCCTTCCCATTCCAAACCTGAAACCCTTCCTATACCATGAGATGTGATATCTTAATGCTTCTAATGCCAAACGTGAGACCCGTCCTATAACATGAGATGTGATATCCAAATCCTTCCCCTTCCAAACCTGAGACCCTTCCTTTAGCATGAGATGTGATATCCAGCTCCTTCTCATTCCAATCCTGAGACCCTTCCGATAGCATGAGATGTGATATCTCAATGCTTCTAATATCAAAACTGAGACCCTCCCTATAGCATGAGATGTGATATCTAAATCCTTCCCATTCCAATCCTGAGACCCTTCGGATAGCAGAGATGTGATATCTCAATGCTTATACCAAACCTGAGACCCTTCCTATGGCATGAGATGTGATATCCAACTCCTTCCCATTCCAATCCTGAGACCCTTCCAATAGCATGAGATGTGATATCTCAATGCTTCTACCAAACCTGAGACCCTTCCTTCACCATGAGATGTGATATCCAACTCCTTCCCATTCCAATCCTGAGACCCTTATTATAGCATGAGATGTGATATCTCAATGCTTCTAATACCAAACCTGAGATCCTTCCTATAACATGAGATGTGATATCCAAATCCTTTCCCTTCCAAACCTGAGACCCTCCCTTTAGCATGAGATGTGATATCCAACTCCTTCCCATTCCAATCCTGAGACCCTTCTGATAGCATGAGATGTGATATCTCAATGCTTCTTATACCAAACCTGAGATCCTTCCGATAGCATGAGATGTAATGTCTCAATGCTTCTAATACCAAACCTGAGATCCTTCCTATAACATGAAATGTGATATCCAAATCCTTCCACTTCCAAACCAGAGACCCTCCCTTTAGCGTGAGATGTGATATCCAACTCCTTCCCATTCCAATCCTGAGACCCTTCTTATAGCATGAGATGTGATGTCTCAATGCCTCTAATACCAAACCTGAGATCCTACCTCTAACATGAAATGTGATATCCAACTCCTTCCCCTTCCAAACCTGAGAGCCTTCCTATAACACGAGATGTGATATCGAAGTCCTTCCCATTCCAATCCTGAGACCCTTCCTATAACATGAGATGTGATATCCAACTCCTTCCCATTCCAACCTGAGACCCTTCCTATAGCATGAGATGGGATATCCAACTACTTCCAAATCCAATCCTGATACCCTTCCGATAGCATGAGATGTGATATCCCAATGCTTGTACCAAACCTGAGACCCATACTATGGCATGAGATGTGATATCAAACTCCTTCCCATTCCAATCCCGAGACCCTTCCTATAGCTTGAGATGTGATATCCAACTCTTTCCCATTCCAATTCTGAGACCCTTCCTATACCAGGAGACTTGCTATCTCAATGCTTCTAATACCAAACCTGCACCCGTCCTATAACATGAGTTGTGATATCCAAATCCTTCCCCTTCCAAACCTGAGACCCTTCCTTTATCATGAGATGTGATATCCAACTCCTTCCCATTCCAATCCTGAGACCCTTCCCATATCATGAGATGTGATATCTCAATGCTTCTAATATCAAACTTGAGACCCTCCCTATAGCATGAGATGTGATATCCAAGTCCTTCCCATTCCAATCATGTGACTCTTCCTATAGCATGATATGTGATATCTCAATGCTTCTACCAAACCTGAGACCCTTCCTATAGCATGAGATGTGATATCCAACTCCTTCCCATTCCAATCCTGAGACACTTCCTATAGCATGAGATATGATATCCAACTCCTTCCCATTCCAATCCTGAAACCCTTCCTATACCATAAGATGTGATATCTTAATGCTTCTAATACCAAACCTGAGACCTGTCCTATAACATGAGATGTGATATCCAAATCCTTCCCCTTCCAAACCTGAGACCCTTCCTTTAGCATGAGATGTGATATCCAGCTCCTTCCCATTCCAATCCTGAGACCCTTCCGATAGCAGAGATGCGATATCTCAATGCTTATACCAAACCTGAGACCCTTCCTATGGCATGAGACGTGATATCCAACTCCTTCCCATTTCAATCCTGAGACCCTTCCTATAGCATGAGATGTGATATCTCAATGCTTCTAATACCAAACCTGAGACCCTTCCTATAGCATGAGATGGGAAATGTGATATCCAACTCCTTCCCCTTCCAAACCTGAGAGCCTTCCTATAGCATGAGATGTGATATCGAAGTATTTCCCATTCCAATCCTGAGACCCTTCCTATAACATGAGATGTGATACCCAACACCTTCCCATTCCAACCTGAGACCCTTCCTATAGCATGAGATGGGATATCCAACTACTTCCAAATCCAATCCTGATACCCTTCCGATAGCATGAGATGTGATATCTCAATGCTTCTAATACCAAACCTGAGATCCTTCCTATAACATGAGATGTGATATCCAAATCCTTCCCCTTCCAAACCTGAGACCCTCCCTTTAGCATGAGATGTGATATCCAACTCCTTCCCATTCCAATCCTGAGACCCTTCTGATAGCATGAGATGTGATATCTCAATGCCTCTAATACCAAACCTGAGATCCTACCTCTAACATGAAATGTGATATCCTACTCCTTCCCTTTCCAAACGTGAGACCCTCCCTATAGCATGAGATGTGATATCTCAATGCTTATACCAAACCTGAGACCCTTCCTATAGCATGAGATGTGATATCCAACTCCTTCCCATTCCAATCCTGAGACCCTTCCTATAACATGAGATGTGATGTCTCAATGCTTCTAATATCAAACCTGAGATCCTTCCTATAGCATGTGATGTCATATAAAACTCCTTCCCATTCCAATCCTGAGACCCTTCCTATAGCATGAGATGTGATATCTCAATGCTTATACCAAACCTGAGACCCTTCCTATAGCATTAGATGTGATATCCAACTCCTTCCCATTCCAATCCTGAGACCCTTCCTATAACATGAGATGTGATGTCTCAATGCTTCTAATATCAAACCTGAGATCCTTCCTATAGCATGTGATGTCATATAAAACTCCTTCCCATTCCAATCCTGAGACCCTTCCTATAGCATGAGATGTGATATCCAACTCCTTCCCATTCCAATCCTGAGACCCTTCTGAGAGCATGAGATGTGATATCTCAATGCTTCTAATACCAAACCTGAGATCCTTCCGATAGCATGAGATGTGATATCTCAATTCTTCTAATACCAAACCTGAGATCCTTCCTATAACACGATATGTGATATCCAAATCCTTCCCCTTCCAAACCTGAGACCCTCCTTTTGGCATGAAATGTGATATCAAACTCCGTCCCATTCCAATCCTGCGTCCCTTCCTATAGCATGAGATTTGATATCTCAATGTTTCTACTACCAAACCTGAGACCCTTCCTATAACATGAGACGTGATACCCAACTCCTTCCCATTCCAATCCTGAGACTCTTCCTATAGCATGAGATGTGATATCTCAATGCTTCTAATATCAAAACTGAGACCCTCCCTATAGCATGAGATGTGATATCTAAGTCCTTCCCATTCCAATCCTGAGACCCTTCGGATAGCAGAGATGTGATATCTCAATGCTTATACCAAACCTGAGACCCTTCCTATGGCATGAGATGTGATATCCAACTCCTTCCCATTCCAATCCTGAGACCCCTCCTATAGCATGAGATGGGATATCTCAATGCTTCTACCAAACCTGACACCCTTCCTTTAGCATGAGATGTGATATCCAACTCCTTCCCATTCCAATCCTGAGACCCTTACTATAGCATGAGATGTGATATCTCAATGCTTTTAATACCAAACCTGAGATCCTTCCTATAACATGAGATGTGGTCTCCAAATCCTTACCCTTCCAAACCTGAGACCCTCCCTTTAGCATGAGATGTGATATCCAACTCCTCCCCATTCCAATCCTGAGACCCTTCTGATAGCATGAGATTTGATGTCTCAATGCTTCTAATACCAAACCTGAGATCCTTCCGATAGCATGAGATGTGATATCTCAATGCTTCTAATACCAAACCTGAGATCCTTCCTATAACATGAGATGTGATATCCAAATCCTTCCCCTTCCAAACCTGAGACCCTCCCTTTAGCGTGAGATGTGATATCCAACTCCTTCCCATTCCAATCCTGAGACCCTTCTGATAGCATGAGATGTGATGTCTCAATGCCTCTAATACCAAACCTGAGATCCTACCTCTAACATGAAATGTGATATCCAACTCCTTCCACTTCCAAACCTGAGAGCCGTCCTATAGCATGAGATGTGATATCCAACTCCTTCCCATTCCAATCCTGAGACTCTTCCTATAGCATGAGATGTGATATCTCAATGCTTCTACCAAACCTGAGACCCTTCCTATAGCATGAGATGTGATATCCGATTCCTTCCCATTCCAATCCTCAGACACTTCCTATAGCATGAGATGCGATATCTCAATGCTTCTAATACCAAACCTAGACCCTTCCTATAGCATGAGATGTGATATTAAACTCCGTCCCATTCCAATCCTGCGTCCCTTCCTATAGCATGAGATTTGATATCTCAATGTTTCTACTACCAAACCTGAGACCCTTCCTATAACATGAGACGTGATATCCAACTCCTTCCCATTCCAATCCTGAGACTCTTCCTATAACATGAGATGTGATATCTCAATGCTTATACCAAACCTGAGATTGGATATCACATCTCATGTTATAGGACGGGTCTCAGGTTTGGTATTAGAAGCATTGAGATATCACATCTCATGCTATAGGAAGTGTCTGAGGATTGGAATGGGAAGGAGTCGGATATCACATCTCATGCTATAGGAAGGGTCTCAGGTTTGGTAGAAGCATTGAGATATCACATATCATGCTATAGGAAGAGTCTCAGGATTGGAATGGGACGGAGTTTGATATCACATGTCATGCTATAGGAAGGGTCCACGTTTGGTATTAGAAGCATTGAGATATCACATCTCATGCTATAAGAAGGGTCTCAGGATTGAAATGGGAAGTAGTTGGATATCACATCTCATGCCATAGGAAGGGTCTCAGGTTTGGTATAAGCATTGAGATATCACATCTCTGCTCTCGGAAGTGTCTCAGGATTGGGATGGGAAGGAGTTGGATATCACATTTCATACTATAGGAAGGGTCTCAGGTTTGGAACGGGAAAGAGTTGGACATCCCATCTCATGTTATAGGACGGGTCTCAGGTTTGGTATTAGAAGCATTGAGATATCACATTGCATGCTGTAGGAAGGGTCTCAGGTTTGGAATGGGAAGGAATTGGATATCACATCTAATGTCATAGGAAGGATCTCAGGTTTGGTATTAGAAGCATTGAGATATCACATCTCATGCTATAGGAATGGTCTCAGGATTGGAATGGGAAGGAGTAGGATATTACATTCTTGCTATAGGAAGGGTCTCATGTTTGGAATGTGAAGGAGTTGGATATCACATATGCTATAGGAAGGGTCTCAGGTTTGGAACGGGAAGGAGTTGGATATCAGATCTCATGTTATAGGAAGGGTCTCAGGTTTGGTATAAGCATTGTGATATCACATCTCTGCTATCGGAAGTGTCTCAGGATTGGAATGGGAAGGAGTTGGATCTCCCATCTCATGCTATAGGAAGGGTCTCAGGTTTGGTATTAGACGCATTGAGATGTCACATCTAAGCCTATAGGAAGGGTCTCAGGATTGGAATGGGAAGGAGTTGGATATCACATTTCATGCTATGTGAAGGGACTCAGGTTTGGTATTATAAGCATTGTGATATTACATCTCATGCTATAGGAACGGTCTCAGGATTGGATAGGGAAGGAGTCGGATATCAATTTTCATGCTATAGGAAGGGTCTCAGGTTTGGAATGGGAAGGATTTGTATAACACATCTCTTGCTATAGGAAGGGCCTCAGGTTTGGTATGAGAAACATTGAGATATCACATCTCATGCTATAGGAAGGGTCTCAGGATTGGAATGGGAAGGAGTTGGATATCACATCTCATGCTATAGGAAGGGTCTCAGGTTTGGTAGAAGCATTGAGATATCACATCTCATGCTATAGGAAGGGTCTCAGGATTGGAATGGGAAGGAGTAGCATATGACATTCATGTCATCGGAAGGGTCTCAGGTTTGGTATAAGCATTGAGATGTCACATCTCTGCTATCGGAAGGGTCTCGGGATTGGATTGGGAAGGAGTTGGATATCCCATCTCATGCTATAGGGAGGGTCTCAGGTTTGATATTAGAAGCAATGAGATATCACATCTCATCCTATCGGAAGGGTCTCAGGATTGGAATGGGAAGGAGTTGGATATCACATCTCATGTGTTAGGAAAGATTTCGTAATTGTAGGTAATGTTCCTTCCATGTGGCAACCCCTAAACTTTTTGCTGTTGTTTTTCACCTTGTTCTTGACTTTGCCAGAGAAGTGCAGCCTTCTGCCGCACTCCCCTGGGCTTTCGCTCCTTTCTTACGGGGAAACTGACATGCCCTTAATACAGTCAGTACCGGGGAACGCTGTTTCCCGTAGTTCCTTTTATCGTGTTGCGGCTTTAGTGCAACATGACACAAGAGGGCACTGTAAGCTAAGTTACAGCTCTCTTGGGTCTCTAGCCTTCTACAGGCCCTAGATACTCGTTTAGGATTGTATCTGATCAGTGCAAGTGATTCAGGGACCGGAATGGTGGCAGCGATCGTTTCTTGTGTTTTGAGCTCCTTTCGGCTTTCTAAGCGCGTTTCTCGCGCTTAACCCAAAATGGTGGCCTGGCTCCCAAAATGGCCAGACCACGAGGCTCCTTTGTCCTGTCCGCTGACCGTCTTGCTCCCTTCACCTTCCCCAGGTCGAGCCGACCCGGGGCCTTCCTTATTTGGGCATGTACTTCCCCGCGAAACACGGATGCTTTCGCGGGCTTCTACATGTCTTGTGTGTGCCTCCAGGATGTGGGCTGGGATGTCTGGTCCCAATACACATCCTGGGTGCCAGAGAGTCTAGGGTGGTGTGAATGCCTGGGACCACCGTGGTCCGTGATTGGTCCACGAATGGCGTGAGTGTTGATGAGCGGATCTCCCATTGGGTCCCCTCCGTTTTGGCGCGAAGGGAAATGTGGATAAGAGGGGGCTGGAAACACCACTACGATGTCGATCTCCTGAGTTCTCACGAACGAATGAATACAGGAGCCATGTATCCTGCAACCAAGAGGCTGGACCGAGGAATCGCTGGTGACCCGCTGAAGGACTTCTCCTCTGCACTGCTGTCGCCTTGTGAAACACTTTTCACCTTTGATCGAACCAGAAGGCCTGTACTGGTACTTCGACCCTTGGAATAGCGGGAACAGCTATTCTCGGCATCTTCACCATCTCCTGCCAGTAAGCCTTCGGAAGCGTCTCTGGGCCATCCAGCTGACTGACCAGCTTACACAGGAGTCTTGCTCTGTAACCGCCGCCAGGTTGTGTAGTATTTCGAGTCCTTGTCACTCTCACACGCTTCGTACACTTGGCGTTCCCAGGTCTGAAGTGAGTAGTGTACATTTGGCTCAGATACACACGGCCGCTCCGTTGCCCTGCAGTGGTAACAAACTGTGCGGGTTTCTTCGATTGGGACGTCTTCTTAATCAACACGACGACGAGGCGTTCCCTGCTCTTCTGAACCTGCCAGCTGCTGAAACTGACGCGGAGAAGCCTGGGTCTGCTTGCATCGGGGACCGGTGAGTAGCATAGCTAGGATCTGGTCGCCCTCCTGCAGGAGCCCATTGCTTTTCCCCGCTGTGTCAAACAGCACCCTTTTCCGTACTCGCGCTCTGCTTCTGCCCACTGTGGAGGCTGCGCTTGAGTCGCGGAACTTGTTCTTCTTTTGTGCACTAAACTGAACTGCCTGATTTCCCTTGAAGAGCTTCTCCTTTTGCCCGTTGGCACCAGCGCGTGCAGGTACTTTTGAGCACAAGGCTCCACTCTTCGCAGGGCTCGGACTTCCATCTAGTTAGGTGCCTCTGAAGGTGAACTGGGTCTAAGCATTATTGCGCACTGCCTGTTTTCCCTCCCTTTTAGGTGGACTACACATTTCGTGCATATAACGCTTGAGACATGTTGTATTTGTATATATATTGTGTTGATATGGTATGTGTTGGTTTACTATCGTTATATTGTGATTTTCTCGCTACGGTCATTGTTTTAAAGGCCTTGAAATAAATGTGTATATATTTTTAATATAACAACTGTTTGGAGTAGTTTGTAAGTGTTCTTGCTTTGTGTGCTCATTGCGGGCTTTCAGTCACCCTCACCCCTCTTGAGACGTAGTCTTGACCGTCGCGATCGCTACCTTGATTGGTCTGGCTCGTCCAGAGGTTACCCTGTTCCAAGTAATTAGGTTGGTCTTCTGAACTTCTGCGCCACCAGGACAGAGTTCAGAAATCTGTCTAAACATCATGCTAAAGGAAGGGTCTCAGGCTTGGAAGGGGAAGGATTTGGATATTACATCTCATGTTATAGGACGGGTCTCAGGTTTAGTATTAGAAGCATTGAGATATCACATCTCATGGTATAGGAAGGGTCTCAGGATTGGAATGGGAAGGAGTTTGATATCACATCTCATGCCATAGGAAGGGTCTCAGGTTTGGTAGAAGCATTGAGATATCACATCTCATGCTATCGGAAGGGTCTCAGGATTGGATTGGGAAGGAGTTGGATTTCGCATCTCATGCTATAGGAAGGGTCTCAGGTTTGGTATTAGAAGCATTCACATATCACATCTCATGCTATAGGAAGGGTCTCAGGATTGGAATGGGAAGGAGTTGGATATCACATCTCATGCTATAGGAAGGGTCTCAGGTTTGGTATAAGCATTGAGATATCACATCTCATGCTATAGGAAGGTCTCGGGATTGGAATGGTAAGGAGATGGATATCACATCTCATGTTATAGGAAGGATATCAGGTTTGGTATTAGAAGCATTGAGACATCACATCTCATGCTCTAGGAAGGGTCTCAGGATTGGAATGGGAAGGAGTTGGATATCACATCTCATGCTATAGGAAGGGTCTCAGGTTTGGTATAAGCATTGGGATATCACATCTCATGCTATAGGAAGGGTCTCAGGATTGGAATGGGAAGGAGTTGTATATGACATCTCATGCCATAGGAAGGGTCTCAGGTTTGGTATAAGCATAGCATGAGATGTGATATCTCAATGCTTCTAATACCAAACCTGATATCCTTCCTATAACATGAGATGGGATATCCAACTCCTTCCCATACCAATCCTGAGATCCTTCCTATACCATGAGATGTGATATCTCAATGTTTCTCATACCAAACCTGAGGCCCTTCCTATAGCAAGAGATGTGATATACAAATCCTTCCGATTCCAAACCTGAGACCCTTCCTATAGCATGAGATGTGATATCCGACTCCTTCCCTATCCAATCCTGAGACCCTTCCTATAGCATGAGATGTAATATCACAATGCTTGTAATACCAAACCTGAGTCCCTTCATATAGCATGAGATGTGATATCCAACTCCTTCCCATTCCAATCCTGAGACCCTTCCTATAGCATGAGATGTGACATCTCAATGCTTCTAATACCAAACCTGAGAACCTTCCTATAGCATATGATGGGATATCCAACTCCTTCCCATTCCAATCCTGAGACACTTCCGATAGCAGAGATGTGATATCTCAATGCTTATACCAAACCTGAGACTCTTCCTATAACAGGAGATCTGATATCCAACTCCTTCCCATTCCAAACATGAGACCCTTCCTATAGCAAGAATGTAATATCCAACTCCTTCCCATTCCAATCCTGAGACCATTCCTATAGCATGAGATGTGATATCTCAATGCTTCTAATACCAAACCTGAGATCCTTCCTATGACATGAGATGTGATATCCAATTCCTTCCCATTCCGAACCTGAGACCCTTCCTACAGCATGCGATGTGATATCTCAATGCTTCTAATACCAAACCTGAGACCCGTCCTATAACATGAGATGGGATATCCAACTCCTTCCCGTTCCAAACCTGAGACCCTTCCTATAGTATGAGATGTGATATCCAACTCCTTCCCATCCCAATCCTGAGACACTTCCGATATCAGAGATGTGATATCTCAATGCTTATACCAAACCTGAGATCCTTCCTATGGCATGAGATGTGATATCCAACTACTTCCCATTTCAATCCTGAGACCCTTCTTATAGCATGAGATGTGATATCAAACTCCGTCCCATTCCAATCCTGCGTCCCTTCCTATAGCATGATATGTGATATCTCAATGCTTCTACCAAACCTGAGACCCTTCCTATAGCATGAGATGTGATATCCGACTCCTTCCCATTCCAATCCTCAGACACTTCCTATAGCATGAGATGTGATATCTGAATGCATCTAATACCAAACCTGAGATCCTTCCTATGGCATGAGATTTGATAGAAAACTCCTTCCCATTCCAATCCTGAGACCCTTCCTATAGCATGAGATATGATATCCAACTCCTTCCCATTCCAAACCTGAAACCCTTCCTATACCATGAGATATGATATCTTAATGCTTCTAATTCCAAACCTGAGACCCGTCCTATAACATGAGATGTGATATCCAAATCCTTCCCCTTCCAAACCTGAGACCCTTCCTTTAGCATGAGATGTGATTTCTAAATCCTTCCCCTTCCAATCCTGAGACCCTTGCGATAGCATGAGATGTGATATTTCAATGCTTCTAATATCAAAACTGAGACCCTCCCTATAGCATGAGATGTAATATCTAAGTCCTTCCCATTCCAATCCTGGGACCCTTCTGATAGCAGAGATATGATATCTCAATGCTCATACCAAACCTGAGACCCTTCCTATGGCATGAGATGTCATATACAACTCCTTCCCATTCCAATCCTGAGACCCTTCCTATAGCATGAGATGTGATATCTCAATGCTTATACCAAACCTGAGACCCTTCCTATAGCTTGAGATGTGATATCCAACTCCTTCCCATTCCAATCCTGAGACCCTTCCTATAGCATGAGATGTGATATCTCAATGCTTCTAATACCAAACCTGAGAACTTCCTATAGCATGAGATGGGATATCCAACTCCTTCCCAATCCAATCCTGAAACCCTTCCGATAGCATGAGATGTGATATCAAACTCCTTCCCCTTCCAATCCTGAGACCCTTCCTATACCACGAGATGTGATATCTCAATGCTTCTAATACTAAACCTGAGACCCGTCCTATAACATGAGATGTAATATCCAAATCCTTCCCCTTCCAAGCCTGAGACCCTTCCTATAGCATGAGATGTGATATCTCATTGCTTATACCAAACCTGAGACCATTCCTATAGCATGAGATGTGATATCCAACTCCTTCCCATTCCAATCCTGAGACCCTTCCTATAGCATGAGATGTGATATCTCAATGCTTCTAATACCAAACCTGAGACCCTTCCTATAGCATGAGATGGGATATCCCACTCCTTCCCAATCCAATCCTGAGACCCTTCCGATAGCATGAGATGTGATATCTCAATGCTTCTACCAAACCTGAGACCCTTCCTATGGCATGAGATGTGATATCCAACTCCTTCCCATTCCAATCCTGCGTCCCTTCCTTTAGCATGAGATGTGATATCTCAATGCTTCTAATACTAAACCTGAGACACGTCCTATAACATGAGATGTAATATCCAAATCCTTCCCCTTCCAAGCCTGAGACCCTTCCTTTAGCATGAGATGTGATATCCAACTCCTTCCCATTCCAATCCTGAGACCCTTCCGATAGCATGAGATGTGATATCTCAATGCTTCTAATATCAAACCTGAGACCCTCCCTATAGCATGAGATGTGATATCCAAGTCCTTCCCATTCCAATCCTGTCACCCTTCCTATAACATGAGATGTGATGTCTCAATGCTTCTAATACCAAACCTGAGACCCTTCCTATAACATGAGACGGGATATCCAACTCCTTCCCATTCCAATGCCAAGACCATTCCGATAGCAGATATGAGATATCTCAATGCTTATACCAAACCTGAGACCCTTCCTATGACATGAGATGTCATATACTACTCATTCCCATTCCAATCCTGAGACCCTTCCTATAGCATGAGATGTGATATCTCAATGCTTCTAATACCAAACCTGAGACCCTTCCTATAGCATGATATGGGATATCCAACTCCTTCCCAATCCAATCCTGAGACCCTTCTGATAGCATGAGATGTGATATCTCAATGCTTCTACCAAACCTGAGACCCTTCCTATGGCATGAGATGTGATATCAAACTCCTTCCCATTCGAATCCTGAGACCCTTCCTATACCATGAGATGTGATATCTCAATGTTTGTCATACCAAACCAGAGGCCCTTCCTATAGCAAGAGATGTGGTATACAAATCCTTCCCATTCCAAACCTGAAACCCTTCCTATAGCATGAAATGTGATATCCGACTCCTTCCCAATCCAATCCTGAGACCCTTCCTATAGCATGAGATGAAATATCACAATGCTTGTAATACCAAACCTGAGTCCCTTCATATAGCATGAGATGTGATATCCAACTCCTTCCCATTCCAACCTGAGACCCTTCCTATAGCATGAGATGTGACATCTCAATGCTTCTAATACCAAACCTGAGACCCTTCCTATAGCATGAGATGGGATATCCAACTCCTTCCCATTCCAATCCTGAGACACTTCCGATAGCAGAGATGTGATATCTCAATGCTTATACCAAACCTGAGACCCTTCCTATAACATGAGATGTGATATCCAACTCCTTCCCCTTCCAAACCTGAGACCCTTCCTATAGCATATGTGGTATCCAACTCCTTCCCATTCCAAACATGAGACCCTTCCTATAGCAAGAATGTAATATCCAACTCCTTCCCATTCCAAACCTGAAACCCTTCCTAAAGCATGCAATGTGATATCTCAATGCTTCTAATACCAAACCTGAGACCCGTCCTATAACATGAGATGGGATATCCAACTCCTTCCCGTTCCAAACCTGAGACCCTTCCTATAGTATGAGATGTGATATCCAACTCCTTCCCATCCCAATCCTGAGACACTTCCGATAGCAGAGATGTGATATCTCAATGCCTACACCAAACCTGAGACCCTTCCTATGGCATGAGATGTGATATCCAACTCCTTCCCATTCCAATCCTGAGACCCTTCCTATAGCATGAGATGCGATATCTCAATGCTTCTAATACCAAACCTGGACCCTTCCTATAGCATGAGATGTGATATCCGACTCCTTCCCATTCCAATCCTCAGACACTTCCTATAGCATGAGATGTGATATCTCAATGCTTCTAATACCAAACCTGAGACCCTTCCTATGGCATGAGATTTGATATCAAACTCCTTCCCAATCCAATCCTGAGACCCTTCCCATAGTATGAGATGTGATATCCAACTCCTTCCCATCCCAATCCTGAGACACTTCCGATAGCAGAGATGTGATATCTCAATGCTTATACCAAACCTGAGACCCTTCCTATAACATGAGACGTGATATCCAACTCCTTCCCATTCCAATCCTGAGACTCTTCCTATAGCATGAGATGTGATATCTCAATGCTTCTACCAAACCTGAGACCTTCTTATAGCATGAGATGTGATATCCGACTCCTTCCCATTCCAATCCTGAGACCCTTCCTATAACATGAGATGTGATGTCTCAATGCTTCTAATACCAAACCTGAGATCCTTCCTATGGCATGTGATGTCATATAAAACTCCTTCCCATTCCAATCCTGAGACCCTTCCTATAGCATGAGATGTGATATCCAACTCCTTCCCATTCCAATCCTGAGACCCTTCTGAGAGCATGAGATGTGATATCTCAATGCTTCTAATACCAAACCTGAGATCCTTCCGATAGCATGAGATGTGATATCTCAATTCTTCTAATACCAAACCTGAGATCCTTCTTATAACACAAGATGTGATATCCAAATCCTTCCCCTTCCAAACCTGAGACCCTCCCTTTGGCATGAGATGTGATATCCAACTCCTTCCCATTCCAACCCTGAGACCCTTCTGATAGCATGAGATGTGATATCTCAATGCCTCTAACAAACCTGAGATCCTACCTCTAACATGAAATGTGATATCCAACTCCTTCCCATTCCAATCCTGAGACCCTTCCTATAGCATGAGACGTGATATCTCAATGCTTCTAATACCAAACCTGAGACCCTTCCTATAGCATGATATGGGATATCCAACTCCTTCCCAATCCAATCCCGAGAAACTTCTGATAGCATGAGATGTGATATCTCAATGCTTCTACCAAACCTGAGACCCTTCCTATGGCATGAGATGTGATATCAAACTCCTTCCCATTCGAATCCTGAGACCCTTCCCATACCATGAGATGTGATATCTCAATGTTTCTCATACCAAACCTGAGGCCCTTCCTATAGCAAGAGATGTGGTATACAAATCCTTCCCATTCCAAACCTGAAACCCTTCCTATAGCATGAGATGTGATATCCGACTCCTTCCCAATCCAATCCTGAGACCCTTCCTATAGCATGAGATGAAATATCACAATGCTTGTAATACCAAATCTGAGTCCCTTCATATAGCATGAGATGTGATATCCAACTCCTTCCCATTCCAATCTGAGACCATGCCTATAGCATGAGATGTGATATCTCAATGCTTCTAATACCAAACCTGAGATCCTTGCTATGACATGAGATGTGATATCCAATTCCTTCCCATTCCAAACCTGAAACCCTTCCTACAGCATGCGATGTGATATCTCAATGCTTCTAATACCAAACCTGAGACCCGTCCTATAACATGAGATGGGATATCCAACTCCTTCCCGTTCCAAACCTGAGACCCTTCCTATAGTATGAGATGTGATATCCAACTCCTTCCCATCCCAATCCTGAGACACTTCCGATAGCAGAGATGTTATATCTCAATGCTTATACCAAACCTGAGACCCTTCCTATGGCATGAGATGTGATATCCAACTCCTTCCCATTCCAATCCTGAGACCCTTCCTATAGCATGAGATGCGATATCTCAATGCTTCTAATACCAAACCTGGACCCTTCCTATAGCATGAAATGTGATATCAAACTCCGTCCCATTCCAATCCTGCGTCCCTTCCTATAGCATGAGATTTGATATCTCAATGTTTCTACTACCAAACCTGAGACCCTTCCTATAACATGAGACGTGATATCCAACTCCTTCCCATTCCAATCCTGAGACTCTTCCTATAGCATGAGATGTGATATCTCAATGCTTCTACCAAACCTGAGACCCTTCTATAGCATGAGATGTGATATCCGACTCCTTCCCATTCCAATCCTCAGACACTTCCTATAGCATGAGATGTGATATCTCAATGCTTCTAATACCAAACCTGAGACCCTTCCTATGGCATGAGATTTGATATCAAACTCCTTCCCAATCCAATCCTGAGACCCTTCCTATAGCATGAGATATGATATCCAACTCCTTCCCATTCCAATCCTGAAACCCTTCCTACACCATGAGATGTGATATCTTAATGCTTCTAATACCAAACCTGAGACCCGTCCTATAACATGAGATGTGATATCCAAATCCTTCCCCTTCCAAACCTGAGACCCTTCCTTTAGCATGAGATGTGATATCCAGCTCCTTCTCATTCCAATCCTGAGACCCTTCCGATAGCATGAGATGTGATATCTCAATGCTTCTAATAACAAAACTGAGACCCTCCCTATAGATGAGATGTGATATCTAAGTCCTTCCCATTCCAATCCTGAGACCCTTCGGATAGCAGAGATGTGATATCTCAATGCTTATACCAAACCTGAGACCCTTCCTATGGCATGAGATGTGATATCCAACTCCTTCCCATTCCAATCCTGAGACCCCTCCTATAGCATGAGATGGGATATCTCAATGCTTCTACCAAACCTGACACCCTTCCTTTAGCATGAGATGTGATATCCAACTCCTTCCCATTCCAATCCTGAGACCCTTACTATAGCATGAGATGTGATATCTCAATGCTTCTAATACCAAACCTGAGATCCTTCCTATAACATGAGATGTGATATCCAAATCCTTCCCCTTCCAAACCTGAGACCCTCCCTTTAGCATGAGATGTGATATCCAACTCCTTCCCATTCCAATCCTGAGACCCTTCTGATAGCATGAGATGTGATGTCTCAATGCTTCTAATACCAAACCTGAGATCCTTCCGATAGCATGAGATGTGATATCTCAATGCTTCTAATACCAAACCTAAGATCCTTCCTATAACATGAGATGTGATATCCAAATCCTTCCCCTTCCAAACCTGAGACCCTCCCTTTAGCGTGAGATGTGATATCCAACTCCTCCCCATTCCAATCCTGAGACCCTTCTGATAGCATGAGATGTGATGTCTCAATGCCTCTAATACCAAACCTGAGATCCTACCTCTAACATGAAATGTGATATCCAACTCCTTCCCCTTCCAAACCTGAGAGCCGTCCTATAGCATGCGATGTGATATCCAACTCCTTCCCATTCCAATCCTGAGACTCTTCCTATAGCATGAGATGTGATATCTCAATGCTTCTACCAAACCTGAGACCCTTCCTATAGCATGAGATGTGGTATCCGACTCCTTCCCATTCCAATCCTCAGACACTTCCTATAGCATGAGATGTGATATCTCAATGCTTCTAATACCAAACCTGAGACCCTTCCTATGGCATGAGATTTGATATCAAACTCCTTCCCAATCCAATCCTGAGACCCTTCCTACAGCATGAGATATGATATCCAACTCCTTCCCATTACAATCCTGAAACCCTTCCTATACCATGAGATGTGATATCTTAATGCTTCTAATACCAAATGTGAGACCCGTCCTATAACATGAGATGTGATATCCAAATCCTTCCCCTTCCAAACCTGAGACCCTTCCTTTAGCATGAGATGTGATATCCAGCTCTTTCTCATTCCAATCCTGAGACCCTTCCGATAGCATGATATGTGATATCTCAATGCTTCTAATATCAAAACTGAGACCCTCCCTATAGCATGAGATGTGATATCTAAGTCCTTCCCATTCCAATCCTGAGACCCTTCGGATAGCAGAGATGTGATATCTCAATGCTTATACCAAACCTGAGACCCTTCCTATGGCATGAGATGTGATATCCAACTCCTTCCCATTCCAATCCTGAGACCCTTCCTATAGCATGAGATGTGATATCCAACTCCTTCCCATTCCAATCCTGAGACCCTTCTGAGAGCATGAGATGTGATATCTCAATGCTTCTAATACCAAACCTGAGATCCTTCCGATAGCATGAGATGTGATATCTCAATTCTTCTAATACCAAACCTGAGATCCTTCTTATAACACAAGATGTGATATCCAAATCCTTCCCCTTCCAAACCTGAGACCCTCCCTTTGGCATGAGATGTGATATCCAACTCCTTCCCATTCCAACCCTGAGACCCTTCTGATAGCATGAGATGTGATATCTCAATGCCTCTAACAAACCTGAGATCCTACCTCTAACATGAAATGTGATATCCAACTCCTTCCCATTCCAATCCTGAGACCCTTCCTATAGCATGAGACGTGATATCTCAATGCTTCTAATACCAAACCTGAGACCCTTCCTATAGCATGATATGGGATATCCAACTCCTTCCCAATCCAATCCTGAGAAACTTCTGATAGCATGAGATGTGATATCTCAATGCTTCTACCAAACCTGAGACCCTTCCTATGGCATGAGATGTGATATCAAACTCCTTCCCATTCGAATCCTGAGACCCTTCCCATACCATGAGATGTGATATCTCAATGTTTCTCATACCAAACCTGAGGCCCTTCCTATAGCAAGAGATGTGGTATACAAATCCTTCCCATTCCAAACCTGAAACCCTTCCTATAGCATGAGATGTGATATCCGACTCCTTCCCAATCCAATCCTGAGACCCTTCCTATAGCATGAGATGAAATATCACAATGCTTGTAATACCAAATCTGAGTCCCTTCATATAGCATGAGATGTGATATCCAACTCCTTCCCATTCCAATCTGAGACCATGCCTATAGCATGAGATGTGATATCTCAATGCTTCTAATACCAAACCTGAGATCCTTGCTATGACATGAGATGTGATATCCAATTCCTTCCCATTCCAAACCTGAAACCCTTCCTACAGCATGCGATGTGATATCTCAATGCTTCTAATACCAAACCTGAGACCCGTCCTATAACATGAGATGGGATATCCAACTCCTTCCCGTTCCAAACCTGAGACCCTTCCTATAGTATGAGATGTGATATCCAACTCCTTCCCATCCCAATCCTGAGACACTTCCGATAGCAGAGATGTTATATCTCAATGCTTATACCAAACCTGAGACCCTTCCTATGGCATGAGATGTGATATCCAACTCCTTCCCATTCCAATCCTGAGACCCTTCCTATAGCATGAGATGCGATATCTCAATGCTTCTAATACCAAACCTGGACCCTTCCTATAGCATGAATGGTGATATCAAACTCCGTCCCATTCCAATCCTGCGTCCCTTCCTATAGCATGAGATTTGATATCTCAATGTTTCTACTACCAAACCTGAGACCCTTCCTATAACATGAGACGTGATATCCAACTCCTTCCCATTCCAATCCTGAGACTCTTCCTATAGCATGAGATGTGATATCTCAATGCTTCTACCAAACCTGAGACCCTTCTATAGCATGAGATGTGATATCCGACTCCTTCCCATTCCAATCCTCAGACACTTCCTATAGCATGAGATGTGATATCTCAATGCTTCTAATACCAAACCTGAGACCCTTCCTATGGCATGAGATTTGATATCAAACTCCTTCCCAATCCAATCCTGAGACCCTTCCTATAGCATGAGATATGATATCCAACTCCTTCCCATTCCAATCCTGAAACCCTTCCTACACCATGAGATGTGATATCTTAATGCTTCTAATACCAAACCTGAGACCCGTCCTATAACATGAGATGTGATATCCAAATCCTTCCCCTTCCAAACCTGAGACCCTTCCTTTAGTATGAGATGTGATATCCAGCTCCTTCTCATTCCAATCCTGAGACCCTTCCGATAGCATGAGATGTGATATCTCAATGCTTCTAATAACAAAACTGAGACCCTCCCTATAGCATGAGATGTGATATCTAAGTCCTTCCCATTCCAATCCTGAGACCCTTCGGATAGCAGAGATGTGATATCTCAATGCTTATACCAAACCTGAGACCCTTCCTATGGCATGAGATGTGATATCCAACTCCTTCCCATTCCAATCCTGAGACCCCTCCTATAGCATGAGATGGGATATCTCAATGCTTCTACCAAACCTGACACCCTTCCTTTAGCATGAGATGTGATATCCAACTCCTTCCCATTCCAATCCTGAGACCCTTACTATAGCATGAGATGTGATATCTCAATGCTTCTAATACCAAACCTGAGATCCTTCCTATAACATGAGATGTGATATCCAAATCCTTCCCCTTCCAAACCTGAGACCCTCCCTTTAGCATGAGATGTGATATCCAACTCCTTCCCATTCCAATCCTGAGACCCTTCTGATAGCATGAGATGTGATGTTTCAATGCTTCTAATACCAAACCTGAGATCCTTCCGATAGCATGAGATGTGATATCTCAATGCTTCTAATACCAAACCTAAGATCCTTCCTATAACATGAGATGTGATATCCAAATCCTTCCCCTTCCAAACCTGAGACCCTCCCTTTAGCGTGAGATGTGATATCCAACTCCTTCCCATTCCAATCCTGAGACCCTTCTGATAGCATGAGATGTGATGTCTCAATGCCTCTAATACCAAACCTGAGATCCTACCTCTAACATGAAATGTGATATCCAACTCCTTCCCGTTCCAAACCTGAGAGCCGTCCTATAGCATGAGATGTGATATCCAACTCCTTCCCATTCCAATCCTGAGACTCTTCCTATAGCATGAGATGTGATATCTCAATGCTTCTACCAAACCTGAGACCCTTCCTATAGCATGAGATGTGGTATCCGACTCCTTCCCATTCCAATCCTCAGACACTTCATATAGCATGAGATGTGATATCTCAATGCTTCTAATACCAAACCTGAGACCCTTCCTATGGCATGAGATTTGATATCAAACTCCTTCCCAATCCAATCCTGAGACCCTTCCTATAGCATGAGATGTGATATCCAACTCCTTCCTATTCCAATCCTGAAACCCCTCCTATAGCATGAGATGGGATATCTCAATGCTTCTACCAAACCTGACACCCTTCCTTTAGCATGAGATGTGATATCCAACTCCTTCCCATTCCAATCCTGAGACCCTTACTATAGCATGAGATGTGATATCTCAATGCTTCTAATACCAAACCTGAGATCCTTCCTATAACATGAGATGTGATATCCAAATCCTTCCCCTTCCAAACCTGAGACCCTCCCTTTAGCATGAGATGTGATATCCAACTCCTTCCCATTCCAATCCTGAGACCCTTCTGATAGCATGAGATGTGATGTCTCAATGCTTCTAATACCAAACCTGAGATCCTTCCGATAGCATGAGATGTGATATCTCAATGCTTCTAATACCAAACCTAAGATCCTTCCTATAACATGAGATGTGATATCCAAATCCTTCCCCTTCCAAACCTGAGACCCTCCCTTTAGCGTGAGATGTGATATCCAACTCCTCCCCATTCCAATCCTGAGACCCTTCTGATAGCATGAGATGTGATGTCTCAATGCCTCTAATACCAAACCTGAGATCCTACCTCTAACATGAAATGTGATATCCAACTCCTTCCCCTTCCAAACCTGAGAGCCGTCCTATAGCATGAGATGTGATATCCAACTCCTTCCCATTCCAATCCTGAGACTCTTCCTATAGCATGAGATGTGATATCTCAATGCTTCTACCAAACCTGAGACCCTTCCTATAGCATGAGATGTGGTATCCGACTCCTTCCCATTCCAATCCTCAGACACTTCCTATAGCATGAGATGTGATATCTCAATGCTTCTAATACCAAACCTGAGACCCTTCCTATGGCATGAGATTTGATATCAAACTCCTTCCCAATCCAATCATGAGACCCTTCCTATAGCATGAGATATGATATCCAACTCCTTCCCATTACAATCCTGAAACCCTTCCTATACCATGAGATGTGATATCTTAATGCTTCTAATACCAAACGTGAGACCCGTCCTATAACATGAGATGTGATATCCAAATCCTTCCCCTTCCAAACCTGAGACCCTTCCTTTAGCATGAGATGTGATATCCAGCTCTTTCTCATTCCAATCCTGAGACCCTTCCGATAGCATGAGATGTGATATCTCAATGCTTCTAATATCAAAACTGAGACCCTCCCTATAGCATGAGATGTGATATCTAAGTCCTTCCCATTCCAATCCTGAGACCCTTCGGATAGCAGAGATGTGATATCTCAATGCTTATACCAAACCTGAGATCCTTCCTATGGCATGAGATGTGATATCCAACTCCTTCCCATTCCAATCCTGAGACCCTTCCTTTAGCATGAGATGTGATATCCAACTCCTTCCCATTCCAATCCTGAGACCCTTACTATAGCATGAGATGTGATATCTCAATGCTTCTAATACCAAACCTGAGATCCTTCCTCTAACATGAGATGTGATATCCAAATCCTTCCCCTTCCAAACCTAAGACCCTCCCTTTAGCATGTGTTAAGACGGATTTCTGAACTCTGTCCTGGTGGCGCAGAAGTTCAGAAGGCCAACCTAATTACTTGGAACAGGGTAACCTCTGGACGAGCCAGACCAATCAAGGTAGCGATCGCGGCGGTCAAGACTAAGTCTCAAGAGGGGTGAGGGTGACTGAAAGCCCGCAATGAGCACACAAAGCAAGAGCGCTTACAAACTACTCCAAACAGTTGTTATATCAAAAATAGATACACATTTATTTTAAGGCCTTTAAAACAATGACCGTAGCGAGAAAATCACAATATCACAATATTAAACCAACACATACCATATTGTTAAGACGGATTTCTGAACTCTGTCCTGGTGGCGCAGAGGTTCAGAAGGCCAACCTAATTACTTGGAACAGGGTAACCTCTGGACAAGCCAGACCAATCAAGGTAGCGATCGCGGCGGTCAAGACTAGGTCTCAAGAGGGGTGAGGGTGACTGAAAGCCCGCAATGAGCACACAAAGCAAGAGCGCTTACAAACTACTCCAAACAGTTGTTTATATCAAAAATAGATACACATTTATTATAAGGCCTTGAAACTAATAACTACAGTAAAAGCAGCAATATACAACGATATTAAACCAACACATACACTATCCACCCAATATATATACAGAATACACAGTTTCACAGCATTAGCAGCACGAAATATGTTATCCACCTGCAGGGGAAGGAAAACAGGCAGTGCGAACCAATGCGTGTGATATGTCCGCCTTCTGAGGCCCCTAACTAGATGGTAGTCCAATCCCTACGAAGAGTGGAGCCTAGCGCTCAAAAGTACCTGCACACGCCGGTGCCAATGGGCAGAAGGTGAAGCTCTTCGGAGGACGTTGAACAGCTCTGTAGGGAGCTCTAATGAAGGAGAACACGGTCCGCGACTCTAGCGCAGCCTCCACTGTGAGGCAGAAGCAGGGCGCGAGTACGGACAAGGGGTGCTGTATTTACAGCGGGGAAAAGCAAGGGGCACTGCAGGAGGGCGACCAGATCCTAGCTAATCTACTCACCGGTCCCCGAAGCAAGCAGGCCCGAGCTTCTCCTCGATAGATACAGCTTCTGGCAGGTTCTGAAGAGCAGGGAACGTCTCGTCGTCGTGCAGAGTAAAAAGACGTCCCGATCGAAGAAACAAGCACAGTTTTGTCGCCACAGCAGGGCAACGGAACGGCCGGGTGTATTCAAGCCAAACGAGCACTGCTCACCTCTAGCTTAGGACTGCTAAGCAAACGAAGCGTGTGAGCATGCCCCGGACTCAGAATACCACCCAACCTGTCGGCGATTACAGAGCAGGCCTCCTTAGTAAGCTGGTCAGTCAACTGGATGGCCCAGAGACACTTCCGAAGGCTTACAGCAGGAGTTGATGAAGGTGCCGGGAATAGCTGGTCCTGCTATTCCAATAGGTCGAAGCGCCAGTACAGGCCTTCTTGTTCGATCTTAGGTGGAAAGGGCTTCACCGGACGACAGCAATGAGGAGCAGAAGTTCTTCAGGGGGTCACCAGCGATTCCTCGGTCCAGCCTCGTGTTCGCAGGATACTTGGCTCCTGTATCCCTGGGTTCGTAAGAACTCAGGAGATCGACCTGGTAGTGGTGTTTCCAGCTCCCTCTTATCCACGGTTCCCTTCGCGCCAAAACGGAGGGGAGCCAATGGGAGATCCGCTCATCAACACACATACCATACGTGGACCAATCACGGACCACAGTGGTCCCAGGCATTCACACCACCCTAGACTCTCTGGCACCCAGGATGTGTATTGGGACCAGACAGCCCAGCCCACATCCTGGGGGCACTCAAACGACATGTAGAAGCCCGCGAAAGCAACCGTGTTTCGCGGGAAACTACATGCCCAAATAAGGAAGGCCCCGGGTCGCCTGACCCGGGGGAAGGTAAAGGGAGCAAGACGGACAGTGGACGAGACAAAGGAGCCTCGTGGTCCGGCCATTTTGGGTAGCCGGGCCACCCTTTTGTGTTCGCGGCAAAAAGGTGCTCAGAACGGCAAAAGGAGCTCAAAATAAACCAAATGATCGCTGCCACCAGCCCAGTCCCTGAATGACTTGCACCGATCCAAAAACCATCCTATAAGAGTGTCTAGGGTCTGTAGAAGGCTAGAGACCCAAGAGAGCTGTAACTTAGCTTACAGTGCCCTCTTGTGTCGTGTTGCACTAAAATGGCGACACGATAAAAGAAACTACGGGAAACAGCGTTCCCCGGTACTGACTGTCTTAAGGGCATGTCAGTTTCCCCGTAAGAAAGGAGCGAAAGCCCAGAGGAGTACAGCAGAAGGCTGCACTTCTCTGGCAAAGTCAAGAAAACAGGTTGAAAACAATAGCAAAAAGTTTAGGGGTTGCCACATGGAAGGAAAGTTCCCTACAATAACGAAATCTTTCCTAACACTCGCCCCTCCCAGACTATGGACAGGGGGAACTAATCCACCCCTGGATGAGTCTCTTGTTCAGGTCGGTAAAACATTCTGGACAACCCATCAGCATTGCTATGTTGGACACCTGGCCTATGCTCAATAGTGAAGTCGAAGCCTTGTAGACTTATGGACCACCTAAGCAACTTTGGATTCTCCCCCTTCATGTTCATTAGCCACTTTAACGGCTTATGGTCAGTCTGCACAGTGAAGTGGGTCCCATAGAGGTAGGGCCGCAGCTTCCTTAGGGCCCACACAACAGAGAAACATTCTTTCTCTACCGTGGACCATCTGAGCTCTCTGTCCTTAAGCTGGCGACTAATAAAACCGATAGGGTGTTCCTTACCCTTCTCATCTACTTGTGATAGTACAGCTCCTATCCCAGTGTCAGAGGCATCCGTCTGCACGATAAAAGGTCTTTGATAATCAGGGGCCCTGAGCACAGGGGCCTGGCACAAGGAGTCTTTCAAGCCATTGAAGGCCTTCTCACACTCGTCAGTCCAAGTTACCTTCTTGGGTTTCTTCGGAGTTGTGAGGGCAGTCAGAGGAGCAGCTATGGTGCCATAGTCTGCCATAAAATTGCGGTAATAACCCGTGAGTCCTAAGAAGGCTCTCACTTGGGTTTGTGTAGTGGGGGTAGGCCAGTCTTGTACTGCTTGTACTTTACTGGGGAGAGGCTGTATCCTTCCTCCACCTACTTCATGCCCCAGGTAAACCACTGAGCCTTGTCCAATCTGGCATTTACTCGCCTTTATGGTCAAGTGGGCTTTCTGAAGAGCCTGGAGCACAATCCCGAGGTGTTTCACATGGTCTTCCCAGGTGGCACTGAAAACTGCTATATCGTCCAGATATGCAAGACAGAATTCGTCCAACCCATTCAACACATGATTCACAAGCCTCTGGAAAGTGGCAGGTGCATTCTTCAATCCGAACGGCATTACCCGGAATTGGTAAAGCCCGTCGGGAGTTGAAAATGCTGTCTTCTCCTTGGCATGTTCTGCTAAAGCTATTTGCCAATAGCCCGCAGTCAGGTCAAACGTGCTGAGGTACTTGGAGGCACCCAAGGTATCCACCAGCTCGTCAGTTCGAGGCAAGGGGTGAGCGTCTGTCTTGGTGACAGCATTCAGAGCCCTGTAATCCACGCAGAACCTCAATTCAGAAGTGCCTGCTTTTGGAACCAGAACCACAGGACTGGACCAAGGACTACTAGAGGGTTCAATCACCCCAAGGTCTAACATCTTGTTGACCTCGGTCTTAATATAAGACCGTACTTTATCCGACATCCTGTATCCCCTACTTTTGGTAGGTACACTGTCTCCTGTGTCAATGTTATGTTTGCACCAAGGTGTCAAACCAGGCGACTGTGAAAACAGGGGGGAAAACTGCCTAAGCAAACTTTTCACCTCAGCCTGCTGATCAGAAGTCAGGTGAGGGGCCACTCGGACACCCTCAACGGAGCTATCTGAAGGACCGCTTTGGAACAGGTCGGGAAGAGGTTCTGACTCCTCTTCCTCAACGTCTGACGCCAGTAGCAGTGCTGCGATTTCGACTCTTGGGACGAAAGCCTTCAGCCTATTTACGTGGAACACTTTTGGAGCCTGTCCAGGCCTTCCAAGGTCCACTAAATAGTTCACCTCACCCAGGGGCTCCACCACTGTGTAAGGGCCTGACCATTTGTCCTGTAAAGCGCGAGGCCTTATAGGGTTCATGATCAGGACTTGCTGACCAGGGGTAAAGTGAATTAAGGAAGCTTTCTGGTCGTACCAATGTTTCACCAGCGCTTGTCCGGCCTTCAACTTTTCACTAGCCAAGCCCATCAGGAGTACCATCCGTTTTCTGAGCCCTAGCACATAGTCAACTACATTGGTAGTAACAGGGGGAGTGGGCATCTCCCATCCCTCTTTGACGATGGCTAAGGGTCCCCGTACGGGATGACCGAACAGAAGTTCGAAGGGGCTGAAGCCAACACCCTCCTGTGGTACCTCTCTGTAGGCAAACAACAAGCATGGTAAAAGAAGGTCCCATTTCCTCCTCTGGGGCTCCTCCAGAGCCCCAATCATGCTCTTTAGCGTTCTGTTGAAACGCTCCACCAGACCATTGGTCTGGGGGTGGTATGCAGAAGAGAACTTGTAGGTGACCCCACATTCTTTCCACATAGCCTGCATATACTTCGACATAAAGTTGCTGCCACGATCTGACACAACTTCTTTAGGGAAGCCAACCCTAGTAAATATGCCGAGTAACGCTTTTGCAACTGACTTGGCAGTTACAGTCTTTAATGGGATGGCCTCAGGATACCTGGTTGCATGGTCGACCAGCACCAGGATAAACCTATTGCCTGAGGATGTTTGCGGGTCAAGGGGACCAACGATGTCGATCCCTACCCTTTCAAATGGTACCCCCACAACTGGGAGCGGTACCAACGGAGCTTGGATTGTCGCGCCAACCTTACCAGACAACTGGCAGGAGGCACAACTCCTGCAGTGACTTTCTACTTGCACCCCCATCTTGGGCCAGTAGAAGTGCATAGATAACCTTTGCTTGGTCCTCTTCATTCCAAGGTGACCAGCAAGGGGAACTTCATGCGCCAACTGCAGGAGGAAGGGTCTAACAGAAAGGGGAACCACCAACCTCCTATGGTCTCCTTCTGTAGACTCTGTGGGCTCACTGTACAGGAGTCCACCTTCCCAATAAATCCGATGCTTCCCAGGAGGTTCACCCTCAAGCTGGGAGCAGGCCTGTCTCCTTAGGCCTTCCAGAGATGGGCACTCACGTTGGCCCTTACTGAAGTCGTCCCTATCAGGACCTCCTTCAACTAACAAGTCTTTTAGTTCAGGATGGTCGTTGGGGTCGAACACTTCAGGCATCGCCACCTCCTCGTCAGGCTCGGGCGATTGACCAACTCCCTCCACCGCAGTGGTAGGCGAGTTCGGGGGAATATTCTCTTTCCCCCGTCGGGACTTGTTGACTCCTTTCGCCTTGGGTTTCCCCTTCGGCTGGGGCGGCGTATTGGACTTGGCCAATGCTGCCCGTGCTTGAGACCGTGTGTAGGGTCTTTCGGCAGTGTCTCCTACGAGCCCTAGAGCTCTGAGATCATTGCCCAACAAGACCTTTCCCGGGACGTTTCTCTGAATGCTCACTGGAATCCTAACTGCTGTACCATTTAAAGTTAGATTAACAGGGATCACGGGAAACATACGGAGGGGGCCGTCAGCCAACTTAGTGGGCATCAGAGTAGCTCTGGCAACTTCCTCTGAGTCTACCAAGGTAGAATCCACTACAGTTCGACTGCACCCACTATCCCTAAGAGCTGGAGTATCCACTCCATTGATCAGCACACTGTCTTTAAAGTAGTGCTTGGTATTATCCGGAATCCTAGCATACGCCTCTGCGACTTTAGGCTCCCAGGAACCCAGGGACACTAAAACTACCTCAGCCTCTATTCCGCTGGGAAATGAGTCTGAGGAGAAGGATGCTCCTGTAATCTCTTCTTCCTCGTAGGAGGAGAAGGCCAGATTAGCGGAGTGGACCCCCAAAGGTCTAACCTTACAACGGGGATCCCCCTTCACATGGTCAGTTGCTCCACAAGAAAAACAAGCCCCATTGGGTCTGTTTACGTAGGGAGGCTTATTATAACCAGAGTTCTGTTTCGGAGGCGAACCTCCACTACCCTGTGAGTTCTCGGATGGCTTACCCTTATTTTTCTTTTTGTGGCCCTTATGGGAAGAAGATTTAGCAGATTCCCCACCCTCCACATCTTTGGACTTTTTCCCTTCCTCCTGCTTACCAGGATGAGTTTTGTCCTTATGGGACACTCGATGTGACACCCATAAATCTGCTGCAATGGCCAGCTTCTTAGGATCTATCTCCTTCGAATCGGCCAAATGCTGCTTAAGCTCCGGGGAAGAAGAAGCAAAAATGTGTTCCAGCATGACCAGATTGATCATGCCTTCGAAGGTAGAAACCTTATAACCTTCAACCCAGCCAGTCAAGTTTTTCAGGGACTCAGCTACATACGACACCCAAGTACCACCTTCCTTTTTCTTATACTCTCTAAACCTTTTCAAATATTGGGTCGGAGTCTTCCCAAACTTTAAAATGAGAGTCTGCTTCAACATTGCAAAATCAGCGCGCTCAGCCTTCGACATTTCCATAATGGCACTGCAACCAGAATGGGGCAGTCTGCTGAGTAACCATGCAATCTTATCCGCATTATCAACCTCTTGAACCTCGCATGCATACTCAAACGCATTTAACCAGTCCATAATGTCATTTCGTTCCTCATACACACTGAGCAGATCTTTTGGAAACCGTGGATGAGAGGAAGCCCCAGAACCATGTCCAGGACCCTTGGACCCATTTGCGAACTGAAGCTTGGCCAGTTCCAACTGGTGATCCCTGTCTTTTTGTTTTTCTGCCTGGTCGATTTTCAGTTTGGCTATGCTGAATTCAAGCTCCTGCTGCCTAAACCGCAGCTCTTGCTTCTTGAATTCAAGCATAGCCTCCCCATCAACACTGGCAGAGGAAACGTTAGACATTACATCCTCCCTGTCCTCGTGGTCGTGATGGATCAGTGCAGCGGCAGAACCGTCGGTTCTGCCAGTGAGAGCAGCCCCACCACCTTCTGCACTGTCCTCGGAAGTTATAGCGTCAAGCTGCGCTTCTTGCCACGCCACGATTCTCTGGATCATTTCCAATTTAGTGCCTTGAGAGGAAACCCCTCTCTCCGCACACATCTTCTTCAATGTTTCAGATTTCGAAGCATTTAAGGTTAATAAAGTATTCGTTTCCATACTGTCGATAGGACTATGGCCTTTTTAACGTTATATTCAATACTTTACTGCGTGTCCTGGTTGGAATAACCTGAAAACGCCTTAGCTCGTGCGCAACACTGGATACCTTCAGTCGTATCCCACCGCTGCCACCAATTTGTTAAGACGGATTTCTGAACTCTGTCCTGGTGGCGCAGAGGTTCAGAAGGCCAACCTAATTACTTGGAACAGGGTAACCTCTGGACAAGCCAGACCAATCAAGGTAGCGATCGCGGCGGTCAAGACTAGGTCTCAAGAGGGGTGAGGGTGACTGAAAGCCCGCAATGAGCACACAAAGCAAGAGCGCTTACAAACTACTCCAAACAGTTGTTTATATCAAAAATAGATACACATTTATTATAAGGCCTTGAAACTAATAACTACAGTAAAAGCAGCAATATACAACGATATTAAACCAACACATACACTATCCACCCAATATATATACAGAATACACAGTTTCACAGCATTAGCAGCACGAAATATGTTATCCACCTGCAGGGGAAGGAAAACAGGCAGTGCGAACCAATGCGTGTGATATGTCCGCCTTCTGAGGCCCCTAACTAGATGGTAGTCCAATCCCTACGAAGAGTGGAGCCTAGCGCTCAAAAGTACCTGCACACGCCGGTGCCAATGGGCAGAAGGTGAAGCTCTTCGGAGGACGTTGAACAGCTCTGTAGGGAGCTCTAATGAAGGAGAACACGGTCCGCGACTCTAGCGCAGCCTCCACTGTGAGGCAGAAGCAGGGCGCGAGTACGGACAAGGGGTGCTGTATTTACAGCGGGGAAAAGCAAGGGGCACTGCAGGAGGGCGACCAGATCCTAGCTAATCTACTCACCGGTCCCCGAAGCAAGCAGGCCCGAGCTTCTCCTCGATAGATACAGCTTCTGGCAGGTTCTGAAGAGCAGGGAACGTCTCGTCGTCGTGCAGAGTAAAAAGACGTCCCGATCGAAGAAACAAGCACAGTTTTGTCGCCACAGCAGGGCAACGGAACGGCCGGGTGTATTCAAGCCAAACGAGCACTGCTCACCTCTAGCTTAGGACTGCTAAGCAAACGAAGCGTGTGAGCATGCCCCGGACTCAGAATACCACCCAACCTGTCGGCGATTACAGAGCAGGCCTCCTTAGTAAGCTGGTCAGTCAACTGGATGGCCCAGAGACACTTCCGAAGGCTTACAGCAGGAGTTGATGAAGGTGCCGGGAATAGCTGGTCCTGCTATTCCAATAGGTCGAAGCGCCAGTACAGGCCTTCTTGTTCGATCTTAGGTGGAAAGGGCTTCACCGGACGACAGCAATGAGGAGCAGAAGTTCTTCAGGGGGTCACCAGCGATTCCTCGGTCCAGCCTCGTGTTCGCAGGATACTTGGCTCCTGTATCCCTGGGTTCGTAAGAACTCAGGAGATCGACCTGGTAGTGGTGTTTCCAGCTCCCTCTTATCCACGGTTCCCTTCGCGCCAAAACGGAGGGGAGCCAATGGGAGATCCGCTCATCAACACACATACCATACGTGGACCAATCACGGACCACAGTGGTCCCAGGCATTCACACCACCCTAGACTCTCTGGCACCCAGGATGTGTATTGGGACCAGACAGCCCAGCCCACATCCTGGGGGCACTCAAACGACATGTAGAAGCCCGCGAAAGCAACCGTGTTTCGCGGGAAACTACATGCCCAAATAAGGAAGGCCCCGGGTCGCCTGACCCGGGGGAAGGTAAAGGGAGCAAGACGGACAGTGGACGAGACAAAGGAGCCTCGTGGTCCGGCCATTTTGGGTAGCCGGGCCACCCTTTTGTGTTCGCGGCAAAAAGGTGCTCAGAACGGCAAAAGGAGCTCAAAATAAACCAAATGATCGCTGCCACCAGCCCAGTCCCTGAATGACTTGCACCGATCCAAAAACCATCCTATAAGAGTGTCTAGGGTCTGTAGAAGGCTAGAGACCCAAGAGAGCTGTAACTTAGCTTACAGTGCCCTCTTGTGTCGTGTTGCACTAAAATGGCGACACGATAAAAGAAACTACGGGAAACAGCGTTCCCCGGTACTGACTGTCTTAAGGGCATGTCAGTTTCCCCGTAAGAAAGGAGCGAAAGCCCAGAGGAGTACAGCAGAAGGCTGCACTTCTCTGGCAAAGTCAAGAAAACAGGTTGAAAACAATAGCAAAAAGTTTAGGGGTTGCCACATGGAAGGAAAGTTCCCTACAATAACGAAATCTTTCCTAACACATATCAACACAATATATATACAAATACAACAGTCGCTAGCGTTATAAGCACGAAATGTGTAGTCCACCTGAAAGGGAAGGAAACCAGGCAGTGCGATAACGCTTTAGACTCAGTTCGCCTTCAGAGGCACCTAACTAGATGGAAGTCCGAGCCCTGCGAAGAGTGGAGCCTTGTGCTCAAAGTACCTGCCACGCCGGTGCCAACGGGCAAAAGGAGAAGCTCTTCGGAGGAAGTCAGGCAGTTCGGGTTAGTGCACAACAGAAGGAGAACAGGTTCCGCGACTCAAGCACAGCCTCCACAGCGAGCAGAAGCAGAGCGCGAGTACGGACAAAAGGGTGCTGTTTTTACACAGCGGGGAAAAGCAATGGGCTACTGCAGGAGGGCGACCAGATCCTAGCTAAACTACTCACCGGTCCCCGATGCAAGCAGACCCAGGCTTCTCCACGTTAGTTTCAGCAGCTGGCAGGTTCAGAAGAGCAGGGAACGCCTCGTAGTCGTGTAGAGCAAAAAGACGTCCCAATCGACGAAACCAGCACAGTTTGTTGCCGCAGCAGGACAACGGAGCGGCCGTGTGTATCCGAGCCAAATGTACACTCCTCCCTTCAGACTTGGGAACGCCAAGTGTACGAAGCGTGGGAGAGTGACAAGGACTCGAAATACAACACAACCTGGCGGCGGTTACAGAGCAGGACTCCCTTGTAAGCTGGTCAGTCAACTGGATGGCCCAGAGACACTTGCGAAGGCTTACTTGGCAGGAGAGGATGAAGTCGCCGGGAATAGCTGTTCCTGCTATTCCAAAGGTCGAAGCACCAGTACAGGCCTTCTGGTTCGATCAAAGAAGGAAAGGGTTTCACAGGACGACAGCAGTGCAAAGGAGGAGTCCTTCAGCGGGTCACCAGCGATTCCTCGGTCCAGCCTCTTGGTTGCAGGATACTTGGCTCCTGTATTCCTTCGTTCGTGAGAACTCAGGAGATCGACATGGTAGTGGTGTTTCCAGCTCCCTCTTATCCACGGTTCCCTTCGCGCCAAAACGGAGGGGAGCCAATGGGAGATCCGCTCATCAACACACATACCATACGCGGACCAATCACGGACCACGGTGGTCCCAGGCATTCACACTACCCTAGACTCTCTGGCACCCAGGATGTGTATTGGGACCAGACATCCCAGCCCACACCCTGGAGGCACACAAACGACATGTAGAAGCCCGCGAAAGCAACCACGTTTCGCGGGAAAGTACATGCCCAAATAAGGAAGGCCCCGGGTCGCTCGACCTGGGGAAGGTGAAGGGAGCAAGACGGTCAGTGGACAAGACAAAGGAGCCTCGTGGTCTGGCCATTTTGGGAGCCAGGCCACCATTTTGGGTTCAGTGCGAAAAACGTGCTCAGAACGCCAAAAGGAGCTCAAAATAAACAAAACGATCGCTGCCACCATTCCAGTCCCTGAATGACTTGCACCGATCAAAATACCATCCTAAAAGAGTATCTAGGGCCTGTAGAAGGCTAGAGACCCAAGAGAGCTGTAACTTAGCTTACAGTGCCCTCTTGTGTCATGTTGCACTAAAGCCGCAAAACGATAAAAGGAACTACGGGAAACAGCGTTCCCCGGTACTGACTGTCTTAAGGGCATGTCAGTTTCCCCGTAAGAAAGGAGCGAAAGCCCAGAGGAGTGCGGCAGAAGGCTGCACTTCTCTGGCAAAGTCAAGAACAAGGTGAAAACAACAGCAAAAAGTTTAGGGGTTGCCACATGGAAGGAAAATTACCTACAATTACGAAATCTTTCCTAACACTCGCCCCTCCCAGACTATGGACAGGGGGAACTAATCCACCCCTGGATGAGTCTCTTGTTCAGGTCGGTTAAACATTCTGGACAACCCATCAGCATTGCTATGTTGGACACCTGGCCTATGCTCAATAGTGAAGTCGAAGCCTTGTAGACTTATGGACCACCTAAGCAACTTTGGATTCTCCCCCGTCATGTTCATTAGCCACTTTAACGGCTTATGGTCAGTCTGCACAGTGAAGTGGGTCCCATAGAGGTAGGGCCTCAGCTTCCTTAGGGCCCACACAACAGAGAAACATTCTTTCTCTACCGTGGACCATCTGAGCTCTCTGTCCTTAAGCTGGCGACTAATAAAACCGATAGGGTGTTCCTTACCCTTCTCATCTACTTGTGATAGTACAGCTCCTATCCCAGTGTCAGAGGCATCCGTCTGCACGATAAAAGGTCTTTGATAATCCGGGGCCCTGAGGACAGGGGCCTGGCACAAGGAGTCTTTTAAGCCATTGAAGGCCTTCTCACACTCGTCGGTCCAAGTTACCTTCTTGGGTTTCTTCGGAGTTGTGAGGGCAGTCAGAGGGGCAGCTATGGTGCCATAGTCTGCCACAAAATTGCGGTAATACCCCGTGAGTCCTAAGAAGGCTCTCACTTGGGTTTGCGTAGTGGGGGTAGGCCAGTCTTGTACTGCTTGTACTTTACTGGGTAGAGGCTGTATCCTCCCTCCACCTACTTCATGTCCAAGGTAAACCACTGAGCCTTGTCCAATCTGGCATTTACTAGCCTTTATGGTCAAGTGGGCTTTCTGAAGAGCCTGGAGCACAATCCTGAGGTGTTTCACATGGTCTTCCCAGGTGGCACTGAAAACTGCTATATCGTCCAGATATGCAAGACAGAATTCATCCAACCCATTCAACACATGATTCACAAGCCTCTGGAAAGTGGCAGGTGCATTCTTCAACCCGAACGGCATTACCCGGAATTGGTAAAGGCCGTCTGGATTAGAAAATGCTGTCTTCTCCTTGGCATGTTCTGCTAAAGCTATTTGCCAATAGCCAGCAGTGAGGTCAAACGTGCTGAGGTACTTGGAGGCACCCAAAGTATCCACCAGCTCATCTGTTCGAGGCAAGGGGTGGGCATCTGTCTTGGTGACAGCATTCAGAGCCCTGTAATCCACGCAGAACCTCAATTCAGAAGTGCCTGCCTTTGGAACCAACACCACAGGGCTGGACCAAGGACTACTAGAGGGTTCAATCACCCCAAGGTCTAACATCTTGTTGACCTCGGTCTTAATATAAGACCGTACTTTGTCTGACATCCTGTATCCCCTACTTTTGGTAGGTACACTGTCTCCTGTGTCAATGTTATGTTTGCACCAAGGTGTCAAATCAGGCGACTGTGAAAACAGGGGGGAAAACTGCCTAAGCAAACTTTTCACCTCAGCCTGCTGATCAGAAGTCAGGTGAGGGGCCACTCGGACACCCTCAAAGGAGCTATCTAAAGGACCGCTTTGGAACAGGTCGGGAAGAGGTTCAGACTCCTCTTCCTCAACGTCTGAAGCCAGTAGCAGTGCTGCGATTTCGACTCTTGGGATGAAAGCCTTCAGCCTATTCACGTGAAACACTTTTGGAGCCTGTCCAGGCCTTCCAAGGTCCACTAAATAGTTGACCTCACCCAGGGGCTCCACCACTGTGTAAGGGCCTGACCATTTGTCCTGTAAAGCTCGAGGCCTTATGGGATTCATGATCAGGAATTGCTGACCAGGTGTAAAGTTGATGAGGGAAGCTTTCACCAGCGCTTGCCCTGCCTTCAATTTATCACTAGCCAAGCCCATCAGAAGTACCATCCGTTTTCTGAGCCCTAGCACATAATCAACTACATTGGTAGTAACAGGGGGAGTGGGCATCTCCCATCCCTCTTTGACGATGGCTAGGGGTCCCCGTAAGGGATGACCGAACAGAAGTTCGAAGGGGCTGAAGCCAACACCCTCCTGTGGTACCTCTCGGTAGGCAAACAGTAAGCATGGTAAAAGAAGATCCCATTTTCTTCTCTGAGGCTCCTCCAGAGCCCCAATCATGCTCTTTAACGTTCTGTTGAAACGTTCCACCAGACCATTGGTCTGGGGGTGGTATGCAGAAGAGAACTTGTAGGTGACCCCACATTCTTTCCACATAGCCTGCATATACTTCGACATAAAGTTGCTGCCACGATCCGACACAACTTCTTTAGGGAAGCCAACCCTAGAAAATATGCCGAGTAAAGCTTTTGCAACTGACTTGGCAGTTACAGTTTTCAATGGGATGGCCTCAGGATACCTGGTTGCATGGTCGACCAGCACCAGGATAAACCTATTGCCCGAGGATGTTTGCGGGTCAAGGCGACCAACGATGTCGATCCCTACCCTTTCAAATGGTACCCCCACAACTGGGAGCGGTACCAACGGAGCTTGGATTGTCGCGCCAACCTTACCAGACAACTGGCAGGAGGCACAACTCCTGCAGTGACTTTCTACTTGCACCCCCATCTTGGGCCAGTAGAAGTGCATGGATAGCCTTTGCTTGGTCCTCTTCATACCAAGGTGACCAGCAAGGGGAACTTCATGCGCCAACTGCAGGAGGAAGGGCCTAACAGCAAGGGGAACCACCAACCTCCTATGGTCTCCTTCTGTAGACTCTGTGGGCTCACTATACAGGAGTCCACCTTCCCAATAAATCCTATGCGTCCCAGGAGGTTCACCCTCAAGCTGGGAGCAGGCCTGTCTCCTTAGGCCTTCCAGAGATGGGCACTCACCTTGGCCTTTACTGAATTCGTCCCTATCAGGACCTCCTTCAACTAACAAGTCTTTTAGTTCAGGATGATCGTTGGGGTCGAATACTTCAGGCATCGCCACCTCCTCGTCAGGCCCGGGCGATTGACACACTTCCTCCACCGCAGTGGTAGGCGAGCTCGGGGGAATATTCTCTTTCCCTCGTCGTGACTTGTTGACTCCTTTCGCCTTGGGTTTCCCCTTCGGCTGGGGCGGCGTATTGGACTTGGCCAATGCTGCCCGTGCTTGAGACCGTGTGTAGGGTCTTTCGGCAGTGTCTCCTACGAGCCCTAAAGCTCTGAGATCATTACCTAACAAGACCTTTCCCGGGACGTTTCTCTGAATGCTCACTGGAATCCTGACTGCTGTACCATTTAAAGTAAGATTTACAGGTATTACGGGAAACATACGGAGGGGGCCGTCAGCCAACTTAGTGGGCATCAGAGTAGCTCTGGCAACTTCCTCTGAGTCTACCAAGGTAGAATCCACTACAGTGCGACTGCACCCACTATCCCTAAGAGCTGGAGTATCCACTCCATTGATCAGCACACTGTCTTTAAAGTAGTGCTTGGTATTATCCGGAATCCTAGCATAAGCCTCTGCGATTTTAGGCTCCCAGGAACCCAGGGACACTAAAACTACCTCAGCCTCTATTCCGCTGGGAAATGAGTCTGAGGAGAAGGATGCTCCTGTAATCTCTTCTTCCTCGTAGGAGGAGAAGGCCAGATTAGCGGAGTGGACCCCCAAAGGTCTAACCTTACAACGGGGATCCCCCTTCACGTGGTCAGTTGCTCCACAAGAAAAACAAGCCCAAGTGGGTCTGTTTACGTAGGGAGGCTTATTGTAACCAGAGTTCTGTTTCGGAGGCTGACCTCCACTACCCTGTGAGTTCTCTTGTGTCTTACCCTTGTTTTTCTTTTTGTGGCCCTTATGGGAAGAAGATTTAGCAGATTCCCCACCCTCCATATCTTTGGACTTTTTCCCTTCCTCCTGCTTACCAGGATGAGTTTTGTCCTTATGGGACACTCGATGTGACACCCATAAGTCTGCTGCAATGGCCAGCTTCTTAGGATCTATCTCCTTCGAATCGGCCAAATGCTGCTTAAGCTCCGGGGAAGAAGAAGCAAAAATGTGTTCCAGCATGACAAGATTGATCATGCCTTCGAAGGTAGAAACCTTATAACCTTCGACCCAGCCAGTTAAGTTTTTCAAAGATTCAGCGACATAAGATACCCAAGTACCACCTTCCTTTTTCTTATACTCTCGAAAACGCTTTAAATATTGGGCCGGAGTCTTCCCAAACTTTAAAATGAGAGTTTGCTTTAACATTGCGAAATCAGCTCGCTCAGCCTTCGACATTTCCATAATGGCACTACAGCCAGAATGGGGCAGTCTGCTGAGTAACCATGCAATCTTATCAGCATTGTCAACTTCTTGAACTTCGCATGCATACTCAAACGCATTCAGCCAGTCCATAATGTCATTCCTTTCTTCATACACACTGAGCAGATCTTTCGAAAACCGTGGATGAGAGGAAGCCCCAGACCCATGTCCAGGACCCTTGGACCCATTTGCAACCTGAAGCTTGGCCAGTTCCAACTGTTGATCCCTGTCTTTTTGTTTTTCTGCCTGTTCGATTTTTAGTTTGGCAATGCTGAATTCAAGCTCCTGCTGCCTAAACCGCAGCTCTTGCTTCTTGAATTCAAGCATAGCCTCCCCATCAGCACTGGCAGAGGAAACATTAGACATCACATCCTCCCTGTCCTCGTGGTCGCGATGGATCAGTGCAGCGGCAGAACCGTCGGTTCTACCAGTGAGAGCAGCCCCACCACCTTCTGCACTGTCCTCAGAAGTTATAGCATCAAGCTGCACTTCTTGCCACGCCACAATTCTTTGGATCATTTCCAATTTTGTGCCTTGAGAGTAAACACCTCTCTCCGCACACATCTTCTTCAATGTTTCTGATTTGGAAGCATTTAAAGTTAACAAGGTATTTGTTTCCATACTGTTTGATAGGACTATGGCCTTTTTAAAGTTATACTACAACAATTCACTACGTGTACTGGTTGGAATAACCTGAAATGCCTTAGTTCGAGCGCAACACTGGATACCTTCAGTCGTATCCCACCGCTGTACACCAAGTTGTTAAGACGGATTTCTGAACTCTGTCCTGGTGGCGCAGAAGTTCAGAAGGCCAACCTAATTACTTGGAACAGGGTAACCTCTGGACGAGCCAGACCAATCAAGGTAGCGATCGCGGCGGTCAAGACTAGGTCTCAAGAGGGGTGAGGGTGACTCAAAGCCCGCAATGAGCACACAAAGCAAGAGCGCTTACAAACTACTCCAAACAGTTGTTATATCAAAAATAGATACACATTTATTTTAAGGCCTTTAAAACAATGACCGTAGCGAGAAAATCACAATATCACAATATTAAACCAACACATACCATATCAACACAATATATATACAAATACAACAGTCGCTAGCGTTATAAGCACGAAATGTGTAGTCCACCTGAAAGGGAAGGAAACCAGGCAGTGCGATAACGCTTTAGACTCAGTTCGCCTTCAGAGGCACCTAACTAGATGGAAGTCCGAGCCCTGCGAAGAGTGGAGCCTTGTGCTCAAAGTACCTGCCACGCCGGTGCCAACGGGCAAAAGGAGAAGCTCTTCGGAGGAAGTCAGGCAGTTTGGGTTAGTGCACAACAGAAGGAGAACAGGTTCCGCGACTCAAGCGCAGCCTCCACAGCGAGCAGAAGCAGAGCGCGAGTACGGACAAAAGGGTGCTGTTTTTACACAGCGGGGAAAAGCAATGGGCTACTGCAGGAGGGCGACCAGATCCTAGCTAAACTACTCACCGGTCCCCGATGCAAGCAGACCCAGGCTTCTCCACGTTAGTTTCAGCAGCTGGCAGGTTCAGAAGAGCAGGGAATGCCTCGTAGTCGTGTAGAGCAAAAAGACGTCCCAATCGACGAAACCAGCACAGTTTGTTGCCGCAGCAGGACAACGGAGCGGCCGTGTGTATCCGAGCCAAATGTACACTCCTCCCTTCAGACTTGGGAACGCCAAGTGTACGAAGCGTGGGAGAGTGACAAGGACTCGAAATACAACACAACCTGGCGGCGGTTACAGAGCAGGACTCCCTTGTAAGCTGGTCAGTCAACTGGATGGCCCAGAGACACTTCCGAAGGCTTACTTGGCAGGAGTTGATGAAGTCGCCGGGAATAGCTGTTCCTGCTATTCCAAAGGTCGAAGCACCAGTACAGGCCTTCTGGTTCGATCAAAGGAGGAAAGGGTTTCACAGGACGACAGCAGTGCAAAGGAGGAGTCCTTCAGCGGGTCACCAGCGATTCCTCGGTCCAGCCTCTTGGTTGCAGGATACTTGGCTCCTGTATTCCTTCGTTCGTGAGAACTCAGGAGATCGACATGGTAGTGGTGTTTCCAGCTCCCTCTTATCCACGGTTCCCTTCGCGCCAAAACGGAGGGGAGCCAATGGGAGATCCGCTCATCAACACACATACCATACGCGGACCAATCACAGACCACGGTGGTCCAAGGCATTCACACTACCCTAGACTCTCTGGCACCCAGGATGTGTATTGGGACCAGACATCCCAGCCCACACCCTGGAGGCACACAAACGACATGTAGAAGCCCGCGAAAGCAACCACGTTTCGCGGGAAAGTACATGCCCAAATAAGGAAGGCCCCGGGTCGCTCGACCTGGGGAAGGTGAAGGGAGCAAGACGGTCAGTGGACAAGACAAAGGAGCCTCGTGGTCTGGCCATTTTGGGAGCCAGGCCACCATTTTGGGTTCAGTGCGAAAAACGTGCTCAGAACGCCAAAAGGAGCTCAAAATAAACAAAACGATCGCTGCCACCATTCCAGTCCCTGAATGACTTGCACCGATCAAAATACCATCCTAAAAGAGTATCTAGGGCCTGTAGAAGGCTAGAGACCCAAGAGAGCTGTAACTTAGCTTACAGTGCCCTCTTGTGTCATGTTGCACTAAAGCCGCAACACGATAAAAGAAACTACGGGAAACAGCGTTCCCCGGTACTGACTGTCTTAAGGGCATGTCAGTTTCCCCGTAAGAAAGGAGCGAAAGCCCAGAGGAGTGCGGCAGAAGGCTGCACTTCTCTGGCAAAGTCATGAACAAGGTGAAAACAACAGCAAAAAGTTTAGGGGTTGCCACATGGAAGGAAAATTACCTACAATTACGAAATCTTTCCTAACAGCATGAGATGTGATATCCAACTCCTTCCCATTCCAATCCTGAGACCCTTCTGATAGCATGAGATGTGATATCTCAATGCTTCTAATACCAAACCTGAGATCCTTCCTATAACATGAGATGTGATATCCAAATCCTTCCCCTTCCAAACCAGAGACCCTCCCTTTAGCGTGAGATGTGATATCCAACTCGTTCCCATTCCAATCCTTAGACCCTTCTGATAGCATGAGATGTGATGTCTCAATGCCTCTAATACCAAACCTGAGATCCTACATCTAACATGAAATGTGATATCCAACTCCTTCCCCTTCCAAACCTGAGAGCCTTCCTATAACATGAGATGTGATATCGAAGTCCTTCCCATTCCAATCCTGAGACCCTTCCTATAACATGAGATGTGATATCCAACTCCTTCCCATTCCAACCTGAGACCCTTCCTAATGCATGAGATGGGATATCCAACTACTTCCAAATCCAATCCTGATACCCTTCCGATAGCATGAGATGTGATATCCCAATGCTTCTACCAAACCTGAGACCCATACTATGGCATGAGATGTGATATCAAACTCCTTCCCATTCCAATCCAGAGACCCTTCCTATAGCTTGAGATGTGATATCCAACTCCTTCCCATTCCAATTCTGAGACCCTTCCTATACCAGGAGACTTGCTATCTCAATGCTTCTAATACCAAACCTTACACCCGTCCTATAACATGAGTTGTGATATCCAAATCCTTCCCCTTCCAAACCTGAGACCCTTCCTTTATCATGAGATGTGATATCCAACTCCTTCCCATTCCAATCATGAGACCCTTCCCATATCATGAGATTTGTTATCTCAATGCTTCTAATATCAAACTTGAGACCCTCCCTATAGCATGAGATGTGATATCCAAGTCCTTCCCATTCCAATCCTGAGACCCTTCCTATGGCATGAGATGTGATATCCAACTCCTTCCCATTCCAATCCTGAGACACTTCCTATAGCATGAGATGTGATATCTCAATGCTTCTATCAAACCTGAGACCCTTCCTTTAGCATGAGATGTGATATCCAACTCCTTCCCATTCCAATCCTGAGACCCTTCCTATGGCATGAGTTGTGATATCTCAATGCTTCTAATACCAAACCTGGGACCCGTCCTATAACATGAGATGTGATATCCAAATCCTTCCCCTTCCAAACGTGAGACCCTTCCTTTAGCATGAGATGTGATATCCAAATCCTTCCCATTCCAATCCTGAAACCCTTCCTATAGCATGAGATGTGATATCTCAATGTTTCTAATAAAAAACCTGAGACCCTTCCTATAGCAAGAGATGTGATATCCACATCCTTCCCATTCAAATCCTGAGACCCTTCCTATAACATGAGATGTGATATCCAACTCCTTCCCATTCCAACCTGAGACCCTTCCTATAGCATGAGAAGGGATATCCAACTCCTTCCCATTGCAATCCTGAGATCCTTCCTATAACATGAGATGTGATATCCAATTATTTCCCATTCCAAACCTGAGACCCTTCCTATTGGATGAGATGTGATATCCAACTCCTTCCCATTCCAATCCTGAGACCCTTCATATAAAATGAGATGTGAACCGCAATGTTTCAAATAACAAACCTGGGACCCGTTCTATAAAATGAGATATAATATCCAAATCCTTCCCCATCCAAACCTGAGACCCTTCCTTTAGCATGAGATGTGATATCCAAATCCTTCCCATTCCAATCCTGAGACGCTACCTATAACATGAGATGTGATATCCAACTCCTTCCCATTCCAACCTGAGGCCCTTCCTATGGCATGAGATGTGATATCCAAATCCTTCCCATTCCAATCCTGAGACCCTTCCTATAGCATGAGATGTAATATCACAATGCTTGTAATACCAAACCTGAGACCCTTCCTATAGCATAAGATGTGATATCTCAATGCTTCTAATTCCAAACCTGGGACCCGTCCTATAACATGAGATATGATATTCAAATCCTTCCCCTTCCAAACCTGAGACCCTTCCTTTAGCATGAGATGTGATATCCAAATCCTTCCAATTCCAATCCTGAAATCCTTCCTATAGCATGAGATGTGATATCTCAATGTTTCTAATAAAAAACTGAGACCCTTCCTATAGCAAGAGATGTGATATCCAAATCCTTCCCATTCCAATCCTGAGACCCTTCCTATAACATGAGATGTGATATCCAACTCCTTCCCATTCCAATCCTGAGACCCTTCCTATACCATGAGATGTGATATCTCAATGCTTCTAATACCAAACCTGAGACCGTCCTAAAACATATGTGAGATCCAAATCCTTCCCCTTCCAAACCTGAGACCTTTCCTTTAGCATGAGATGTGATATCCAACTCCTTCCCATTCCAATCCTGAGACCTTTCCTATAGCATGATATGTGATATCTCAATGCTTCTAATACCAAACCTGAGATCCTTCCTATAACATGAGATGTTGTTAAGACGGATTTCTGAACTCTGCCCTGGTGGCGCAGAGGTTCAGAAGGCCAACCTAATTACTTGGAACAGGGTAACCTCTGGACAAGCCAGACCAATCAAGGTAGCGATCGCGGCGGTCAAGACTAGGTCTCAAGAGGGGTGAGGGTGACTGAAAGCCCGCAATGAGCACACAAAGCAAGAGCGCTTACAAACTACTCCAAACAGTTGTTATATCAAAAATAGATACACATTTATTTTAAGGCCTTTAAAACAATGACCGTAGCGAGAAAATCACAATATCACAATATTAAACCAACACATACCATATCAACACAATATATATACAAATACACAGTCGCAAGCGTTTAAAGCACGAAATATGTAGTCCACCTGAAAGGAAAGGAAAACAGGCAGTGCGATAACGCTTTAGACTCAGTTCGCCTTCAGATGCACCTAACTAGATGGAAGTCCGAGCCCTGCGAAGAGTTGAGCCTTGTGCTCAAAGCAAAAGGGGAAGCTCTTCGGAGGAAGTCAGGCAGTTCAGTATAGTGCACACAGAAGGAGAACAGGTTCCGCAACTCAAGCGCAGCCTCCACAGCGGGCAGAAGCAGAGCGCGAGTACGGCCAAAAGGGTGCTGTTTTTACACAGCAGGGAAAAGCAATGGGATACTGCAGGAGGGCGACCAGATCCTAGCTAAACTACTCACCGGTCCCCGAAGCAAGCAGACCCAGGCTTCTCCACGTAGATTCAGCAGCTGGCAGGTTCAGAAGAGCAGGGAACGCCTCGTAGTCGTGTAGAGCAAAAAGACGTCCCAATCGATGAAACCAGCACAGTTTGTTGCCGCAGCAGGACAACGGAGCGGCCGTGTGTATTCAAGCCAAATGTACACTCCTCCCTTCAGACTTGGGAACGCCAAGTGTACGAAGCGTGGGAGAGTGACCAGGACTCGAAATACAACACAACCTGGCGGCAGTTACAGAGCAGGATTTCCTTGTAAGCTGGTCAGTCAACTGGATGGCCCAGAGACACTTCCGAAGGCTTACTTGGCAGGAGAGGATGAAGTCGCGGGAATAGCTGTTCCTGCTATTCCAAAGGTCGAAGCACCAGTACAGGCCTTCTGGTTCGATCCAAGGAGGAAAGGGTTTCACAGGACGACAGCAGTGCAAAGGAGGATTCCTTCAGCGGGTCACCAGCGATTCCTCGGTCCAGCCTCGTGGTTGCAGGATACTTGGCTCCTGTATTCCTTCGTTCGTGAGAACTCAGGAGATCGACATGGTAGTGGTGTTTCCAGCTCCCTCTTATCCACGGTTCCCTTCGCGCCAAAACGGAGGGGAGCCAATGGGAGATCCGCTCATCAACACACACACCATACGTGGACCAATCACGGACCACGGTGGTCCCAGGCATTCACACTACCCTAGACTCTCTGGCACCCAGGATGTGTATTGGGACCAGACATCCCAGCCCACACCCTGGAGGCACACAAACGACATGTAGAAGCCCGCGAAAGCAACCACGTTTCGCGGGAAAGTACATGCCCAAATAAGGAAGGCCCCGGGTCGCTCGACCTGGGGAAGGTGAAGGGAGCAAGGCGGTCAGTGGACAAGACAAAGGAGCCTCGTGGTCTGGCCATTTTGGGAGCCAGGCCACCATTTTGGGTTCAGTGCGAAAAACGTGCTCAGAACGCCAAAAGGAGCTCAAAATAAACAAAACGATCGCTGCCACCATTCGAGTCCCTGAATGACTTGCACCGATCAAATACCATCCTAAAAGAGTATCTAGGGCCTGTAGAAGGCTAGAGACCCAAGAGAGCTGTAACTTAGCTTACAGTGCCCTCTTGTGTCATGTTGCACTAAAGCCGCAACATGCTAAAGGAAACTACGGGAAACAGCGTTCCCCGGTACTGACTGTCTTAAGGGCATGTCAGTTTCCCCGTAAGAAAGGAGCGAAAGCCCAGAGGAGTGCGGCAGAAGGCTGCACTTCTCTGGCAAAGTCAAGAACAAGGTGAAAAACAACAGCAAAAAGTTTAGGGGTTGCCTCATGGAAGGAAAATTACCTACAATTACGAAATCTTTCCTAACACTCGCCCCTCCCAGACTATGGACAGGGGGAACTAATCCACCCCTGGATGAGTCTCTTGTTCAGGTCGGTTAAACATTCTGGACAACCCATCAGCATTGCTATGTTGGACCCCTGGCCTATGCTCAATAGTGAAGTCGAAGCCTTGTAGACTTATGGACCACCTAAGCAACTTTGGATTCTCCCCCTTCATGTTCATTAGCCACTTTAACGGCTTATGGTCAGTCTGCACAGTGAAGTGGGTCCCATAGAGGTAGGGCCTCAGCTTCCTTAGGGCCCACACAACAGAGAAACATTCTTTCTCTACCGTGGACCATCTGAGCTCTCTGTCCTTAAGCTGGCGACTAATAAAACTGATAGGGTGTTCCTTACCCTTCTCATCTACTTGTGATAGTACAGCTCCTATCCCAGTGTCAGAGGCATCCGTCTGCACGATAAAAGGTCTTTGATAATCAGGGGCCCTGAGCACAGGGGCCTGGCACAAGGAGTCTTTTAAGCCATTGAAGGCCTTCTCACACTCGTCGGTCCAAGTTACCTTCTTGGGTTTCTTCGGAGTTGTGAGGGCAGTCAGAGGAGCAGCTATGGTGCCATAGTCTGCCACAAAATTGCGATAATACCCCGTGAGTCCTAAGAAGGCTCTCACTTGGGTTTGCGTAGTGGGGGTAGGCCAGTCTTGTACTGCTTGTACTTTACTGGGTAGAGGCTGTATCCTCCCTCCACCTACTTCATGTCCAAGGTAAACCACTGAGCCTTGTCCATTTTGGTGAGGGGCCACTCGGACACCCTCAAAAGAGCTATCTGAAGGACTGCTTGGGAACAGGTCGGGGAGAGGTTCAGACTCCTCTCCCGCAACGTCTGAAGCCAGTAGCAGTGCTGCGATTTCGACGCTTGGGCCGAAAGCCTTCAGCCTATTCACGTGAAACACTTTTAGAGCCTGTCCAGGCCTTCCAAGGTCCACTGAATAGCTAACGTCACCCAGGGGCTCCACCACTGGGTAAGGGCCTGACCATTTGTCCTGTAAAGCTCGAGGCCTTATGGGATTCATGATCATGACTTGCTGACCAAGTGTAAAGTTGATGAGGGAAGCTTTCTGGTCGTACCAATGTTTCACCAGCGCTTGCCCTGCCTTCAATTTATCACTAGCCAAGCCCACCAGAAGTACCATCCGTTTTCTGAGCCCTAGCACATAATCAACTACATTGGTAGTAACAGGGGGAGTGGGCATCTCCCATCCCTCTTTGACGATGGCTAAGGGTCCCCGTACGGGATGACCGAACAGAAGTTCGAAGGGGCTGAAGCCAACACCCTCCTGTGGTACCTCTCGGTAGGCAAACAGTAAGCATGGTAACAGAAGATCCCATTTTCTTCTCTGAGGCTCCTCCGGAGCCCCAATCATGCTCTTTAACGTTCTGTTGAAACGTTCCACCAGACCATTGGTCTGGGGGTGGTATGCAGAAGAGAACTTGTAGGTGACCCCACATTCTTTCCACATAGCCTGCATATACTTCGACATAAAGTTGCTGCCACGATCCGACACAACTTCTTTAGGGAAGCCAACCCTAATAAATATGCCGAGTAAAGCTTTTGCAACTGACTTGGCAGTTACAGTTTTCAATGGGATGGCCTCAGGATACCTGGTTGCATGGTCGACCAGCACCAGGATAAACCTATTGCCCGAGGATGTTTGCGGGTCAAGGGGACCAACGATGTCGATCCCTACCCTTTCAAATGGTACCCCCACAACTGGGAGCGGTACCAACGGAGCTTGGATTGTCGCGCCAACCTTACCAGACAACTGGCAGGAGGCACAACTCCTGCAGTGACTTTCTACTTGCACCCCCATCTTGGGCCAGTAGAAGTGCATGGATAACCTTTGCTTGGTCCTCTTCATACCAAGGTGACCAGCAAGGGGAACTTCATGCGCCAACTGCAGGAGGAAGGGCCTAACAGCAAGGAGAACCACCAACCTCCTATGGTCTCCTTCTGTAGACTCTGTGGGCTCACTATACAGGAGTCCACCTTCCCAATAAATCCTATGCTTCCCAGGAGGTTCACCCTCAAGCTGGGAGCAGGCCTGTCTCCTAAGGCCTGAGTAGAGATGGGCACTCACGTTGGCCTTTACTGAATTCGTCCCTATCAGGACCTCCTTCAACTAACAAGTCTTTTAGTTCAGGATGATCGTTGGGGTCGAATACTTCAGGCATCGCCACCTCCTCGTCAGGCCCGGGCGATTGACCAACTTCCTCCACCGCAGTGGTAGGCGAGCTCGGGGGAATATTCTCTTTCCCTCGTTTTGACTTGTAGACTCCTTTCGCCTTGGGTTTCCCCTTCGGCTGGGGCGGCGTATTGGACTTGGCCAATGCTGCCCGTGCTTGAGACCGTGTGTAGGGTCTTTCGGCAGTGTCTCCTACGAGCCCTAAAGCTCTGAGATCATTACCCAACAAGACCTTTCCCGGGACGTTTCTCTGAATGCTCACTGGAATCCTGACTGCTGTACCATTTAAAGTAAGATTTACAGGGATCACGGGAAACATACGGAGGGGGCCGTCAGCCAACTTAGTGGGCATCAGAGTAGCTCTGGCAACTTCCTCTGAGTCTACCAAGGTAGAATCCACTACAGTGCGACTGCACCCACTATCCCTAAGAGCTGGAGTATCCACTCCATTGATCAGCACACTGTCTTTAAAGTAGTGCTTGGTATTATCCGGAATCCTAGCATAAGCCTCTGCGACTTTAGGCTCCCAGGAACCCAGGGACACTAAAACTACCTCAGCCTCTATTCCGCTGGGAAATGAGTCTGAGGAGAAGGATGCTCCTGTAATATCTTCTTCCTCGTAGGAGGAGAAGGCCAGATTAGCGGAGTGGACCCCCAAAGGTCTAACCTTACAACGGGGATCCCCCTTCACATGGTCAGTTGCTCCACAAGAAAAACAAGCCCCAGTGGGTCTGTTTACGTAGGGAGGCTTATTGTAACCAGAGTTCTGTTTCGGAGGCGAACCTCCACTACCCTGTGATTTCTCTTGTGTCTTACCCTTGTTTTTCTTTTTGTGGCCCTTATGGGAAGAAGATTTAGCAGATTCCCCACCCTCCATATCTTTGGACTTTTTCCCTTCCTCCTGCTTACCAGGATGAGTTTTGTCCTTATGGGACACTCGATGTGACACCCATAAGTCTGCTGCAATGGCCAGCTTCTTAGGATCTATCTCCTTCGAATCGGCCAAATGCTGCTTAAGCTCCGGGGAAGAAGAAGCAAAAATGTGTTCCAGCATGACAAGATTTATCATGTCTTCGAAGGTAGAAACCTTATAACCTTCGACCCAGCCAGTTAAGTTTTTCAAAGATTCAGCGACATAAGATACCCAAGTACCACCTTCCTTTTTCTTATACTCTCGAAAACGCTTTAAATATTGGGCCGGAGTCTTCCCAAACTTTAAAATGAGAGTTTGCTTTAACATTGCGAAATCAGCTCCCTCAGCCTTTGACATTTCCATAATGGCACTACAGCCAGAATGGGGCAGTCTACTGAGTAACCAGGCAATCTTATCAGCATTGTCAACTTCTTGAACCTCGCATGCATACTCAAACGCATTCAGCCAGTCCATAATGTCATTCCTTTCTTCATACACACTGAGCAGATCTTTCGGAAACCGTGGATGAGAGGAAGCCCCAGACCCATGTCCAGGACCCTTGGACCCATTTGCAACCTGAAGCTTGGCCAGTTCCAACTGGTGATCCCTGTCTTTTTGTTTTTCTGCCTGTTCGATTTTTAGTTTGGCTATGCTGAATTCAAGCTCCTGCTGCCTAAACCGCAGCTCTTGCTTCTTGAATTCAAGCATAGCCTCCCCATCAACACTGGCAGAGGAAACATTAGACATCACATCCTCCCTGTCCTCGTGGTCGCGATGGATCAGTGCAGCGGCAGAACCGTCGGTTCTACCAGTGAGAGCAGCTCCACCACCTTCTGCACTGTCCTCAGAAGTTATAGCGTCAAGCTGCGCTTCTTGCCACGCCACGATTCTCTGGATCATTTCCAATTTTGTGCCTTGAGAGGAAACACCTCTCTCCGCACACATCTTTTTCAGCGTTTCTGATTTGGAAGCATTTAAAGTTAACAAGGTATTTGTTTCCATACTGTTTGATAGGACTATGGCCTTTTTAAAGTTATACTACAACAATTCACTACGTGTACTGTTTGGAATAATCCTGAAATGCCTTAGTTCGAGCGCAACACTGGATACCTTCAGTCGTATCCCACCGCTGCCACCAATTTGTTAAGACGGATTTCTGAACTCTGTCCTGGTGGCGCAGAAGTTCAGAAGGCCAACCTAATTACTTGGAACAGGGTAACCTCTGGACAAGCCAGACCAATCAAGGTAGCGATCGCGGCGGTCAAGACTAGGTCTCAAGAGGGGTGAGGGTGACTGAAAGCCCGCAATGAGCACACAAAGCAAGAGCGCTTACAAACTACTCCAAACAGTTGTTATATCAAAAATAGATACACATTTATTTTAAGGCCTTTAAAACAATGACCGTAGCGAGAAAATCACAATATCACAATATTAAACCAACACATACCATATCAACACAATATATATACAAATACACAGTCGCAAGCGTTTAAAGCACGAAATATGTAGTCCACCTGAAAGGAAAGGAAAACAGGCAGTGCGATAACGCTTTAGACTCAGTTCGCCTTCAGATGCACCTAACTAGATGGAAGTCCGAGCCCTGCGAAGAGTGGAGCCTTGTGCTCAAAGTACCTGCCACGCCGGTGCCAACGGGCAAAAGGGGAAGCTCTTCGGAGGAAGTCAGGCAGTTCAGTATAGTGCACACAGAAGGAGAACAGGTTCCGCAACTCAAGCGCAGCCTCCACAGCGGGCAGAAGCAGAGCGCGAGTACGGCCAAAAGGGTGCTGTTTTTACACAGCAGGGAAAAGCAATGGGATACTGCAGGAGGGCGACCAGATCCTAGCTAAACTACTCACCGGTCCCCGAAGCAAGCAGACCCAGGCTTCTCCACGTAGATTCAGCAGCTGGCAGGTTCAGAAGAGCAGGGAACGCCTCATAGTCGTGTAGAGCAAAAAGACGTCCCAATCGACGAAACCAGCACAGTTTGTTGCCGCAGCAGGACAACGGAGCAGCCGTGTGTATTCAAGCCAAATGTACACTCCTCCCTTCAGACTTGGGAACGCCAAGTGTACGAAGCGTGGGAGAGTGACCAGGACTCGAAATACAACACAACCTGGCGGCAGTTACAGAGCAGGATTTCCTTGTAAGCTGGTCAGTCAACTGGATGGCCCAGAGACACTTCCGAAGGCTTACTTGGCAGGAGAGGAGGAAGTCGCCGGGAATAGCTGTTCCTGCTATTCCAAAGGTCGAAGCACCAGTACAGGCCTTCTGGTTCGATCCAAGGAGGAAAGGGTTTCACAGGACGACAGCAGTGCAACGGAGGGGAGCCAATGGGAGATCCGCTCATCAACACACACACCATACGTGGACCAATCACGGACCACGGTGGTCCCAGGCATTCACACTACCCTAGACTCTCTGGCACCCAGGATGTGTATTGGGACCAGACATCCCAGCCCACACCCTGGAGGCGCACAAAAGACATGTAGAAGCCTGCGAAAGCAACCACGTTTCGCGGGAAAGTACATGCCCAAATAAGGAAGGCCCCGGGTCGCTCGACCTGGGGAAGGTGAAGGGAGCAAGACCGTCAGTGGACAAGACAAAGGAGCCTCGTGGTCTGGCCATTTTGGGAGCCAGGCCACCATTTTGGGTTCAGGGCGAAAAACGTGCTCAGAACGCCAAAAGGAGCTCAAAATAAACAAAACGATCGCTGCCACCATTCGAGTCCCTGAATGACTTGCACCGATCAAATACCATCCTAAAAGAGTATCTAGGGTCTGTAGAAGGCTAGAGACCCAAGAGAGCTGTAACTTAGCTTACAGTGCCCTCTTGTGTCATGAAACAGCGTTCCCCGGTACTGACTGTCTTAAGGGCATGTCAGTTTCCCCGTAAGAAAAGGAGCGAAAGCCCAGAGGAGTGCGGCAGAAGGCTGCACTTCTCTGGCAAAGTCAAGAACAAGGTGAAAAACAACAGCAAAAAGTTTAGGGGTTGCCACATGGAAGGAAAATTACCTACAATTAGGAAATCTTTCCTAACACTCGCCCCTCCCAGACTATGGACAGGGGGAACTAATCCACCCCTGGATGAGTCTCTTGTTCAGGTCGGTTAAACATTCTGGACAACCCATCAGCATTGCTATGTTGGACACCTGGCCTATGCTCAATAGTGAAGTCGAAGCCTTGTAGACTTATGGACCACCTAAGCAACTTTGGATTCTCCCCCTTCATGTTCATTAGCCACTTTAACGGCTTATGGTCAGTCTGCACAGTGAAGTGGGTCCCATAGAGGTAGGGCCTCAGCTTCCTTAGGGCCCACACAACAGAGAAACATTCTTTCTCTACCGTGGACCATCTGAGCTCTCTGTCCTTAAGCTGGCGACTAATAAAACCGATAGGGTGTTCCTTACCCTTCTCATCTACTTGTGATAGTACAACTCCTATCCCAGTGTCAGAGGCATCTGTCTGCACGATAAAAGGTCTTTGATAATCAGGGGCCCTAAGGACAGGGGCCTGGCACAAGGAGTCTTTTAAGCCATTGAAGGCCTTCTCACACTCGTCGGTCCAAGTTACCTTCTTGGGTTTCTTCGGAGTTGTGAGGGCAGTCAGAGGAGCAGCTATGGTACCATAGTCTGCCACAAAATTGCGGTAATACCCCGTGAGTCCTAAAAAGGCTCTCACTTGGGTTTGCGTAGTGGGGGTAGGCCTGTCTTGTACTGCTTGTACTTTACTGGGTAGAGGCTGTATCCTCCCTCCACCTACTTCATGTCCAAGGTAAACCACTGAGCCTTGTCCAATCTGGCATTTGCTAGCCTTTATGGTCAAGTGGGCTTTCTGAAGAGCCTGGAGCACAATCCCGAGGTGTTTCACATGGTCTTCCCAGGTGGCACTGAAAACTGCTATATCGTCCAGATATGCAAGACAGAATTCGTCCAACCCATTCAACACATGATTCACAAGCCTCTGGAAAGTGGCAGGTGCATTCTTCAACCCGAACGGCATTACCCGGAATTGGTAAAGGCCGTCTGGAGTAGCAAATGCTGTCTTCTCCTTGGCATGTTCTGCTAAAGCTATTTGCCAATAGCCAGCAGTGAGGTCAAACGTGCTGAGGTACTTGGAGGCACCCAAAGTATCCACCAGCTCATCTGTTCGAGGCAAGGGGTGTGCATCTGTCTTGGTGACAGCATTCAGAGCCCTGTAATCCACGCAGAACCTCAATTCAGAAGTGCCTGCCTTTGGAACCAACACCACAGGACTGGACCAAGGACTACTAGAGGGTTCAATCACCCCAAGGTCTAACATTTTGTTGACCTCAGTCTTAATATAAGACCATACTTTATCTGACATCCTGTATCCCCTACTTTTGGTAGGTACACTGTCTCCTGTGTCAATGTTATGTTTGCACCAAGGTGTCAAACCAGGCGACTGTGAGAACAGGGGGGAAAACTGCCTAAGCAAACTTTTCACCTCAGCCTGCTGATCAGAAGTCAGGTGAGGGGCCACTCGGACACCCTCAAAGGAGCTATCTGAAGGACCGCTTTGGAACAGGTCGGGGAGAGGTTCTGACTCCTCTTCCTCAACATCTGAAGCCAGTAGCAGTGCTGCGATTTCGACTCTTGGGACGAAAGCCTTCAGCCTATTCATGTGGAACACTTTTGGAGCCTGTCCAGGCCTTCCAAGGTCCACTAAATAGTTCACCTCACCCAGGGGCTCCACCACTGTGTAAGGGCCTGACCATTTGTCCTGTAAAGCTTGAGGCCTTATTGGATACATGATCAGGACTTGCTGACCAGGTGTAAAGTTGATGAGGGAAGCTTTCTGGTCATACCAATGTTTCACCAGCGCTTGCCCTGCCTTCAATTTATCACTAGCCAAGCCCATCAGAAGTACCATCCGTTTTCTGAGCCCTAGCACATAATCAACTACATTGGTAGTAACAGGGGGAGTGGGCATCTCCCATCCCTCTTTGACGATGGCTAAGGGTCCCCGTACGGGATGACCGAACAGAAGTTCGAAGGGGCTGAAGCCAACACCCTCCTGTGGTACCTCTCGGTAGGCAAACAGCAAGCATGGTAAAAGAAGATCCCATTTTCTTCTCTGAGGCTCCTCCAGAGCCCCAATCATGCTCTTTAACGTTCTGTTGAAACGTTCCACCAGACAATTGGTCTGGGGGTGGTATGCAGAAGAGAACTTGTAGGTGACCCCACATTCTTTCCACATAGCCTGCATATACTTCGACATAAAGTTGCTGCCACGATCTGACACAACTTCTTTAGGGAAGCCAACCCTAGTAAATATGCCGAGTAAAGCTTTTGCAACTGACTTGGCAGTTACAGTTTTCAATGGGATGGCCTCAGGATACCTGGTTGCATGGTCGACCAGCACCAGGATAAACCTATTGCCCGAGGATGTTTGCGGGTCAAGGGGACCAACGATGTCGATCCATACCCTTTCAAATGGTACCCCCACAACTGGGAGCGGTACCAACGGAGCTTGGATTGTCGCGCCAACCTTACCAGACAACTGGCAGGAGGCACAAATCCTGCAGTGACTTTCTACTTGCACCCCCATCTTGGGCCAGTAGAAGTGCATGGATAACCTTTGCTTGGTCCTCTTCATACCAAGGTGACCAGCAAGGGGAACTTCATGCGCCAACTGCAGGAGGAAGGACCTAACAGCAAGGGGAACCACCAACCTCCTATGGTCTCCTTCTGTAGACTCTGTGGGCTCACTATACATGAGTCCACCTTCCCAATAAATCCTATGCTTCCCAGGAGGTTCACCCTCAAGCTGGGAGCAGGCCTGTCTCCTTAGGCCTTCCAGAGATGGGCACTCACGTTGGCCTTTACTGAATTCGTCCCTATCAGGACCTCCTTCAACTAACAAGTCTTTTAGTTCAGGATGATCGTTGGGGTCGAATACTTCAGGCATCGCCACCTCCTCGTCAGGCCCGGGCTGATTGACCAACTTCCTCCACCGCAGTGGTAGGCGAGCTCGGGGGAATATTCTCTTTCCCTCGTTTTGACTTGTAGACTCCTTTCGCCTTGGGTTTCCCCTTCGGCTGGGGCGGCGTATTGGACTTGGCCAATGCTGCCCGTGCTTGAGACCGTGTGTAGGGTCTTTCGGCAGTGTCTCCTACGAGCCCTAAAGCTCTGAGATCATTACCCAACAAGACCTTTCCCGGGACGTTTCTCTGAATGCTCACTGGAATCCTGACTGCTGTACCATTTAAAGTAAGATTTACAGGTATTACTGGAAACATACGGAGGGGGCCGTCAGCCAACTTAGTGGGCATCAGAGTAGCTCTGGCAACTTCCTTTGAGTCTACCAAGGTAGAATTCACTACAGTGCGACTGCACCCACTATCCCTAAGAGCTGGAGTATCCACTCCATTGATCAGCACACTGTCTTTAAAGTAGTGCTTGGTATTATCCGGAATCCTAGCATAAGCCTCTGCGACTTTAGGCTCCCAGGAACCCAGGGACACTAAAACTACCTCAGCCTCTATTCCGCTGGGAAATGAGTCTGAGGAGAAGGATGCTCCTGTAATCTCTTCTTCCTCGTAGGAGGAAAAGGCCAGATTAGCGGAGTGGACCCCCAAAGGTCTAACCTTACAACGGGGATCCCCCTTCACGTGGTCAGTTGCTCCGCAAGAAAAACAAGCCCCAGTGGGTCTGTTTACGTAGGGAGGCTTATTGTAACCAGAGTTCTGTTTCGGAGGCGGACCTCCACTACCCTGTGAGTTCTCTTGTGTCTTACCCTTGTTTTTCTTTTTGTGGCCCTTATGGGAAGAAGATTTAGCAGATTCCCCACCCTCCATATCTTTGGACTTTTTCCCTTCCTCCTGCTTACCAGGATGAGTTTTGTCCTTATGGGACACTCGATGTGACACCCATAAGTCTGCTGCAATGGCCAGCTTCTTAGGATCTATCTCCTTCGAATCGGCCAAATGCTGCTTAAGCTCCGGGGAAGAAGAAGCAAAAATGTGTTCCAGCATGACAAGATTTATCATGCCTTCGAAGGTAGAAACCTTATAACCTTCGACCCAGCCAGTTAAGTTTTTCAAGGATTCAGCGACATAAGATACCCAAGTACCACCTTCCTTTTTCTTATACTCTCGAAAACGCTTTAAATATTGGGCCGGAGTCTTCCCAAACTTTAAAATGAGAGTTTGCTTTAACATTGCGAAATCAGCTCGCTCAGCCTTTGACATTTCCATAATGGCACTACAGCCAGAATGGGGCAGTCTACTGAGCAACCACGCAATCTTATCAGCATTGTCAACTTCTTGAACCTCGCATGCATACTCAAACGCATTCAGCCAGTCCATAATGTCATTCCTTTCTTCATACACACTGAGCAGATCTTTCGGAAACCGCGGATGAGAGGAAGCCCCAGACCCATGTCCAGGACCCTTGGACCCATTTGCAACCTGAAGCTTGGCCAGTTCCAACTGGTGATCCCTGTCTTTCTGTTTTTCTGCCTGTTCGATTTTTAGTTTGGCTATGCTGAATTCAAGCTCCTGCTGCCTAAACCGCAGCTCTTGCTTCTTGAATTCAAGCATAGCATCCCCATCAACACTGGCAGAGGAAACATTAGACATCTCGTCCTCCCTGTCCTCGTGGTCGCGATGGATCAGTGCGGCGGCAGAACCGTCGGTTCTACCAGTGAGAGCAGCCCCACCACCTTCCGCACTGTCCTCAGAAGTTATAGCGTCAAGCTGCGCTTCTTGCCACGCCACGATTCTTTGGATCATTTCCAATTTAGTGCCTTGAGAGGAAACACCTCTCTCCGCACACATCTTCTTCAATGTTTCTGATTTGGAAGCATTTAAAGTTAACAAGGTATTTGTTTCCATACTGTTTGATAGGACTATGGCCTTTTTAAAGTTATACTACAACAATTCACTACGTGTACTGGTTGGAATAACCTGAAATGCCTTAGTTCGTGCGCAACACTGGATACCTTCAGTCGTATCCCACCGCTGTACACCAATTTGTTAAGACGGATTTCTGAACTCTGTCCTGGTGGCGCAGAAGTTCAGAAGGCCAACCTAATTACTTGGAACAGGGTAACCTCTGGACAAGCCAGACCAATCAAGGTAGCGATCGCGGAGGTCAAGACTAGGTCTCAAGAGGGGTGAGGGTGACTGAAAGCCCGCAATGAGCGCACAAAGCAAGAGCGCTTACAAACTACTCCAAACAGTTGTTATATCAAAAATAGATACACATTTATTTTAAGGCCTTTAAAATAATGACCGTAGCGAGAAAATCACAATATCACAATATTAAACCAACACATACCATATCAACACAATATATATACAAATACACAGTCGCAAGCGTTTAAAGCACGAAATATGTAGTCCACCTGAAAGGAAAGGAAAACAGGCAGTGCGATAACGCTTTAGACTCAGTTCGCCTTCAGAGGCACCTAACTAGATGGAAGTCCGAGCCCTGCGAAGAGTGGAGCCTTGTGCTCAAAGTACCTGCCACGCCGGTGCCAACGGGCAAAAGGGGAAGCTCTTCGGAGGAAGTCAGGCAGTTTGGGTTAGTGCACAGCAGAAGGAGAACAGGTTCCGCAACTCAAGCGCAGCCTCCACAGCGGGCGGAAGCAGAGCGCGAGTACGGCCAAAAGGGTGCTGTTTTTACACAGCAGGGAAAAGCAATGGGATACTGCAGGAGGGCGACCAGATCCTAGCTAAACTACTCACCGGTCCCCGAAGCAAGCAGACCCAGGCTTCTCCACGTTAGTTTCAGCAGCTGGCAGGTTCAGAAGAGCAGGGAACGCCTCGTAGTCGTGTAGAGCAAAAAGACGTCCCAATCGACGAAACCAGCACAGTTTGTTGCCGCAGCAGGACAACGGAGCGGCCGTGTGTATTCAAGCCAAATGTACACTCCTCCCTTCAGACTTGGGAACGCCAAGTGTACGAAGCGTGGGAGAGTGACCAGGACTCGAAATACAACACAACCTGGCGGCAGTTACAGAGCAGGACTCCCTTGTAAGCTGGTCAGTCAACTGGATGGCCCAGAGACACTTCCGAAGGCTTACTTGGCAGGAGATGATGAAGTCGCCGGGAATAGCTGTTCCTGCTATTCCAAAGGTCGAAGCATCAGTACAGGCCTTCTGGTTCGATCCAAGGAGGAAAGGGTTTCACAGGACGACAGCAGTGCAAAGGAGGATTCCTTCAGGGGGTCACCAGCGATTCCTCGGTCCAGCCTCTTGGTTGCAGGATACTTGGCTCCTGTATTCCTTCGTTCGTGAGAACTCAGGAGATCGACATGGTAGTGGTGTTTCCAGCTCCCTCTTATCCACGGTTCCCTTCGCGCCAAAACGGAGGGGAGCCAATGGGAGATCCGCTCATCAACACACATACCATACGTGGACCAATCACGGACCACGGTGGTCCCAGGCATTCACACCACCCTAGACTCTCTGGCACCCAGGATGTGTATTGGGACCAGACATCCCAGCCCACACCCTGGAGGCACACAAACGACATGTAGAAGCCCGCGAAAGCAACCACGTTTCGCGGGAAAGTACATGCCCAAATAAGGAAGGCCCCGGGTCGCTCGACCTGGGGAAGGTGAAGGGAGCAAGACCGTCAGTGGACAAGACAAAGGAGCCTCTTGGTCTGGCCATTTTGGGAGCCAGGCCACCATTTTGGGTTCAGGGCGAAAAACGTGCTCAGAACGCCAAAAGGAGCTCAAAATAAACAAAACGATCGCTGCCACCATTCGAGTCCCTGAATGACTTGCACCGATCAAATACCATCCTAAAAGATTATCTAGGGTCTGTAGAAGGCTAGAGACCCAAGAGAGCTGTAACTTAGCTTACAGTGCCCTCTTGTGTCATGTTGCACTAAAGCCGCAACAGGATAAAAGAAACTACGGGAAACAGCGTTCCCCGGTACTGACTGTCTTAAGGGCATGTCAGTTTCCCCGTAAGAAAAGGAGCGAAAGCCCAGAGGAGTGCGGCAGAAGGCTGCACTTCTCTGGCAAAGTCAAGAACAAGGTGAAAAACAACAGCAAAAAGTTTAGGGGTTGCCACATGGAAGGAAAATTACCTACAATTAGGAAATCTTTCCTAACAACGATGAACACAGGGCGACTGCATTAACAGATGGCAAATACACATTCCAAAACAGGAAAGCTGATAATGCATTGAAGATTTCAGCCGTATACATTCAGCCTGTGAACAGCAGTAGATGTTGAACCCCCCTTGTATAGGAGAACAGTGGTTAAAATCTTCAGAATTGGACAACAAACGCACGGACACAGTACATACAACATGGGAACCCACCAGAATTCGCATTTACAAAAACGCGAGGAAAATACATTTTCTAGTTGTTTTTGCTAGTTTTTAGCACGTTTCAATACGTCTAGCGGGTTACGGCTACATGTTGAATAATGGGTGTTATAAAGCATTCTGAGCAACGTGTTTCTTTTGAAGCTCATTTGTTGGTTTGAAGGCAGCGGGAAGAGGAGAGAAGGCAGGAAACGCGTCTAAACCAGAGAGCTGGGAAGCGAGTACTTGCAACGCGAAACGATGCAGAGAACAAGGACAGAAAGGAAGAAGGCCTCTGAGAAGGAACAGCTTCTAAACCAGAGAGCAGGGAAGCGAGTGCTTGCAAGGCGAAACGGTGCAGGGACCATGGACAGAAAGGAAGAACGCCTCTGAGGAGGAACAGCTGGTAGTTATCCTTCTTTGGAGAGGAGAACGTGATCACCATGGGAGAGGATTGTTGAGAGGGTTACAGAGGGGGAGGTCTGAGATCAGAAAATCCAGAGTATTCCCTGCAGAGTGTGTAGGGCCAGCGGCATGAAGAGTTACAGATCTCGTAAAAGTCCAGGTCAGGAAGCATACAGGTTCATGTTGAATTCTCAAAGTAGGCGGAGTTGAGTGGTAGGAGGCCAGGATGGAGAAGTCCATCCACTGAGAGATGAAGGGGGCAGGCAAATAGCCACGGTGAGAGAATGGCCAGGACAGAGAGAATGAATGCAGACAAGGCATTCGTAAGAGGAGTCGGCCTGCATAGGAAAGCAATCTACTACGGGAATCAAGGATACTGCCCCACAAGAACGGTTGGATCTGGGCATGGAGAGGAACTTGTCATCAGGAAGGAGAGTGTCAAAGCTCGAGACAGCGCTAGCCGTCAACCATATCTCGGTTAGACCAAGGACATCATTGTCAGATTCTTCGAGGAAGTGTCAGATGTCAGATTGTTTGAAACTGAATGAGAGTTGAGAGTGGGGAGGGGAACAAATCAGGTACTCCCTGCGGAGGTGTAGAAGGAGCCTGAACTAGGGCAGATGAGGAAGGAGAGAGGCAAGGAAGCCGAAGAAGGGAGAGAACAGACAGCAGGAGAGCAGGATCAATCTGGGAGCTAGGAGTGGTGAGAAGGTTAGACGGGGGATCTGAGTCTCAGGATTGGAATGGGAAGGAGTTCGATATCACATGTCATGCTATAGGAAGGGTCTCAGGTTTGGTATTAGAAGTATTGGGATATCACATCTCATACTATCGGAAGGGTCTCAGGATTGGAATGGGAAGGAGTTGGATATCACTTCTCATGATAAAGAAAGGGTCTAAGGTTTGGAAGGGGAAGGATTTGGATATCTCATCTCATGTTATAGGAAGGTTCTCAGGATTGGAATTGGAAGGAGTTTGATATCACATCTCATGCAATAGTATGGTAGGTAGGTAGAAGCATTGAGATATCAAGTCTCATGGTATAGGAAGGGTCTCAGAATTGGAATGGGAAGGAGTTGGATATCACATCTCAAGCTATAGGAAGGGTCTCAAGATTGGAATGGGAAGCAGTTTGATATCACATCTGATGTCATAGTATGGGTCTCAGGTTTGGTAGAAGCATTGGGATATCACATCTCATGCAATCAGAAGGGTATCAGGATTGGATTTGGAAGGAGTTGGATATCCAATCTCATGCTATAGGAAGGGTCTCAGGTTGGAATCAGAAGGAGTTGGATATCACATCTCATGTTATAGGAAGGGTCTCCGGATTGGAATGAGAAGGACTTGGATATCACATCTCATGCTATAGGAAGGCTCTCAGGTTTGGAAAGGGAAGGAGTTGGATATCACATTTCATGTTAGAGGTAGGATCTCAGGTTTGGTATTAGAAGCATTGAGATATCACATCTCATGCTATCGGAAGGATCTCAGGTTTGGTATTAGAGGCATTGAGATATCACATCTCATGCTATCGGAAGGGTCTCAGGTTTGGAACGGAAAGGATTTGGATATCACATCTCATGTTATAGGAAGGGTCTCAGGTTTGGTATTAGAAGCATTGAGATATCACATCTCATGGTATCGGAAGGATCTCAGGTTTGGTATTAGAGACATTGAGATATCACATCTCTGCTATCGGAAGGGTCTCAGGTTTGGAATGGGAAGGAGTTGGATATCCCATTTCATGTTATAGGAAGGGTCTCAGGTTTGGTATAAGAATTGAGATATCACATCTCTGCTATCGAAAGTGTCTCAGGATTGGGATGGGAAGGAGTTGGATATCACATCTCATGCTATAGGACGGGTCTCGGGTTTGGTATTAGTAGAAGCATTGAGATATCACATCACATGCTGTAGGAAGGGTCTCCGGTTTGGAATGGGAAGGAATTGGATATCACATCTCATGTCATAGGAAGGATCACAGGTTTGCTATTAGAAGCATTGAGATATCACATCTCATGCTATAGGAATGGTCTCAGGATTGGAATGGGAAGGAGATGGATATTACATTCTGGCTATAGGAAGGGTCTCATGTTTGGAATGGGAAGGAGTTGGATACCACATCTCATGTTAGAGGAAGGGTCTCAGGGTTGGTATAAGCATTGAGATATCACATCTCTGCTATCGGAAGTGTCTCAGGATTGAAATGGAAGGAGTTGGATATCCCATCTAATGTTATAGGACGGGTCTCAGGTTTATTATTAGAATCATTGAGATATCACATCTCATGCTGTAGGAAGGGTCTAAGGATTGGAATGGGAAGGACTTGGATATCACATCTCATGCTATAGGTAGGCTCTCAGGTTTGGAAAGGGAAGGAGTTGGATATCACATTTAATGTTAGAAAATGGATCTCATGTTTGGTATTAGAGGCATTGAGATATCACATCTCATGCTATAGGAAGGGTCTCAGGTTTGGTAAAAGCATTGAGATATCACATCTCATGCTATAGGAAGGGTCTCAGGATTGGAATGGGAAGGAGTTGGATATCCCATCTCATGTTATAGGACGGGTCTCGGGTTTGTTATTAGAATCATTGAGATATCACATCTCATGCTGTAGGAAGGGTCTCAGGGTTGGTATCAGCATTGAGATATCACATCTCTGCTATCGGAAGTATCTCAGGATTGAAATGGAAGGAGTTGGATATCCCATCTCATGTTATAGGACAGGTCTCAGGTTTGGTATTAGAATCATTGAGATATCACATTTCATGCTGTAGGAAGGGTCTAAGGATTGGAATGGGAAGGACTTGGATATTACATCTCATGCTATAGGTAGGCTCTCAGGTTTGGAAAGGGAAGGAGTTGGATATCACATTTCATGTTAGAGGATGGATCTCATTTTTGGTATTAGAGGCATTGAGATATCACATCTCATGCTATAGGAAGGGTCTCAGGATTGGAATGGGAAGGATTTGGATATCACATCTCATGCTATAGGAAGGGTCTCAGGTTTGGTATAAGCATTGAGATATCACATCTCATGCTATAGGAAGGGTCTCAGGATTGGAATGGGAAGGAGTTGGATATCACATCTCATGTTATAGGACGGGTCTCGGGTTTGTTATTAGAATCATTGAGATATCACATCTCATGCTGTAGGAAGGGTCTCAGGATTGGAATGGGAAGGAGTTGGATATCACATCTCATGCCAAAGGGAGGGTCTCAGGTTTGGAAGGGGAAGGATTTTGATATCACATCTCGTGTTATAGGAAGGATCTCAGATTTGGTATTAGAAGCATTCAGACATCACATCTCATGCTATAGGAAGGGTCTCATTTTGGAATGGGAAGGAATGGGATATCACATCTCATGCTATAGGAAGGGTCTCAGGTTTGGTATAAGCATTGAGATATCACATCTCATGCTATAGGAAGGGTCTCAGGATTGGAATGGGAAGGAGTTGGATATCACATCTCAAGCTATAGGAAGGGTCTCAAGATTGGAATGGGAAGCAGTTTGATATCACATCTGATGTCATAGTATTGGTGTCAGGTTTTGTAGAAGCATTGGGATATCACATCTCATGCTATCGGAAGGGTATCAGGATTGGATTTGGAATGAGTTGGATATCCAATCTCATGCTATAGGAAGGGTCTCAGGTTGGAATCAGAAGGAGTTGGATATCACATCTCATGTTATAGGAAGGGTCTCCGGATTGGAATGAGAAGGACTTGGATATCAAATCTCATGCTATAGGAAGGCTCTCAGGTTTGGAAAGGGAAGGAGTTGGATATCACATTTCATGTTAGAGGTAGGATCTCAGGTTTGGTATTAGAGGCATTGAGATATCACATCTCATGCTATCAGAAGGGCCTCAGGATTGGAATGGGAACGAATTTGATGTCACATCTCATGCTAAAGGGAAGGTCTCAGGTTTCGAAGGGGAAGGATTTGGATATCACATATCATGTTATAGGAAGGATTTCAGGTTTGGTATTAGAAGCATTGAGCTATCACATCTCATGCTATCGGAATGATCTCAGGTTTGGTATTAGAGGCATTGAGATATCACATCTCTGCTATCGAAAGTGTCTCAGGATTGGGATGGGAAGGAGTTGGATATCACATCTCATGCTATAGGACGGGTCTCAGTTTTGGCATTAGAGCATTGAGATATCACATCACATGCTGTAGGAAGGGTCTTCGGTTTGGAATGGGAAGGAATTGGATATCACATCTCATGTCATAGTATGGGTCTCAGGTTTGGTAGAAGCATTGGGATATCACATCTCATGCTATCGGAAGGGTATCAGGATTGGATTTGGAAGTAGTTGGATATCCCATCTCATGCTATAGGAAGGGTCTCAGGTTGGAATGGGAAGGAGTTGGATATCACATTTCATGATAGAGGTAGGATCTCAGGTTTGGTATTAGAGGCATTGAGATATCACATCTCAATCTATCAGAAGGGTCTAAGGATTGGAATGGGAAGGAGTTGGATATCACATCTCATGATAAAGAAAGGGTCTAAGGTTTGGAAGGGGAAGGATTTGGATATCTCATCTCATGTTATAGGAAGGTTCTCAGGATTGGAATTGGAAGGAGTTTGATATCACATCTCATGCAATAGTATGGGTCTCAGGTTTGGTAGAAGCATTGAGATATCAAGTCTCATGGTATAGGAAGGGTCTCAGAATTGGAATGGGAAGGAGTTGGATATCACATCTCAAGCTATAGGAAGGGTCTCAAGATTGGAATGGGAAGGAGTTTGATATCACATCTGATGTCATAGTATGGGTCTCAGGTTTGGTAGAAGCATTGGGATATCACATCTCATGCAATCGGAAGGGTATCAGGATTGGATTTGGAAGGAGTTGGATATCCAATCTCATGCTATAGGAAGGGTCTCAGGTTGGAATCAGAAGGAGTTGGATATCACATCTCATGTTATAGGAAGGGTCTCCGGATTGGAATGAGAAGGACTTGGATATCACATCTCATGCTATAGGAAGGCTCTCAGGTTTGGAAAGGGAAGGAGTTGGAAATCACATTTCATGTTAGAGGTAGGATCTCAGGTTTGGTATTAGAGGCATTGAGATATCACATCTCATGCTATCAGAAGGGTCTCAGGATTGGAATGGGAACGAGTTGGATATCACATCTCATGCTAAAGGGAAGGTCTCAGGTTTGGAAGGGGAAGGATTTGGATATCACATCTCATGTTATAGGAAGGATTTGAGGTTTGGTATTAGAAGCATTGAGATATCACATATGCTATCGGAAGGATCTCAGGTTTGGTATTAGAGGCATTGAGATATCACATCTCATGCTATCAGAAGGGTCTCAGGATTGGAATGGGAAGGAGTTGGATATCACATCTCATGCTAAAGGGAGGGTCTCAGGTTTGGAAGGGGAAGGATTTGGATATCACATCTCATGTTATAGGAAGGATCTCAGGTTTGGTATTAGAAGCATTGAGATATCACATCTCATGCTATAGTAAGGGTCTCAGGATTGGAATGGGAAGGAGTTGGATATCACATCTCATGCTAAAGGAAGGGTGTCAGGTTTGGTAGAAGCATTGAGATATCCCATCTCATGCTATAGGAGGGGTCTCAGGATTGGAATGGGAAGGAGTTGGATATCACATCTCATGCCATAGGAAGGGTCTCAGGTTTGGTATAAGCATTGAGACATCACATCTCTGCTATCCGAAGGGTCTCAGGATTGGAATGGGAAGGACTTAGATATCACATCTCATGCTATAGGGAGGGTCTCAGTTTTTTGGTATTAGAAGCATTGAGATATCACATTTCATGCTATCGGAAGGGTCTCAGGATTGGAATTAGAAGGAGCTGGATATCACATCTCATGCTAAAGGAAGGGTCTCAGGTTTGGAAGGGGAAGGATTTGGATATCACATCTCATGTTATAGGATGGGTCTCAGGTTTGGTATTAGAAGCATTCAGATATCACATCTCATGGTGTAGGAAGGGTTTCAGGATTGGAATGGGAAGGAGTTGGATATCACATCTCATGATAAAGAAAGGGTCTAAGGTTTGGAAGGGGAAGGATTTGGATATCTCATCTCATGTTATAGGAAGGTTCTCAGGATTGGAATTGGAAGGAGTTTGATATCACATCTCATGCAATAGTATGGGTCTCAGGTTTGGTAGAAGCATTGAGATATCAAGTCTCATGGTATAGGAAGGGTCTCAGAATTGGAATGGGAAGGAGTTGGATATCACATCTCAAGCTATAGGAAGGGTCTCAACATTGGAATGGGAAGGAGTTTGATATCACATCTGATGTCATAGTATGGGTCTCAGGTTTGGTAGAAGCATTGGGATATCACATCTCATGCAATCGGAAGGGTATCAGGATTGGATTTGGAAGGAGTTGGATATCCAATCTCATGCTATAGGAAGGGTCTCAGGTTGGAATCAGAAGGAGTTGGATGTCACATCTCATGTTATAGGAAGGGTCTCCGGATTGGAATGAGAAGGACTTGGATATCACATCTCATGCTATAGGAAGGCTCTCAGGTTTGGAAAGGGAAGGAGTTGGATATCACATTTCATGTTAGAGGTAGGATCTCAGGTTTGGTATTAGAGGCATTGAGATATCACATCTCATGCTATCAGAAGGGTCTCAGGATTGGAATGGGAACGAGTTGGATATCACATCTCATGCTAAAGGGAAGGTCTCAGGTTTGGAAGGGGAAGGATTTGGATATCACATCTCATGTTATAGGAAGGATTTCAGGTTTGGTATTAGAAGCATTGAGATATCACATCTCATGCTATCGGAAGGATCTCAGGTTTGGTATTAGAGACATTGAGATATCACATCTCTGCTATCGGAAGGGTCTCAGGTTTGGAATGGGAAGGAGTTGGATATCCCATTTCATGTTATAGGAAGGGTCTCAGGTTTGGTATAAGAATTGAGATATCACATCTCTGCTATCAAAAGTGTCTCAGGATTGGGATGGGAAGGAGTTGGATATCACATCTCATGCTATAGGACGGGTCTCAGGTTTGGTATTAGAAGCATTGAGATATCACATCACATGCTGTAGGAAGGGTCTCCGGTTTGGCATGGGAAGGAATTGGATATCACATCTCATGTCATAGGAAGGATCACAGGTTTGCTATTAGAAGCATTGAGATATCACATCTCATGCTATAGGAATGGTCTCAGGATTGGAATGGGAAGGAGATGGATATCACATTCTTGCTATAGGAAGGGTCTCATGTTTGGAATGGAAGGAGTTGGATACCACATCTCATGTTAGAGGAAGGGTCTCAGGGTTGGTATAAGCATTGAGATATCACATCTCTGCTATCGGAAGTGTCTCAGGATTGAAATGGAAGGAGTTGGATATCCCATCTCATGTTATAGGACGGGTCTCAGGTTTGGTATTAGAATCATTGAGATATCACATCTCATGCTGTAGGAAGGGTCTAAGGATTGGAATGGGAAGGACTTGGATATCACATCCCATGCTATAGGTAGGCTCTCAGGTTTGGAAAGGGAAGGAGTTGGATATCACATTTCATGTTAGAAAATGGATCTCATGTTTGGTATTAGAGGCATTGAGATATCACATCTCATGGTATAGGAAGGGTCTCAGGATTGGAATGGGAAGGATTTGGATATCACATCTCATGCTATAGGAAGGGTCTCAGGTTTGGTATAAGCATTGAGATATCACATCTCATGCTATAGGAAGGGTCTCAGGATTGGAATGGGAAGGAGTTGGATATCAGATCTCATGTTATAGGACGGGTTCGGGTTTGTTATTAGAATCATTGAGATATCACATCTCATGCTGTAGGAAGGGTCTCAGGATTGGAATGGGAAGGAGTTGGATATCTCATCTCATGCCAAAGGGAGGGTCTCAGGTTTGGAAGTGGAAGGATTTTGATATCACATCTCGTGTTATAGGAACGATCTCAGATTTGGTATTAGAAGCATTGAGACATCACATCTCATGCTATCGGAAGGGTCTCATTTTGGAATGGGAAGGAATGGGATATCACATCTCATGCCATAGGAAGGGTCTCAGGTTTGGTATAAGCATTGATATATCACATCTCTGCTATCGGAAGGGTTTTAGGATTGGAATGGGAAGGAGTTGGATATCCCATATCATGTTATAGGAAGGGTCTCAGTTTTGGTATTAGAAGCATTGAGATATCACATCATGCTATAGGAAGGGTCTCAGGATTGGAATGGGAAGGACTTGGATATCACATCTCATGCTATAGGGAGGGTCTCAAGTTTGATATTAGAAGCATTAAGATAACAAATCTCATGATATGGGAAGGGTCTCAGGATTGGAATGGGAAGGAGTTGGATATCACATCTCATGATAAAGGAAGGGTCTAAGGTTTGGAAGGGGAAGGATTTGGATATCACAACTCATGTTATAGGACGGGTGTCAGGTTTGGTATTAGAAGCATTGAGATAGCAAGTCTCCTGGTATAGGAAGGGTCTCAGGATGGAATGGGAAGGAGTTGGATATCACATCTCAAGCTATAGGAAGGGTCTCGGGATTGGAATGGGAAGGAGTTTGATATCACATCTCATGCCATAGTATGGGTCTCAGGTTTGGTAGAAGCATTGGGATATCACATCTCATGCTATCGGAAGGGTATCAGGATTGGATTTGGAAGTAGTTGGATATCCCATCTCATGCTATAGGAAGGGTCTCAGGTTGGAATGGGAAGGAGTTGGATATCACATCTCATGCTATAGGAAGGGTCTCAGGATTGGAATGGGAAGGACTTCGATATCACATCTCATGTTATAGGAAGGCTCTCAGGTTTGGAAGGGGAAGGAGTTGGATATCACATTTCATGTTAGAGGTAGGATCTCAGGTTTGGTATTAGAGGCATTGAGATATCACATCTCATGCTATCAGAAGGGTCTCGGGATTGGAATGGGAAGGAGTTGGATATCACATCTCATGCCAAAGGGAGGGTCTCAGGTTTGGAAGGGGTAGGAGTTGGATACCACATCTCATGTTATAGGAAGGGTCTCAGGGTTGGTATCAGCATTGAGATATCACATCTCTGCTATCGGAAGTGTCTCAGGATTGAAATGGAAGGAGTTGGATATCCCATCTCATGTTATAGGACAGGTCTCAGGTTTGGTATTAGAATCATTGAGATATCACATCTCATGCTGTAGGAAGGGTCTAAGGATTGGAATGGGAAGGACTTGGATATCACATCTCATGCTATAGGTAGGCTCTCAGGTTTGGAAAGGGAAGGAGTTGGATATCACATTTCATGTTAGAGGATGGATCTCATTTTTGGTATTAGAGGCATTGAGATATCACATCTCATGCTATAGGAAGGGTCTCAGGATTGGAATGGGAAGGATTTGGATATCACATCTCATGCTATAGGAAGGGTCTCAGGTTTGGTATAAGCATTGAGATATCACATCTCATGCTATAGGAAGGGTCTCAGGATTGGAATGGGAAGGAGTTGGATATCACATCTCATGTTATAGGACGGGTCTCGGGTTTGTTATTAGAATCATTGAGATATCACATCTCATGCTGTAGGAAGGGTCTCAGGATTGGAATGGGAAGGAGTTGGATATCACATCTCATGCCAAAGGGAGGGTCTCAGGTTTGGAAGGGGAAGGATTTTGATATCACATCTCGTGTTATAGGAAGGATCTCAGATTTGGTATTAGAAGCATTCAGACATCACATCTCATGCTATAGGAAGGGTCTCATTTTGGAATGGGAAGGAATGGGATATCACATCTCATGCTATAGGAAGGGTCTCAGGTTTGGTATAAGCATTGAGATATCACATCTCATGCTATAGGAAGGGTCTCAGGATTGGAATGGGAAGGAGTTGGATATCACATCTCAAGCTATAGGAAGGGTCTCAAGATTGGAATGGGAAGCAGTTTGATATCACATCTGATGTCATAGTATTGGTGTCAGGTTTTGTAGAAGCATTGGGATATCACATCTCATGCTATCGGAAGGGTATCAGGATTGGATTTGGAAGGAGTTGGATATCCAATCTCATGCTATAGGAAGGGTCTCAGGTTGGAATCAGAAGGAGTTGGATATCACATCTCATGCTATAGGAAGGGTCTCAGGATTGGAATGGGAAGGACTTCGATATCACATCTCATGTTATAGGAAGGCTCTCAGGTTTGGAAGGGGAAGGAGTTGGATATCACATTTCATGTTAGAGGTAGGATCTCAGGTTTGGTATTAGAGGCATTGAGATATCACATCTCATGCTATCAGAAGGGTCTCGGGATTGGAATGGGAAGGAGTTGGATATCACATCTCATGCCAAAGGGAGGGTCTCAGGTTTGGAAGGGGTAGGAGTTGGATACCACATCTCATGTTATAGGAAGGGTCTCAGGGTTGGTATCAGCATTGAGATATCACATCTCTGCTATCGGAAGTGTCTCAGGATTGAAATGGAAGGAGTTGGATATCCCATCTCATGTTATAGGACAGGTCTCAGGTTTGGTATTAGAATCATTGAGATATCACATCTCATGCTGTAGGAAGGGTCTAAGGATTGGAATGGGAAGGACTTGGATATCACATCTCATGCTATAGGTAGGCTCTCAGGTTTGGAAAGGGAAGGAGTTGGATATCACATTTCATGTTAGAGGATGGATCTCATTTTTGGTATTAGAGGCATTGAGATATCACATCTCATGCTATAGGAAGGGTCTCAGGATTGGAATGGGAAGGATTTGGATATCACATCTCATGCTATAGGAAGGGCCTCAGGTTTGGTATAAGCATTGAGATATCACATCTCATGCTATAGGAAGGGTCTCAGGATTGGAATGGGAAGGAGTTGGATATCACATCTCATGTTATAGGACGGGTCTCGGGTTTGTTATTAGAATCATTGAGATATCACATCTCATGCTGTAGGAAGGGTCTCAGGATTGGAATGGGAAGGAGTTGGATATCACCTCTCATGCCAAAGGGAGGGTCTCAGGTTTGGAAGGGGAAGGATTTTGATATCACATCTCGTGTTATAGGAAGGATCTCAGATTTGGTATTAGAAGCATTCAGACATCACATCTCATGCTATAGGAAGGGTCTCATTTTGGAATGGGAAGGAATGGGATATCACATCTCATGCTATAGGAAGGGTCTCAGGTTTGGTATAAGCATTGAGATATCACATCTCATGCTATAGGAAGGGTCTCAGGATTGGAATGGGAAGGAGTTGGATATCACATCTCAAGCTATAGGAAGGGTCTCAAGATTGGAATGGGAAGCAGTTTGATATCACATCTGATGTCATAGTATTGGTGTCAGGTTTTGTAGAAGCATTGGGATATCACATCTCATGCTATCGGAAGGGTATCAGGATTGGATTTGGAAGGAGTTGGATATCCAATCTCATGCTATAGGAAGGGTCTCAGGTTGGAATCAGAAGGAGTTGGATATCACATCTCATGTTATAGGAAGGGTCTCCGGATTGGAATGAGAAGGACTTGGATATCAAATCTCATGCTATAGGAAGGCTCTCAGGTTTCGAAAGGGAAGGAGTTGGATATCACATTTCATGTTAGAGGTAGGATCTCAGGTTTGGTATTAGAGGCATTGAGATATCACATCTCATGCTATCAGAAGGGTCTCAGGATTGGAATGGGAACGAGTTTGATGTCACATCTCATGCTAAAGGGAAGGTCTCAGGTTTCGAAGGGGAAGGATTTGGATATCACATCTCATGTTATAGGAAGGATTTCAGGTTTGGTATTAGAAGCATTGAGCTATCACATCTCATGCTATCGGAATGATCTCAGGTTTGGTATTAGAGGCATTGAGATATCACATCTCATGCTATCGGAAGGGTCTCAGGTTTGGAACGGGAAGGATTTGGATATCACATCTCATGTTATAGGAAGCATCTCAGGTTTGGTATTAGAAGCATTGCGATATCACATATCATGCTATCGGAAGGATCTCAGGTTTGGCATTAGAGACATTGAGATATCACATCTCTGCTATCGGAAGGGTCTCAGGTTTGGAATGGGAAGGAGTTGGATATCCCATTTCATGTTATAGGAAGGGTCTCTGGTTTGGTATAAGAATTGAGATATCACATCTCTGCTATCGAAAGTGTCTCAGGATTGGGATGGGAAGGAGTTGGATATCACATCTCATGCTACAGGACGGGTCTCAGTTTTGGTATTAGAGCATTGAGATATCACATCACATGCTGTAGGAAGGGTCTCCGGTTTGGAATGGGAAGGAATTGGATATCACATCTCATGTCATAGTATGGGTCACAGGTTTGGTAGAAGCATTGGGATATCACATCTCATGCTATCGGAAGGGTATCAGGATTGGATTTGGAAGTAGTTGGATATCCCATCTCATGCTATAGGAAGGGTCTCAGGTTGGAATGGGAAGGAGTTGGATATCACATCTCATGTTATAGGAAGGGTCTCAGGATTGGAATGGGAAGGACTTCGATATCACATCTCATGTTATAGGAAGGCTCTCAGGTTTGGAAGGGGAAGGAGTTGGATATCACATTTCATGATAGAGGTAGGATCTCAGCTTTGGTATTAGAGGCATTGAGATATCACATCTCATGCTATCAGAAGGGTCTAAGGATTGGAATGGGAAGGATTTGGATATCTCATCTCATGTTATAGGAAGGTTCTCAGGATTGGAATTGGAAGGAGTTTGATATCACATCTCATGCAATAGTATGGGTCTCAGGTTTGGTAGAAGCATTGAGATATCAAGTCTCATGGTATAGGAAGGGTCTCAGAATTGGAATGGGAAGGAGTTGGATATCACATCTCAAGCTATAGGAAGGGTCTCAAGATTGGAATGGGAAGGAGTTTGATATCACATCTGATGTCATAGTATGGGTCTCAGGTTTGGTAGAAGCATTGGGATATCACATCTCATGCAATCGGAAGGGTATCAGGATTGGATTTGGAAGGAGTTGGATATCCAATCTCATGCTATAGGAAGGGTCTCAGGTTGGAATCAGAAGGAGTTGGATATCACATCTCATGTTATAGGAAGGGTCTCCGGATTGGAATGAGAAGGACTTGGATATCACATCTCATGCTATAGGAAGGTTCTCAGGTTTGGAAAGGGAAGGAGTTGGATATCACATTTCATGTTAGAGGTAGGATCTCAGGTTTGGTATTAGAGGCATTGAGATATCACATCTCATGCTATCAGAAGGGTCTCAGGATTGGAATGGGAACGAGTTGGATATCACATCTCATGCTAAAGGGAAGGTCTCAGGTTTGGAAGGGGAAGGATTTGGATATCACATCTCATGTTATAGGAAGGATTTCAGGTTTGGTATTAGAAGCATTGAGATATCACATCTCATGCTATCGGAAGGATCTCAGGTTTGGTATTAGAGGCATTGAGATATCACATCTCATGCTATCAGAAGGGTCTCAGGATTGGAATGGGAAGGAGTTGGATATCACATCTCATGCTAAAGGGAGGGTCTCAGGTTTGGAAGGGGAAGGATTTGGATATCACATCTCATGTTATAGGAAGGATCTCAGGTTTGGTATTAGAAGCATTGAGATATCACATCTCATGCTATAGTAAGGGTCTCAGGATTGCAATGGGAAGGAGTTGGATATCACATCTCATGCTAAAGGAAGGGTGTCAGGTTTGGTAGAAGCATTGAGATATCCCATCTCATGCTATAGGAGGGGTCTCAGGATTGGAATGGGAAGGAGTTGGATATCACATCTCATGCCATAGGAAGGGTCTCAGGTTTGGTATAAGCATTGAGATATCACATCTCTGCTATCCGAAGGGTCTCAGGATTGGAATGGGAAGGACTTAGATATCACATCTCATGCTATAGGGAGGGTCTCAGTTTTGTTATTAGAAGCATTGAGATATCACATCTCATGCTATCGGAAGGGTCTCAGGATTGGAATGAGAAGGAGCTGGATATCACATCTCATGCTAAAGGAAGGGTCTCAGGTTTGGAAGGGGAAGGATTTGGATATCACATCCCATGTTATAGGATGGGTCTCAGGTTTGGTATTAGAAGCATTCAGATATCACATCTCATGGTGTAGGAAGGGTTACAGGATTGGAATGGGAAGGAGTTGGATATCACATCTCATGATAAAGAAAGGGTCTAAGGTTTGGAAGGGGAAGGATTTGGATATCTCATCTCATGTTATAGGAAGGTTCTCAGGATTGGAATTGGAAGGAGTTTGATATCACATCTCATGCAATAGTATGGGTCTCAGGTTTGGTAGAAGCATTGAGATATCAAGTCTCATGGTATAGGAAGGGTCTCAGAATTGGAATGGGAAGGAGTTGGATATCACATCTCAAGCTATAGGAAGGGTCTCAAGATTGGAATGGGAAGGAGTTTGAAATCACAGCTGATGTCATAGTATGGGTCTCAGGTTTGGTAGAAGCATTGGGATATCACATCTCATGCAATCGGAAGGGTATCAGGATTGGATTTGGAAGGAGTTGGATATCCAATCTCATGCTATAGGAAGGGTCTCAGGTTGGAATCAGAAGGAGTTGGATATCACATCTCATGTTATAGGAAGGGTCTCCGGATTGGAATGAGAATGACTTGGATATCACATCTCATGCTATAGGAAGGCTCTCAGGTTTGGAAAGGGAAGGAGTTGGATATCACATTTCATGTTAGAGGTAGGATCTCAGGTTTGGTATTAGAGGCATTGAGATATCACATCTCATGCTATCAGAAGGGTCTCAGGATTGGAATGGGAAGGAGTTGGATATCACATCTCATGCTAAAGGGAGGGTCTCAGGATTGGAATGGGAAGGAGTTGGATATCACATCTCATGCTAAAGGAAGGGTGTCAGGTTTGGTAGAAGCATTGAGATATCCCATCTCATGCTATAGGAGGGGCTCAGGATTGGAATGGGAAGGAGTTGGATATCACATCTCATGCCATAGGAAGGGTCTCAGGTTTGGTATAAGCATTGAGATATCACATCTCTGCTATCCGAAGGGTCTCAGGATTGGAATGGGAAGGACTTAGATATCACATCTCATGCTATAGGGAGGGTCTCAGTTTTGTTATTAGAAGCATTGAGATATCACATCTCATGCTATCGGAAGGGTCTCAGGTTTGGAAGGGGAAGGATTTGGATATCACATCTCATGTTATAGGATGGGTCTCAGGTTTGGTATTAGAAGCATTCAGATATCACATCTCATGGTGTAGGAAGGGTTTCAGGATTGGAATGGGAAGGAGTTGGATATCACATCTCATGATAAAGAAAGGGGCTAAGGTTTGGAAGGGGAAGGATTTGGATATCTCATCTCATGTTATAGGAAGGTTCTCAGGATTGGAATTGGAAGGAGTTTGATATCACATCTCATGCAATAGTATGGGTCTCAGGTTTGGTAGAAGCATTGAGATATCAAGTCTCATGGTATAGGAAGGGTCTCAGAATTGGAATGGGAAGGAGTTGGATATCACATCTCAAGCTATAGGAAGGGTCTCAAGATTGGAATGGGAAGGAGTTTGATATCACATCTGATGTCATAGTATGGGTCTCAGGTTTGGTAGAAGCATTGGGATATCACATCTCATGCAATCGGAAGGGTATCAGGATTGGATTTGGAAGGAGTTGGATATCCAATCTCATGCTATAGGAAGGGTCTCAGGTTGGAATCAGAAGGAGTTGGATATCACATCTCATGTTATAGGAAGGGTCTCCGGATTGGAATGAGAAGGACTTGGATATCACATCTCATGCTATAGGAAGGCTCTCAGGTTTGGAAAGGGAAGGAGTTGGATATCACATTTCATGTTAGAGGTAGGATCTCAGGTTTGGTATTAGAGGCATTGAGATATCACATCTCATGCTATCAGAAGGGTCTCAGGATTGGAATGGGAATGAGTTGGATATCACATCTCATGCTAAAGGGAAGGTCTCAGGTTTGGAAGGGGAAGGATTTGGATATCACATCTCATGTTATAGGAAGGATTTCAGGTTTGGTATTAGAAGCATTGAGATATCACATCTCATGCTATCGGAAGGATCTCAGGTTTGGTATTAGAGGCATTGAGATATCACATCTCATGCTATCGGAAGGGTCTCAGTTTTGGAACGGGAAGGATTTGGATATCACATCTCATGTTATAGGAAGGATCTCAGGTTTGGTATTAGAAGCATTGAGATATCACATCTCATGCTATCGGAAGGATCTCAGGTTTGGTATTAGAGACATTGAGATATCACATCTCTGCTATCGGAAGGGTCTCAGGTTTGGAATGGGAAGGAGTTGGATATCCCATTTCATGTTATAGGAAGGGTCTCAGGTTTGGTATAAGAATTGAGATATCACATCTCTGCTATCAAAAGTGTCTCAGGATTGGGATGGGAAGGAGTTGGATATCACATCTCATGCTATAGGACGGGTCTCAGGTTTGGTATTATAAGCATTGAGATATCACATCACATGCTGTAGGAAGGGTCTCCGGTTTGGCATGGGAAGGAATTGGATATCACATCTCATGTCATAGGAAGGATCACAGGTTTGCTATTAGAAGCATTGAGATATCACATCTCATGCTATAGGAATGGTCTCAGGATTGGAATGGGAAGGAGATGGATATCACATTCTTGCTATAGGAATGGTCTCATGTTTGGAATGGGAAGGAGTTGGATATCACATCTCATGCTATAGGAAGGGTCTCAGGAATGGATTGGGAAGGAGTCGGATACCACATCTCATGCTATAGGAAGGGTTTCAGGTTTGTAATGGGAAGGATTTGTATACCACATCTCTTGCTATAGGAAGGGCCTCAGGTTTGGTATGAGAAACATTGAGATATCACATCTCATGGTATGGGAAGGGTCTCAGGATTCGAATGGGAAGGAGTTTGATATCACATCTCATGCCATAGGAAGGGTCTCAGGTTTGGTAGAAGCATTGAGATATCACATCTCATGCTATCAGAAGGGTCTCAGGATTGGATTGGGAAGGAGTTGGATATCCCATATCATGCTATAGGAAGGGTCTCAGGTTTGGTATTAGAACCATTGAGATATCACGTCTCATGCTATAGGAAGGGTCTCAGGATTGGAATGGGAAGGAGTTGGATATCACATTTCATGTTAGAGGTAGGATCTCAGGTTTGTTAGAGGCATTGAGATATCACATCTCATGCTATCAGAAGGGTCCCAGGGTTGGAATCGGAAGGAGTTGGATATCACATCTCATGCCAAAGGGAGGGTCTCAGGTTTGGAAGGGGAAGGATTTGGATATCACATCTCGTGTTATAGGAAGGATCTCAGGTTTGGTATTAGAAGAATTGAGATATCACATCTCATGCTATCGGAAGGATCTCAGGTTTGGAATTAGAAGCATTGGGATATCACATCTCATGCTCTCAGAAGGATCTCAGGATTGGAATGGGAAGGAGTTGGATATCACATCTCATGCTATAGGAAGGGTCTCAGGATTGGAATGGGAAGGAGTTTTATATGACATCACATGCCATAGGAAGGATCTCAGGTTTGGTATTAGAAGCATTGAGACATTACATCTCATGTTATAGGAAGGGTCTCAGGATTGGAATGGGAAGGAGTTGGATATCACATCTCATGCTATAGGAAGGGTCTCAGGTTTGGTATAAGCATTGAGATATCACATCTCATGCTATAGGAAGGGTCTCAGGATTGGAATGGGAAGGAGTTGGATATCACATCTCATGCTATAGGGAGGGTCTCACGTTTGGAAAGGGAAGGAGTAGGATATCACATTTCATGTTAGAGGTAGGATCTCAGGTTTGGTATTAGAGGCATTGAGATATCACACCTCATGCTATCAGAAGGCTCTCAGGATTGGAATGGGAAGGAGTTGGATATCACATCTCATGCCAAAGGGAGGGTCTCAGGTTTGGAAGGGGAAGTATTTGGATATCACATCTCGTGTTATAGGAAGGATCTCAGGTTTGGTATTAGAAGAATTGAGATATCACATCTCATATTATCGGAAGGATCTCAGGTTTGGTATTAGAAGCATTGAGTTATCACATCTCATGCTATCAGAAGGGTCTCAGGATTGGAATGGGAAGGAGTTGGATATCCCATCTCATGCTATACGAAGGGTCTCAGGTTGGAATGGGAAGGAGTTGGATATCACATCTCATGCCATAGGAAGGATCTCAGGTTTGGTATTAGAAGCATTGAGACATCACATCTCATGTTATAGGAAGGGTCTCAGGATTGGAATGGGAAGGCGTTGGATATCACATCTCATGCTATAGGAAGGGTCTCAGGTTTGGTATAAGCATTGAGATATCACATCTCATGCTATATGAAGGGTCTCAGGATTGGAATGGGAAGTATTTGGATATCACATCTCATGCTATAGGGAGGGTCTCACGTTTGGAAAGGGAAGGAGTAGGATATCACATTTCATGTTAGAGGTAGGATCTCAGGTTTGGTATTAGAGGCATTGAGATATCACATCTCATGCTATCAGAAGGGTCTCAGGATTGAAATGGGAAGGAGTTGGATATCACATCTCATGCTAAAGGGAGGGTCTCAGGTTTGGAAGGGGAAGGATTTTGATATCACATCTCATGTTATAAGAAGGAAATAAGGTTTGGTATTAGAAGCATTGAGATATCACATCTCATGCTAAAGGGAGGGTCTCAGGTTTGGAAGGGGAAGGATTTGGATATCACATCTCATGTTATAGGAAGGATCTCAGGTTTGGTATTAGAAGCTTTGAGATATCACATCTCATGCTATAGGAAGGCTCTCAGGATTGGAATGGGAAGGAGTTGGATATCACATCTCATGCTATAGGAAGGCTCTCAGGATTGGAATGGGAAGGAGTTGGATATCACATCTCATGCCATAGGAAGGATCTCAAGTCTGGTATTAGAAGCATTGAGACATCACATCTCATGTTATAGGAAGGGTCTCAGGATTGGAATGGGAAGGAGTTGGATATCACATCTCATGCTATAGGGAGGGTCTCACGTTTGGAAAGGGAAGGAGTAGGATATCACATTTCATGTTAGAGGTAGGATCTCAGGTTTGGTATTAGAGGCATTGAGATATCACATCTCATGCTATCAGAAGGGTCTCAGGATGGGAATGGGAAGGAGTTGGATATCACATCTCATGCTAAAGGGAGGGTCTCAGGTTTGGAAGGGGAAGGATTTTGATATCACATCTCATGTTATAGGAAGGAAATCAGGTTTGGTATTAGAAGCATTGAGATATCGCATCTCATGCTATCGGAAGGATCTCAGGTTTGGTATTAGAGGCATTGAGATATCACATCTCATGCTATCGAAAGGGTATCAGGATTGGATTTGGAAGTAGTTGGATATCCCATCTCATGCTATAGGAAGGGTCTCAGGTTGTAATGGGAAGGAGTTGGATATCACATCTCATGTTATAGGAAGGGTCTCAGGATTGGAATGGGAAATACTTCGATATCACATCTCATGCTATAGGAAGGCTCTCAGGTTTGGAAGGGGAAGGAGTTGGATATCACATTTCATGTTAGAGGTAGGATCTCAGGTTTGTTAGAGGCATTGAGATATCACATCTCATGCTATCAGAAGGGTCTCAGGATTGGAATGGGAAGGAGTTGGATATCACATCTCATGCCAAAGGGAGGGTCTCAGGTTTGGAAGGGGAAGGATTTGGATATCACATCTCGTGTTATAGGAAGGATCTCAGGTTTGGTATTAGAAGAATTGAGATATCACATCTCATGCTATCGGAAGGATCTCAGGTTTGGTATTAGAAGCATTGAGATATCACATCTCATGCTCTCAGAAGGGTCTCAGGATTGGAATGCGAAGGTGTTGGATATCACATCTCATGTTATAGGAAGGGTCTCAGGATTGGAATGGGAAGGAGTTGGATATCACATCTCATGCTATAGGAAGGTTCTCAGGTTTGGTATAAGCATTGAGATTTCACATCTCATGCTATAGGAAGGGTCTCAGGATTGGAATGGGAAGGAGTTGGATATCACATCTCATGCTAAAGGGAGGGTCTCAGGTTTGGAAGGGGAAGGATTTGGATATCACATCTCATGTTATAGGAAGGATCTCAGGTTTGGTATTAGAAGCATTGCGATACATCTCATGCTAATGGAAGGGTATCAGGATTGGATTTGGAAGTAGTTGGATATCCCATCTCATGCTATAGGAAGGGTCTCAGGTTGGAATGGGAAGGTGTTGGGTATCACATCTCCTGTTATAGGAAGGGTCTCAGGATTGAAATGGGAAATACTTCAATATCACATCTCATGCTATAGGAAGGCTCTCAGGTTTGGAAGGGGAAGGAGTTGGATATCACATTTCCCATCTCATGCTATAGGAAGGGTCTCAGGTTTGGTATTAGAAGCATTGAGATATCACATCTCATGCTATAGGAAGGGTCTCAGGATTGAAATGGGAAGGAGTTGGATATCACATCTCATGCCATAGGAAGGGTCTCAGGTTTGGTATAAGCATTGAGATATCGCATCTCTGCTATCGGAAGGGTCTCAGGATTGGAATGGGAAGGAGCTGGATATCACATCTCATGCTAAAGGAAGGGTCTCAGGTTTGGAAGGGGAAGGAGTAGGATATCACATTTCATGTTAGAGGTAGGATCTCAGGTTTGGTATTAGAGGCATTGAGATATCACATCTCATGCTATCAGAAGGCTCTCAGGATTGGAATGGGAAGGAGTTGGATATCACATCTCATGCCAAAGGGAGGGTCTCAGGTTTGGAAGGGGAAGTATTTGGATATCACATCTCGTGTTATAGGAAGGATCTCAGGTTTGGTATTAGAAGAATTGAGATATCACATCTCATGCTATCAGAAGGGTCTCGGGATTGGAATGGGAAGGAGTTGGATATCACATCTCATGCCAAAGGGAGGGTCTCAGGTTTGGAAGGGGTAGGAGTTGGATACCACATCTCATGTTATAGGAAGGGTCTCAGGGTTGGTATCAGCATTGAGATATCACATCTCTGCTATCGGAAGTGTCTCAGGATTGAAATGGAAGGAGTTGGATATCCCATCTCATGTTATAGGACAGGTCTCAGGTTTGGTATTAGAATCATTGAGATATCACATCTCATGCTGTAGGAAGGGTCTAAGGATTGGAATGGGAAGGACTTGGATATCACATCTCATGCTATAGGTAGGCTCTCAGGTTTGGAAAGGGAAGGAGTTGGATATCACATTTCATGTTAGAGGATGGATCTCATTTTTGGTATTAGAGGCATTGAGATATCACATCTCATGCTATAGGAAGGGTCTCAGGATTGGAATGGGAAGGATTTGGATATCACATCTCATGCTATAGGAAGGGTCTCAGGTTTGGTATAAGCATTGAGATATCACATCTCATGCTATAGGAAGGGTCTCAGGATTGGAATGGGAAGGAGTTGGATATCACATCTCATGTTATAGGACGGGTCTCGGGTTTGTTATTAGAATCATTGAGATATCACATCTCATGCTGTAGGAAGGGTCTCAGGATTGGAATGGGAAGGAGTTGGATATCACCTCTCATGCCAAAGGGAGGGTCTCAGGTTTGGAAGGGGAAGGATTTTGATATCACATCTCGTGTTATAGGAAGGATCTCAGATTTGGTATTAGAAGCATTCAGACATCACATCTCATGCTATAGGAAGGGTCTCATTTTGGAATGGGAAGGAATGGGATATCACATCTCATGCTATAGGAAGGGTCTCAGGATTGGAATGGGAAGGAGTTGGATATCACATCTCAAGCTATAGGAAGGGTCTCAAGATTGGAATGGGAAGCAGTTTGATATCACATCTGATGTCATAGTATTGGTGTCAGGTTTTGTAGAAGCATTGGGATATCACATCTCATGCTATCGGAAGGGTATCAGGATTGGATTTGGAAGGAGTTGGATATCCAATCTCATGCTATAGGAAGGGTCTCAGGTTGGAATCAGAAGGAGTTGGATATCACATCTCATGTTATAGGAAGGGTCTCCGGATTGGAATGAGAAGGACTTGGATATCAAATCTCATGCTATAGGAAGGCTCTCAGGTTTCGAAAGGGAAGGAGTTGGATATCACATTTCATGTTAGAGGTAGGATCTCAGGTTTGGTATTAGAGGCATTGAGATATCACATCTCATGCTATCAGAAGGGTCTCAGGATTGGAATGGGAACGAGTTTGATGTCACATCTCATGCTAAAGGGAAGGTCTCAGGTTTCGAAGGGGAAGGATTTGGATATCACATCTCATGTTATAGGAAGGATTTCAGGTTTGGTATTAGAAGCATTGAGCTATCACATCTCATGCTATCGGAATGATCTCAGGTTTGGTATTAGAGGCATTGAGATATCACATCTCATGCTATCGGAAGGGTCTCAGGTTTGGAACGGGAAGGATTTGGATATCACATCTCATGTTATAGGAAGCATCTCAGGTTTGGTATTAGAAGCATTGCGATATCACATATCATGCTATCGGAAGGATCTCAGGTTTGGCATTAGAGACATTGAGATATCACATCTCTGCTATCGGAAGGGTCTCAGGTTTGGAATGGGAAGGAGTTGGATATCCCATTTCATGTTATAGGAAGGGTCTCTGGTTTGGTATAAGAATTGAGATATCACATCTCTGCTATCGAAAGTGTCTCAGGATTGGGATGGGAAGGAGTTGGATATCACATCTCATGCTACAGGACGGGTCTCAGTTTTGGTATTAGAGCATTGAGATATCACATCACATGCTGTAGGAAGGGTCTCCGGTTTGGAATGGGAAGGAATTGGATATCACATCTCATGTCATAGTATGGGTCACAGGTTTGGTAGAAGCATTGGGATATCACATCTCATGCTATCGGAAGGGTATCAGGATTGGATTTGGAAGTAGTTGGATATCCCATCTCATGCTATAGGAAGGGTCTCAGGTTGGAATGGGAAGGAGTTGGATATCACATCTCATGTTATAGGAAGGGTCTCAGGATTGGAATGGGAAGGACTTCGATATCACATCTCATGTTATAGGAAGGCTCTCAGGTTTGGAAGGGGAAGGAGTTGGATATCACATTTCATGATAGAGGTAGGATCTCAGCTTTGGTATTAGAGGCATTGAGATATCACATCTCATGCTATCAGAAGGGTCTAAGGATTGGAATGGGAAGGATTTGGATATCTCATCTCATGTTATAGGAAGGTTCTCAGGATTGGAATTGGAAGGAGTTTGATATCACATCTCATGCAATAGTATGGGTCTCAGGTTTGGTAGAAGCATTGAGATATCAAGTCTCATGGTATAGGAAGGGTCTCAGAATTGGAATGGGAAGGAGTTGGATATCACATCTCATGTTATAGGAAGGGTCTCCGGATTGGAATGAGAAGGACTTGGATATCACATCTCATGCTATAGGAAGGCTCTCAGGTTTGGAAAGGGAAGGAGTTGGATATCACATTTCATGTTAGAGGTAGGATCTCAGGTTTGGTATTAGAGGCATTGAGATATCACATCTCATGCTATCAGAAGGGTCTCAGGATTGGAATGGGAACGAGTTGGATATCACATCTCATGCTAAAGGGAAGGTCTCAGGTTTGGAAGGGGAAGGATTTGGATATCACATCTCATGTTATAGGAAGGATTTCAGGTTTGGTATTAGAAGCATTGAGATATCACATCTCATGCTATCGGAAGGATCTCAGGTTTGGTATTAGAGGCATTGAGATATCACATCTCATGCTATCAGAAGGGTCTCAGGATTGGAATGGGAAGGAGTTGGATATCACATCTCATGCTAAAGGGAGGGTCTCAGGTTTGGAAGGGGAAGGATTTGGATATCACATCTCATGTTATAGGAAGGATCTCAGGTTTGGTATTAGAAGCATTGAGATATCACATCTCATGCTATAGTAAGGGTCTCAGGATTGCAATGGGAAGGAGTTGGATATCACATCTCATGCTAAAGGAAGGGTGTCAGGTTTGGTAGAAGCATTGAGATATCCCATCTCATGCTATAGGAGGGGTCTCAGGATTGGAATGGGAAGGAGTTGGATATCACATCTCATGCCATAGGAAGGGTCTCAGGTTTGGTATAAGCATTGAGATATCACATCTCTGCTATCCGAAGGGTCTCAGGATTGGAATGGGAAGGACTTAGATATCACATCTCATGCTATAGGGAGGGTCTCAGTTTTGTTATTAGAAGCATTGAGATATCACATCTCATGCTATCGGAAGGGTCTCAGGATTGGAATGAGAAGGAGCTGGATATCACATCTCATGCTAAAGGAAGGGTCTCAGGTTTGGAAGGGGAAGGATTTGGATATCACATCCCATGTTATAGGATGGGTCTCAGGTTTGGTATTAGAAGCATTCAGATATCACATCTCATGGTGTAGGAAGGGTTACAGGATTTAAATGGGAAGGAGTTGGATATCACATCTCATGATAAAGAAAGGGTCTAAGGTTTGGAAGGGGAAGGATTTGGATATCTCATCTCATGTTATAGGAAGGTTCTCAGGATTGGAATTGGAAGGAGTTTGATATCACATCTCATGCAATAGTATGGGTCTCAGGTTTGGTAGAAGCATTGAGATATCAAGTCTCATGGTATAGGAAGGGTCTCAGAATTGGAATGGGAAGGAGTTGGATATCACATCTCAAGCTATAGGAAGGGTCTCAAGATTGGAATGGGAAGGAGTTTGATATCACAGCTGATGTCATAGTATGGGTCTCAGGTTTGGTAGAAGCATTGGGATATCACATCTCATGCAATCGGAAGGGTATCAGGATTGGATTTGGAAGGAGTTGGATATCCAATCTCATGCTATAGGAAGGGTCTCAGGTTGGAATCAGAAGGAGTTGGATATCACATCTCATGTTATAGGAAGGGTCTCCGGATTGGAATGAGAATGACTTGGATATCACATCTCATGCTATAGGAAGGCTCTCAGGTTTGGAAAGGGAAGGAGTTGGATATCACATTTCATGTTAGAGGTAGGATCTCAGGTTTGGTATTAGAGGCATTGAGATATCACATCTCATGCTATCAGAAGGGTCTCAGGATTGGAATGGGAAGGAGTTGGATATCACATCTCATGCTAAAGGGAGGGTCTCAGGATTGGAATGGGAAGGAGTTGGATATCACATCTCATGCTAAAGGAAGGGTGTCAGGTTTGGTAGAAGCATTGAGATATCCCATCTCATGCTATAGGAGGGGCTCAGGATTGGAATGGGAAGGAGTTGGATATCACATCTCATGCCATAGGAAGGGTCTCAGGTTTGGTATAAGCATTGAGATATCACATCTCTGCTATCCGAAGGGTCTCAGGATTGGAATGGGAAGGACTTAGATATCACATCTCATGCTATAGGGAGGGTCTCAGTTTTGTTATTAGAAGCATTGAGATATCACATCTCATGCTATCGGAAGGGTCTCAGGTTTGGAAGGGGAAGGATTTGGATATCACATCTCATGTTATAGGATGGGTCTCAGGTTTGGTATTAGAAGCATTCAGATATCACATCTCATGGTGTAGGAAGGGTTTCAGGATTGGAATGGGAAGGAGTTGGATATCACATCTCATGATAAAGAAAGGGGCTAAGGTTTGGAAGGGGAAGGATTTGGATATCTCATCTCATGTTATAGGAAGGTTCTCAGGATTGGAATTGGAAGGAGTTTGATATCACATCTCATGCAATAGTATGGGTCTCAGGTTTGGTAGAAGCATTGAGATATCAAGTCTCATGGTATAGGAAGGGTCTCAGAATTGGAATGGGAAGGAGTTGGATATCACATCTCAAGCTATAGGAAGGGTCTCAAGATTGGAATGGGAAGGAGTTTGATATCACATCTGATGTCATAGTATGGGTCTCAGGTTTGGTAGAAGCATTGGGATATCACATCTCATGCAATCGGAAGGGTATCAGGATTGGATTTGGAAGGAGTTGGATATCCAATCTCATGCTATAGGAAGGGTCTCAGGTTGGAATCAGAAGGAGTTGGATATCACATCTCATGTTATAGGAAGGGTCTCCGGATTGGAATGAGAAGGACTTGGATATCACATCTCATGCTATAGGAAGGCTCTCAGGTTTGGAAAGGGAAGGAGTTGGATATCACATTTCATGTTAGAGGTAGGATCTCAGGTTTGGTATTAGAGGCATTGAGATATCACATCTCATGCTATCAGAAGGGTCTCAGGATTGGAATGGGAATGAGTTGGATATCACATCTCATGCTAAAGGGAAGGTCTCAGGTTTGGAAGGGGAAGGATTTGGATATCACATCTCATGTTATAGGAAGGATTTCAGGTTTGGTATTAGAAGCATTGAGATATCACATCTCATGCTATCGGAAGGATCTCAGGTTTGGTATTAGAGGCATTGAGATATCACATCTCATGCTATCGGAAGGGTCTCAGTTTTGGAACGGGAAGGATTTGGATATCACATCTCATGTTATAGGAAGGATCTCAGGTTTGGTATTAGAAGCATTGAGATATCACATCTCATGCTATCGGAAGGATCTCAGGTTTGGTATTAGAGACATTGAGATATCACATCTCTGCTATCGGAAGGGTCTCAGGTTTGGAATGGGAAGGAGTTGGATATCCCATTTCATGTTATAGGAAGGGTCTCAGGTTTGGTATAAGAATTGAGATATCACATCTCTGCTATCAAAAGTGTCTCAGGATTGGGATGGGAAGGAGTTGGATATCACATCTCATGCTATAGGACGGGTCTCAGGTTTGGTATTATAAGCATTGAGATATCACATCACATGCTGTAGGAAGGGTCTCCGGTTTGGCATGGGAAGGAATTGGATATCACATCTCATGTCATAGGAAGGATCACAGGTTTGCTATTAGAAGCATTGAGATATCACATCTCATGCTATAGGAATGGTCTCAGGATTGGAATGGGAAGGAGATGGATATCACATTCTTGCTATAGGAATGGTCTCATGTTTGGAATGGGAAGGAGTTGGATATCACATCTCATGCTATAGGAAGGGTCTCAGGAATGGATTGGGAAGGAGTCGGATACCACATCTCATGCTATAGGAAGGGTTTCAGGTTTGTAATGGGAAGGATTTGTATACCACATCTCTTGCTATAGGAAGGGCCTCAGGTTTGGTATGAGAAACATTGAGATATCACATCTCATGGTATGGGAAGGGTCTCAGGATTCGAATGGGAAGGAGTTTGATATCACATCTCATGCCATAGGAAGGGTCTCAGGTTTGGTAGAAGCATTGAGATATCACATCTCATGCTATCAGAAGGGTCTCAGGATTGGATTGGGAAGGAGTTGGATATCCCATATCATGCTATAGGAAGGGTCTCAGGTTTGGTATTAGAACCATTGAGATATCACGTCTCATGCTATAGGAAGGGTCTCAGGATTGGAATGGGAAGGAGTTGGATATCACATTTCATGTTAGAGGTAGGATCTCAGGTTTGTTAGAGGCATTGAGATATCACATCTCATGCTATCAGAAGGGTCCCAGGGTTGGAATCGGAAGGAGTTGGATATCACATCTCATGCCAAAGGGAGGGTCTCAGGTTTGGAAGGGGAAGGATTTGGATATCACATCTCGTGTTATAGGAAGGATCTCAGGTTTGGTATTAGAAGAATTGAGATATCACATCTCATGCTATCGGAAGGATCTCAGGTTTGGAATTAGAAGCATTGGGATATCACATCTCATGCTCTCAGAAGGATCTCAGGATTGGAATGGGAAGGAGTTGGATATCACATCTCATGCTATAGGAAGGGTCTCAGGATTGGAATGGGAAGGAGTTTTATATGACATCACATGCCATAGGAAGGATCTCAGGTTTGGTATTAGAAGCATTGAGACATTACATCTCATGTTATAGGAAGGGTCTCAGGATTGGAATGGGAAGGAGTTGGATATCACATCTCATGCTATAGGAAGGGTCTCAGGTTTGGTATAAGCATTGAGATATCACATCTCATGCTATAGGAAGGGTCTCAGGATTGGAATGGGAAGGAGTTGGATATCACATCTCATGCTATAGGGAGGGTCTCACGTTTGGAAAGGGAAGGAGTAGGATATCACATTTCATGTTAGAGGTAGGATCTCAGGTTTGGTATTAGAGGCATTGAGATATCACACCTCATGCTATCAGAAGGCTCTCAGGATTGGAATGGGAAGGAGTTGGATATCACATCTCATGCCAAAGGGAGGGTCTCAGGTTTGGAAGGGGAAGTATTTGGATATCACATCTCGTGTTATAGGAAGGATCTCAGGTTTGGTATTAGAAGAATTGAGATATCACATCTCATATTATCGGAAGGATCTCAGGTTTGGTATTAGAAGCATTGAGTTATCACATCTCATGCTATCAGAAGGGTCTCAGGATTGGAATGGGAAGGAGTTGGATATCCCATCTCATGCTATACGAAGGGTCTCAGGTTGGAATGGGAAGGAGTTGGATATCACATCTCATGCCATAGGAAGGATCTCAGGTTTGGTATTAGAAGCATTGAGACATCACATCTCATGTTATAGGAAGGGTCTCAGGATTGGAATGGGAAGGCGTTGGATATCACATCTCATGCTATAGGAAGGGTCTCAGGTTTGGTATAAGCATTGAGATATCACATCTCATGCTATATGAAGGGTCTCAGGATTGGAATGGGAAGTATTTGGATATCACATCTCATGCTATAGGGAGGGTCTCACGTTTGGAAAGGGAAGGAGTAGGATATCACATTTCATGTTAGAGGTAGGATCTCAGGTTTGGTATTAGAGGCATTGAGATATCACATCTCATGCTATCAGAAGGGTCTCAGGATTGAAATGGGAAGGAGTTGGATATCACATCTCATGCTAAAGGGAGGGTCTCAGGTTTGGAAGGGGAAGGATTTTGATATCACATCTCATGTTATAGGAAGGAAATAAGGTTTGGTATTAGAAGCATTGAGATATCACATCTCATGCTAAAGGGAGGGTCTCAGGTTTGGAAGGGGAAGGATTTGGATATCACATCTCATGTTATAGGAAGGATCTCAGGTTTGGTATTAGAAGCTTTGAGATATCACATCTCATGCTATAGGAAGGCTCTCAGGATTGGAATGGGAAGGAGTTGGATATCACATCTCATGCTATAGGAAGGCTCTCAGGATTGGAATGGGAAGGAGTTGGATATCACATCTCATGCCATAGGAAGGATCTCAAGTCTGGTATTAGAAGCATTGAGACATCACATCTCATGTTATAGGAAGGGTCTCAGGATTGGAATGGGAAGGAGTTGGATATCACATCTCATGCTATAGGGAGGGTCTCACGTTTGGAAAGGGAAGGAGTAGGATATCACATTTCATGTTAGAGGTAGGATCTCAGGTTTGGTATTAGAGGCATTGAGATATCACATCTCATGCTATCAGAAGGGTCTCAGGATGGGAATGGGAAGGAGTTGGATATCACATCTCATGCTAAAGGGAGGGTCTCAGGTTTGGAAGGGGAAGGATTTTGATATCACATCTCATGTTATAGGAAGGAAATCAGGTTTGGTATTAGAAGCATTGAGATATCGCATCTCATGCTATCGGAAGGATCTCAGGTTTGGTATTAGAGGCATTGAGATATCACATCTCATGCTATCGAAAGGGTATCAGGATTGGATTTGGAAGTAGTTGGATATCCCATCTCATGCTATAGGAAGGGTCTCAGGTTGTAATGGGAAGGAGTTGGATATCACATCTCATGTTATAGGAAGGGTCTCAGGATTGGAATGGGAAATACTTCGATATCACATCTCATGCTATAGGAAGGCTCTCAGGTTTGGAAGGGGAAGGAGTTGGATATCACATTTCATGTTAGAGGTAGGATCTCAGGTTTGTTAGAGGCATTGAGATATCACATCTCATGCTATCAGAAGGGTCTCAGGATTGGAATGGGAAGGAGTTGGATATCACATCTCATGCCAAAGGGAGGGTCTCAGGTTTGGAAGGGGAAGGATTTGGATATCACATCTCGTGTTATAGGAAGGATCTCAGGTTTGGTATTAGAAGAATTGAGATATCACATCTCATGCTATCGGAAGGATCTCAGGTTTGGTATTAGAAGCATTGAGATATCACATCTCATGCTCTCAGAAGGGTCTCAGGATTGGAATGGGAAGGAGTTGGATATCACATCTCATGTTATAGGAAGGGTCTCAGGATTGGAATGGGAAGGAGTTGGATATCACATCTCATGCTATAGGAAGGTTCTCAGGTTTGGTATAAGCATTGAGATTTCACATCTCATGCTATAGGAAGGGTCTCAGGATTGGAATGGGAAGGAGTTGGATATCACATCTCATGCTAAAGGGAGGGTCTCAGGTTTGGAAGGGGAAGGATTTGGATATCACATCTCATGTTATAGGAAGGATCTCAGGTTTGGTATTAGAAGCATTGAGATACATCTCATGCTAATGGAAGGGTATCAGGATTGGATTTGGAAGTAGTTGGATATCCCATCTCATGCTATAGGAAGGGTCTCAGGTTGGAATGGGAAGGTGTTGGGTATCACATCTCCTGTTATAGGAAGGGTCTCAGGATTGAAATGGGAAATACTTCAATATCACATCTCATGCTATAGGAAGGCTCTCAGGTTTGGAAGGGGAAGGAGTTGGATATCACATTTCCCATCTCATGCTATAGGAAGGGTCTCAGGTTTGGTATTAGAAGCATTGAGATATCACATCTCATGCTATAGGAAGGGTCTCAGGATTGAAATGGGAAGGAGTTGGATATCACATCTCATGCCATAGGAAGGGTCTCAGGTTTGGTATAAGCATTGAGATATCGCATCTCTGCTATCGGAAGGGTCTCAGGATTGGAATGGGAAGGAGCTGGATATCACATCTCATGCTAAAGGAAGGGTCTCAGGTTTGGAAGGGGAAGGAGTAGGATATCACATTTCATGTTAGAGGTAGGATCTCAGGTTTGGTATTAGAGGCATTGAGATATCACATCTCATGCTATCAGAAGGCTCTCAGGATTGGAATGGGAAGGAGTTGGATATCACATCTCATGCCAAAGGGAGGGTCTCAGGTTTGGAAGGGGAAGTATTTGGATATCACATCTCGTGTTATAGGAAGGATCTCAGGTTTGGTATTAGAAGAATTGAGATATCACATCTCATGTTATCGGAAGGATCTCAGGTTTGGTATTAGAAGCATTGAGATATAACATCTCATGCTATCAGAAGGGTCTCAGGATTGGAATGGGAAGGAGTTGGATATCCCATCTCATGCTATAGGAAGGGTCTCAGGTTGGAATGGGAAGGAGTTGGATATCACATCTCATGCCATAGGAAGGATCTCAGGTTTGGTATTAGAAGCATTGAGACATCACATCTCATGTTATAGGAAGGGTCTCAGGATTGGAATGGGAAGGAGTTGGATATCACATCTCATGCTATAGGAAGGGTCTCAGGTTTGGTATAAGCATTGAGATATCACATCTCATGCTATAGGAAGGGTCTCAGGATTGGAATGGGAAGTATTTGGATATCACATCTCATGTTATAGGAAGGAAATCAGGTTTGGTATTAGAAGCATTGAGATATCACATCTCATGCTAAAGGGAGGGTCTCAGGTCTGGAAGGGGAAGGATTTGGATATCACATCTCATGTTATAGGAAGTGTTAAGACGAATTTCTGAACTCTGTCCTGGTGGCGCAGAAGTTCAGAAGGCCAACCTAATTACTTGGAACAGGGTAACCTCTGGACAAGCCAGACCAATCAAGGTAGCGATCGCGGCGGTCAAGACTAGGTCTCAAGAGGGGTGAGGGTGACTGAAAGCCCGCAATGAGCACACAAAGCAAGAGCGCTTACAAACTACTCCAAACAGTTGTTATATCAAAAATATATACACATTTATTTTAAGGCCTTTAAAACAATGACCGTAGCGAGAAAATCACAATATCACAATACTAAACCAACACATACCATATCAACACAATATATATACAAATGCACAGTCGCAAGCGTTTAAAGCACGAAATATGTAGTCCACCTGAAAGGAAAGGAAAACAGGCAGTGCGATAACGCTTTAGACTCAGTTCGCCTTCAGAGGCACCTAACTAGATGGAAGTCCGAGCCCTGCGAAGAGTGGAGCCTTGTGCTCAAAGTACCTGCCACGCCGGTGCCAACGGGCAAAAGGGGAAGCTCTTCGGAGGAAGTCAGGCAGTTCGGGTTAGTGCACAGCAGAAGGAGAACAGGTTCCGCAACTCAAGCGCAGCCTCCACAGCGGGCAGAAGCAGAGCGCGAGTACGGCCAAAAGGGTGCTGTTTTTACACAGCAGGGAAAAGCAATGGGATCAGCATTGAGATATCACATCTCATGCAGGAGGGCAACCAGATCCTAGCTAAACTACTCACCGGTCCCCGAAACAAGCAGACCCAGGCTTCTCCACGTTAGTTTCAGCAGCTGGCAGGTTCAGAAGAGCAGGGAACGCCTCGTAGTCGTGTAGAGCAAAAAGACGTCCCAATCGACGAAACCAGCACAGTTTGTTGCCGCAGCAGGACAACGGAGCGGCCGTGTGTATTCGAGCCAAATGTACACTCCTCCCTTCAGACTTGGGAACGCCAAGTGTACGAAGCGTGGGAGAGTGACAAGGACTCGAAATACAACACAACCTGGCGGCGGTTACAGAGCAGGACTCCCTTGTAAGCTGGTCAGTCAACTGGATGGCCCAGAGACACTTCCGAAGGCTTACTTGTCAGGAGATGATGAAGTCGCCGGGAATAGCTGTTCCTGCTATTCCAAAGGTCGAAGCACCAGTACAGGCCTTCTGGTTCGATCCAAGGAGGAAAGGGTTTCACAGGACGACAGCAGTGCAAAGGAGGATTCCTTCAGCGGGTCACCAGCGATTCCTCGGTCCAGCCTCTTGGTTGCAGGATACTTGGCTCCTGTATTCCTTCGTTCGTGAGAACTCAGGAGATGGACCTGGTAGTGGTGTTTCCAGCTCCCTCTTATCCACGGTTCCCTTCGCGCCAAAACGGAGGGGAGCCAATGGGAGATCCGCACATCAACACACATACCATACGTGGACCAATCACGGACCACGGTGGTCCCAGGCATTCACACCACCCTAGACTCTCTGGCACCCAGGATGTGTATTGGGACCAGACATCCCAGCCCACACCCTGGAGGCACACAAACGACATGTAGAAGCCCGCGAAAGCAACCACGTTTCGCGGGAAAGTACATGCCCAAATAAGGAAGGCCCCGGGTCGCTCGACCTGGGGAAGGTGAAGGGAGCAAGACGGTCAGTGGACAAGACAAAGGAGCCTCGTGGTCTGGCCATTTTGGGAGCCAGGCCACCATTTTGGGTTCAGTGCGAAAAACGTGCTCAGAACGCCAAAAGGAGCTCAAAATAAACAAAACGATCGCTGCCACCATTCGAGTCCCTGAATGACTTGCACCGATCAAATACCATCCTAAAAGAGTATCTAGAGTCTGTAGAAGGCTAGAGACCCAAGAGAGCTGTAATTTAGCTTACAGTGCCCTCTTGTGTCATGTTGCACTAAAGCCGCAACATGATAAAGGAAACTACGGGAAACAGCGTTCCCCGGTACTGACTGTCTTAAGGGCATGTCAGTTTCCCTGTAAGAAAGGAGCGAAAGCCCAGAGAAGTGCGGCAGAAGGCTGTACTTCTCTGGCAAAGTCAAGAACAAGGTTAAAAACAATAGCAAAAAGTTTAGGGGTTGCCACATGGAAGGAAAATTACCTGCAATCATGAAATCTTTCCTAACACTCGCCCCTCCCAGACTATGGACAGGGGGAACTAATCCACCCCTGGATGAGTCTCTTGTTCAGGTCGGTTAAACATTCTGGACAACCCATCAGCATTGCTATGTTGGACACCTGGCCTATGCTCAATAGTGAAGTCGAAGCCTTGTAGACTTATGGACCACCTAAGCAACTTTGGATTCTCCCCCTTCATGTTCATTAGCCACTTTAACGGCTTATGGTCAGTCTGCACAGTGAAGTGGGTCCCATAGAGGTAGGGCCTCAGCTTCCTTAGGGCCCACACAACAGAGAAACATTCTTTCTCTACCGTGGACCATCTGAGCTCTCTGTCCTTAAGCTGGCGACTAATAAAACCGATAGGGTGTTCCTTACCCTTCTCATCTACTTGTGATAGTACAGCTCCTATCCCAGTGTCAGAGGCGTCCGTCTGCACGATAAAAGGTCTTTGATAATCCGGGGCCCTAAGGACAGGGGCCTGGCACAAGGAGTCTTTTAAGCCATTGAAGGCCTTCTCACACTCGTCGGTCCAAGTTACCTTCTTGGGTTTCTTCGGAGTTGTGAGGGCAGTCAGAGGAGCAGCTATGGTGCCATAGTCTGCCACAAAATTGCGGTAATACCCCGTGAGTCCTAAGAAGGCTCTCACTTGGGTTTGCGTAGTGGGGGTAGGCCAGTCTTGTACTGCTTGTACTTTACTGGGTAGAGGCTGTATCCTCCCTCCACCTACTTCATGTCCAAGGTAAACCACTGAGCCTTGTCCAATCTGGCATTTACTAGCCTTTATGGTCAAATGGGCTTTCTGAAGAGCCTGGAGCACAATCCCGAGGTGTTTCACATGGTCTTCCCAGGTGGCACTGAAAACTGCTATATCGTCCAGATATGCAAGACAGAATTCGTCCAACCCATTCAACACATGATTCACAAGCCTCTGGAAAGTGGCAGGTGCATTCTTCAACCCGAACGGCATTACCCGGAATTGGTAAAGGCCGTCTGGAGTAGAAAATGCTGTCTTCTCCTTGGCATGTTCTGCTAAAGCTATTTGCCAATAGCCAGCAGTGAGGTCAAACGTGCTGAGGTACTTGGAGGCACCCAAAGTATCCACCAGCTCATCTGTTCGAGGCAAGGGGTGTGCATCTGTCTTGGTGACAGCATTCAGAGCCCTGTAATCCACGCAGAACCTCAATTCAGAAGTGCCTGCCTTTGGAACCAACACCACAGGACTGGACCAAGGACTACTAGAGGGTTCAATCACCCCAAGGTCTAACATTTTGTTGACCTCGGTCTTAATATAAGACCGTACTTTATCTGACATCCTGTATCCCCTACTTTTGGTAGGTACACTGTCTCCTGTGTCAATGTTATGTTTGCACCAAGGTGTCAAACCAGGGGACTGTGAAAACAGGGGGGAAAACTGCCTAAGCAAACTTTTCACCTCAGCCTGCTGATTCGGAGTCAGGTGAGGGGCCACTCGGACACCCTCAATGGAGCTATCTGAAGGACCGCTCTGGAACAGGTCGGGGAGAGGTTCAGACTCCTCTTCCTCAACGTCTGACGCCAGTAGCAGTGCTGCGATTTTGACTCTTGGGACGAAAGCCTTCAGCCTATTTACGTGAAACACTTTTGGAGCCTGTCCAGGCCTTCCAAGGTCCACTAAATAGTTCACCTCACCCAGGGGCTCCACCACTGTGTAAGGCCCTGACCATTTGTCCTGTAAAGCTCGAGGCCTTATTGGATTCATGATCAGGACTTGCTGACCAGGTGTAAATTTGATGAGGGAAGCTTTCTGGTCGTACCAATGTTTCACCAGCGCTTGCCCTGCCTTCAATTTATCACTAGCCAAGCCCATCAGAAGTACCATCCGTTTTCTGAGCCCTAGCACATAATCAACTACATTGGTAGTAACAGGGGGAGTGGGCATCTCCCATCCCTCTTTGACGATGGCTAAGGGTCCCCGTACGGGATGACCGAACAGAAGTTCGAAGGGGCTGAAGCCAACACCCTCCTGTGGTACCTCTCGGTAGGCAAACAGTAAGCATGGTAAAAGAAGATCCCATTTTCTTCTCTGAGGCTCCTCCAGAGCCCCAATCATGCTCTTTAACGTTCTGTTGAAACGTTCCACCAGACCATTGGTCTGGGGGTGGTATGCAGAAGAGAACTTGTAGGTGACCCCACATTCTTTCCACATAGCCTGCATATACTTCGACATAAAGTTGCTGCCACGATCTGACACAACTTCTTTAGGGAAGCCAACCCTAGTAAATATGCCGAGTAAAGCTTTTGCAACTGACTTGGCAGTTACAGTTTTCAATGGGATGGCCTCAGGATACCTGGTTGCATGGTCGACCAGCACCAGAATAAACCTATTGCCCGAGGATGTTTGCGGGTCAAGGGGACCAACGATGTCGATCCCTACCCTTTCAAATGGTACCCCCACAACTGGGAGCGGTACCAACGGAGCTTGGATTTTCGCGCCAACCTTACCAGACAACTGGCAGGAGGCACAACTCCTGCAGTGACTTTCTACTTGCACCCCCATCTTGGGCCAGTAGAAGTGCATGGACAACCTTTGCTTGGTCCTCTTCATACCAAGGTGACCAGCAAGGGGAACTTCATGCGCCAACTGCAGGAGGAAGGGCCTAACAGCAAGGGGAACCACCAACCTCCTATGGTCTCCTTCTGTAGACTCTGTGGGCTCACTATACAGGAGTCCACCTTCCCAATAAATCCTATGCTTCCCAGGAGGTTCACCCTCAAGCTGGGAGCAGGCCTGTCTCCTTAGGCCTTCCAGAGATGGGCACTCACGTTGGCCTTTACTGAATTCATCCCTATCAGGACCTCCTTCAACTAACAAGTCTTTTAGTTCAGGATGATCGTTGGGGTCGAATACTTCAGGCATCGCCACCTCCTCGTCAGGCCCGGGCGATTGACCAACTTCCTCCACCGCAGTGGTAGGCGAGCTCGGGGGAATATTCTCTTTCCCTCGTTTTGACTTGTAGACTCCTTTCGCCTTGGGTTTCCCCTTTGGCTGGGGCGGCGTATTGGACTTGGCCAATGCTGCCCGTGCTTGAGACCGTGTGTAGGGTCTTTCGGCAGTGTCTCCTATGAGCCCTAACGCTCTGAGATCATTACCCAACAAGACCTTTCCCGGGACGTTTCTCTGAATGCTCACTGGAATCCTGACTGCTGTACCATTTAAAGTAAGATTTACAGGTATTACTGGAAACATACGGAGGGGGCCGTCAGCCAACTTAGTGGGCATCAGAGTAGCTCTGGCAACTTCCTCTGAGTCTACCAAGGTAGAATCCACTACAGTGCGACTGCACCCACTATCCCTAAGAGCTGGAGTATCCACTCCATTGATCAGCACACTGTCTTTAAAGTAGTGCTTGGTATTATCCGGAATCCTAGCATAAGCCTCTGCGACTTTAGGCTCCCAGGAACCCAGGGACACTAAAACTACCTCAGCCTCTATTCCGCTGGGAAATGAGTCTGAGGAGAAGGATGCTCCTGTAATCTCTTCTTCCTCGTAGGAGGAGAAGGCCAGGTTAGCGGAGTGGACCCCCAAAGGTCGAACCTTACACCGGGGATCCCCCTTCACATGGTCAGTTGCTCCACAAGAAAAACAAGCCCCAGTGGGTCTGTTTACGTAGGGAGGCTTATTGTAACCAGAGTTCTGTTTCGGAGGCTGACCTCCACTACCCTGTGAGTTCTCTTGTGTCTTACCCTTGTTTTTCTTTTTGTGGCCCTTATGGGAAGAAGATTTAGCAGATTCCCCACCCTCCATATCTTTGGACTTTTTCCCTTTCTCCTGCTTACCAGGATGAGTTTTGTCCTTATGGGACACTCGATGTGACACCCATAAGTCTGCTGCAATGGCCAGCTTCTTAGGATCTATCTCCTTCGAATCGGCCAAATGCTGCTTAAGCTCCGGGGAAGAAGAAGCAAAAATATGTTCCAGCATGACAAGATTTATCATGCCTTCGAAGGTAGAAACCTTATAACCTTCCACCCAGCCAGTTAAGTTTTTCAAAGATTCAGCGACATAAGATACCCAAGTACCACCTTCCTTTTTCTTATACTCTCGAAAATGCTTTAAATATTGGGCCGGAGTCTTCCCAAACTTTAAAATGAGAGTTTGCTTTAACATTGCGAAATCAGCTCGCTCAGCCTTCGACATTTCCATAATGGCACTACAGCCAGAATGGGGCAGTCTACTGAGCAACCACGCAATCTTATCAGCATTGTCAACTTCTTGAACCTCGCATGCATACTCAAACGCATTCAGCCAGTCCATAATGTCATTCCTTTCTTCATACACACTGAGCAGATCTTTCGGAAACCGTGGATGAGAGGAAGCCCCAGACCCATGTCCAGGACCCTTGGACCCATTTGCAACCTGAAGCTTGGCCAGTTCCAACTGGTGATCCCTGTCTTTCTGTTTTTCTGCCTGTTCGATTTTTAGTTTGGCTATGCTGAATTCAAGCTCCTGCTGCCTAAACCGCAGCTCTTGCTTCTTGAATTCAAGCATAGCCTCCCCATCGACACTGGCAGAGGAAACATTAGACATCACATCCTCCCTGTCCTCGTGGTCGCGATGGATCAGTGCAGCGGCAGAACCGTCGGTTCTACCAGTGAGAGCAGCCCCACCACCTTCCGCACTGTCCTCAGAAGTTATAGCGTCAAGCTGCGCTTCTTGCCACGCCACGATTCTTTGGATCATTTCCAATTTAGTGCCTTGAGAGGAAACACCTCTCTCCGCACACATCTTCTTCAATGTTTCTGATTTGGAAGCATTTAAAGTTAACAAGGTATTTGTTTCCATACTGTTTGATAGGACTATGGCCTTTTTAAAGTTATACTACAACAATTCACTACGTGTACTGGTTGGAATAACCTGAAATGCCTTAGTTCGAGCGCAACACTGGATACTTTCAGTCGTATCCCACCGCTGTACACCAATTTGTTAAGACGGATTTCTGAACTCTGTCCTGGTGGCGCAGAATTTCAGAAGGCCAACCTAATTACTTGGAACAGGGTAACCTCTGGACAAGCCAGACCAATCAAGGTAGCGATCGCGGCGGTCAAGACTAGGTCTCAAGAGGGGTGAGGGTGACTGAAAGCCCGCAATGAGCACACAAAGCAAGAGCGCTTACAAACTACTCCAAACAGTTGTTATATCAAAAATATATACACATTTATTTTAAGGCCTTTAAAACAATGACCGTAGCGAGAAAATCACAATATCACAATACTAAACCAACACATACCATATCAACACAATATATATACAAATGCACAGTCGCAAGCGTTTAAAGCACGAAATATGTAGTCCACCTGAAAGGAAAGGAAAACAGGCAGTGCGATAACGCTTTAGACTCAGTTCGCCTTCAGAGGCACCTAACTAGATGGAAGTCCGAGCCCTGCGAAGAGTGGAGCCTTGTGCTCAAAGTACCTGCCACGCCGGTGCCAACGGGCAAAAGGGGAAGCTCTTCGGAGGAAGTCAGGCAGTTCGGGTTAGTGCACAGCAGAAGGAGAACAGGTTCCGCAACTCAAGCGCAGCCTCCACAGCGGGCAGAAGCAGAGCGCGAGTACGGCCAAAAGGGTGCTGTTTTTACACAGCAGGGAAAAGCAATGGGATACTGCAGGAGGGCGACCAGATCCTAGCTAAACTACTCACCGGTCCCCGAAGCAAGTAGACCCAGGCTTCTCCACGTTAGTTTCAGCAGCTGGCAGGTTCAGAAGAGCAGGGAACGCCTCGTAGTCGTGTAGAGCAAAAAGACGTCCCAATCGACGAAACCAGCACAGTTTGTTGCCGCAGCAGGACAACGGAGCGGCCGTGTGTATTCGAGCCAAATGTACACTCCTCCCTTCAGACTTGGGAACGCCAAGTGTACGAAGCGTGGGAGAGTGACAAGGACTCGAAATACAAAACAACCTGGCGGCGGTTACAGAGCAGGACTCCCTTGTAAGCTGGTCAGTCAACTGGATGGCCCAGAGACACTTCCGAAGGCTTACTTGTCAGGAGATGATGAAGTCGCCGGGAATAGCTGTTCCTGCTATTCCAAAGGTCGAAGCACCAGTACAGGCCTTCTGGTTCGATCCAAGGAGGAAAGGGTTTCACAGGACGACAGCAGTGCAAAGGAGGATTCCTTCAGCGGGTCACCAGCGATTCCTCGGTCCAGCCTCTTGGTTGCAGGATACTTGGCTCCTGTATTCCTTCGTTCGTGAGAACTCAGGAGATCGACCTGGTAGTGGTGTTTCCAGCTCCCTCTTATCCACGGTTCCCTTCGCGCCAAAACGGAGGGGAGCCAATGGGAGATCCGCACATCAACACACATACCATACGTGGACCAATCACGGACCACGGTGGTCCCAGGCATTCACACCACCCTAGACTCTCTGGCACCCAGGATGTGTATTGGGACCAGACATCCCAGCCCACACCCTGGAGGCACACAAACGACATGTAGAAGCCCGCGAAAGCAACCACGTTTCGCGGGAAAGTACATGCCCAAATAAGGAAGGCCCCGGGTCGCTCGACCTGGGGAAGGTGAAGGGAGCAAGACGGTCAGTGGACAAGACAAAGGAGCCTCGTGGTCTGGCCATTTTGGGAGCCAGGCCACCATTTTGGGTTCAGTGGAAAAACGTGCTCAGAACGCCAAAAGGAGCTCAAAATAAACAAAACGATCGCTGCCACCATTCGAGTCCCTGAATGACTTGCACCGATCAAATACCATCCTAAAAGAGTATCTAGAGTCTGTAGAAGGCTAGAGACCCAAGAGAGCTGTAACTTAGCTTACAGTGCCCTCTTGTGTCATGTTGCACTAAAGCCGCAACATGATAAAGGAAACTACGGGAAACAGCGTTCCCCGGTACTGACTGTCTTAAGGGCATGTCAGTTTCCCTGTAAGAAAGGAGCGAAAGCCCAGAGAAGTGCGGCAGAAGGCTGTACTTCTCTGGCAAAGTCAAGAACAAGGTTAAAAACAATAGCAAAAAGTTTAGGGGTTGCCACATGGAAGGAAAATTACCTGCAATCATGAAATCTTTCCTAACAGGAAGGATCTCAGGTTTGGTATTAGAAGTTTTGAGATATAACATCTCATGCTATAGGAAGGCTCTCAGGATTGGAATGGGAAGGAGTTGGATATCACATCTCATGCCATAGGAAGGATCTCAGGTCTGGTATTAGAAGCATTGAGACATCACATCTCATGTTATAGGAAGGGTCTCAGGATTGGAATGGGAAGGAGTTGGATATCACATCTCATGCTATAGGAAGGGTCTCAGGTTTGGTATAAGCATTGAGATATCACATCTCATGCTATAGGAAGGGTCTCAGGATTGGAATGGGAAGTAGTTGGATATCACATCTCATGCTATAGGGAGGGTCTCACATTTGGAAAGGGAAGGAGTAGGATATCACATTTCATGTTAGAGGTAGGATCTCAGGTTTGGTATTAGAGGCATTCAGATATCACATCTCATGCTATCAGAAGGGTCTCAGGATTGGAATGGGAAGGAGTTGGATATCACATCTCATGCTAAAGGGAGGGTCTCAGGTTTGGAAGGGGAAGGATTTTGATATCACATCTCATGTTATAGGAAGGAAATCAGGTTTGGTATTAGAATCATTGAGATATCGCATCTCATGCTATCGGAAGGATCTCAGGTTTGGTATTAGAGGCATTGAGATATCACATCTCATGCTATCGAAAGGGTATCAGGATTGGATTTGGAAGTAGTTGGATATCCCATCTCATGCTATAGGAAGGGTCTCAGGTTGGAATGGGAAGGAGTTGGATATCACATCTCATGCTATAGGAAGGCTCTCAGGTTGGAAGGGGAAGGAGTTGGATATCACATTTCATGTTAGAGGTAGGATCTCAGGTTTGTTAGAGGCATTGAGATATCACATCTCATGCTATCAGAAGGGTCTCAGGATTGGAATGGGAAGGAGTTGGATATCACATCTCATGCCAAAGGGAGGGTCTCAGGTTTGGAAGGGGAAGGATTTGGATATCACATCTCGTGTTATAGGAAGGATCTCAGGTTTGGTATTAGAAGAATTGAGATATCACATCTCATGCTATCGGAAGGATCTCAGGTTTGGTATTAGAAGCATTGAGATATCACATCTCATGCTCTCAGAAGGGTCTCAGGATTGGAATGGGAAGGAGTTGGATATCACATCTCATGTTATAGGAAGGGTCTCAGGATTGGAATGGGAAGGAGTTGGATATCACATCTCATGCTATAGGAAGGTTCTCAGGTTTGGTATAAGCATTGAGATATCACATCTCATGCTATAGGAAGGGTCTCAGGATTGGAATGGGAAGGAGTTGGATATCACATCTCATGCTATAGGGAGGGTCTCACGTTTGGAAAGGGAAGGAGTAGGATATCACATTTCATGTTAGCGGTAGGATCTCAGGTTTGGTATTAGAGGCATTGAGATATCACATCTCATGCTATCAGAAGGGTCTCAGGATTGGAATGGGAAGGAGTTGGATATCACATCTCATGCTAAAGGGAGGGTCTCAGGTTTGGAAGGGGAAGGATTTGGATAGCACATCTCATGTTATAGGAAGGATCTCAGGTTTGGTATTAGAAGCATTGAGATACATCTCATGCTAACGGAAGGGTATCAGGATTGGATTTGGAAGTAGTTGGATATCCCATCTCATGCTATAGGAAGGGTCTCAGGTTGGAATGGGAAGGTGTTGGGTATCACATCTCATGTTATAGGAAGGGTCTCAGGATTGAAATGGGAAATACTTCAATATCACATCTCATGCTATAGGAAGGCTCTCAGGTTTGGAAGGGGAAGGAGTTGGATATCACATTTCCCATCTCATGTTATAGGAAGGATCTCAGGTTTGGTATTAGAAGCATTGAGATACATCTCATGCTAACGGAAGGGTCTCAGGATTGGAATGGGAAGAAGCTGGATATCACATCTCATGCTAAAGGAAGGGTTTCAGGATTGGAATGGGAAGGAGATGGATATCATATCTCATGCTATAGGAAGGGTCTCAGGATTGGAATGGGAAGGAGTTTGCTATCAAATCTCATGCCATAGGAAGGGTCTCAGGTTTGGTATTAGAAGCATTGAGATATCACAGCTCATGCTATAGGAAGTCTCTGAGGATTGGAATGGGAAGGAGTTGGATATCACATCTCATGCTATAGGAAGGGTATCAGGTTTGGTAGAAGCATTGAGATATCACATCTCATGCTATAGGAAGAGTCTCAGGATTGGAATGGGAAGGAGTTGGATATCACGTCTCATGTTAAAGGAAGGGTCTCAGGTTTGGTATTAAAAGCATTGAGATATCACATCTCATGCTATAGGAAGGGTCTCAGGATTGGAATGGGAAGGACTTGGATATCACATCTCATGCTATAGGGAGGGTCTCAAGTTTGATATTAGAAGCATTGAGATAACAAATCTCATGATATGGGAAGGGTCTCAGAATTGGAATGGGAAGGAGTTGGATATCACATCTCAAGCTATAGGAAGGGTCTCGGGATTGGAATGGGAAGGAGTTTGATATCACATCTCATGCCATAGTATGGGTCTCAGGTTTGGTAGAAGCATTGGGATATCACATCTCATGCTATCGGAAGGATATCAGGATTGGATTTGGAAGTAGTTGGATATCCCATCTCATGCTATCGGAAGGGTCTCAGGTTGGAATGGGAAGGAGTTGGATATCACATCTCATGTTATAGGAAGGGTCTCAGGATTGGAATGGGAAGGACTTCAATATCACATCTCATGTTATAGGAAGGCTCTCAGGTTTGGAAGGGGAAGGAGTTGGATATCACATTTCATGTTAGATGTAGGATCACAGGTTTGGTATTAGAGGCATTGAGACATCACATCTCATGCTATCAGAAGGGTCTAAGGATTGGAATGGGAAGGAGTTGGATATCACATCTCACGCTAAAGGGAGGGTCTCTGGTTTGGAAGGGGAAGGATTTGGATATCACATCTCATGTTATAGGAAGGATCTCAGGATTGGATTGGGAAGGAGTTTGATATCAAATCTCATGCCATAGGAAGGGTCTCAGGTTTGGTATTAGAAGCATTGAGATATCACATCTCATGCTATAGGAAGTGTCTGAGGATTGGAATGGGAAGGAGTCAGATATCACATCTCATGCTATAGGAAGGGTCTCAGGTTTGGTAGAAGCATTGAGATATCACATATCATGCTATAGGAAGAGTCTCAGGATTGGAATGGGAAGGAGTTGGATATCACATCTCATGCTATAGGACGGCTCTCAGGTTTGGAAGGGGAAGGAGTTGGATATCACATTTCATGTTAGAGGTAGGATCTCAGGTTTGGTATTAGAGGCATTGAGACATCACATCTCATGCTATCAGAAGGGTCTCAGGATTGGAATGGGAAGGAGTTGGATATCACATCTCACGCTAAAGGGAGGGTCTCAGGTTTGGAAGGGGAAGGATTTGGATATCACATCTCATGTTATAGGAAGGATCTCAGGTTTGGTATTAGAAGCATTGAGATATCACATCTCATGCTATCGGAAGGATCTCAGGTTTGGTAGAAGCATTGAGACATCACATCTCATGCTATCAGAAGGGTCTCAGGATTGGAATGGGAAGGAGTTGGATATCACATCTCATGCTAAAGGGAGGGTCTCAGGTTTGGAAGGGGAAGGATTTGGATATCACATCTCATGTTATAGGAAGGATCTCAGGTTTGGTATTAGAAGCATTGAGATATCACATCTCATGCTATAGTAAGGGTCTCAGGATTGGAATGGGAAGGAGTTGGATATCACATCTCATGCTAAAGGAAGGGTGTCAGGTTTGGTAGAAGCATTGAGATATCCCATCTCATGCTAGAGGAGGGGTCTCAGGATTGGAATGGGAAGGAGTTGGATATCACATCTCATGCCATAGGAAGGGTCTCAGGTTTGGTATAAGCATTGAGATATCACATCTCTGCTATCCGAAGGGTCTCAGGATTGGAATGGGAAGGACGTAGATATCACATCTCATGCTATAGGGAGGGTCTCAGTTTTGGTATTAGAAGCATTCAGATATCACATCTCATGGTGTAGGAAGGGTTTCAGGATTGGAATGGGAAGGAGTTGGATATCACATCTCATGATAAAGAAAGGGTCTAAGGTTTGGAAGGGGAAGGATTTGGATATCGCATCTCATGTTATAGGAAGGTTCTCAGGATTGGAATTGGAAGGAGTTTGATATCACATCTCATGCAATAGTATGGGTCTCAGGTTTGGTAGAAGCATTGAGATATCAAGTCTCATGGTATAGGAAGGGTCTCAGAATTGGAATGGGAAGGAGTTGGATATCACATCTCAAGCTATAGGAAGGGTCTCAAGATTGGAATGGGAAGGAGTTTGATATCACATCTGATGTCATAGTATGGGTCTCAGGTTTGGTAGAAGCATTGGGATATCACATCTCATGCAATCGGAAGGGTATCAGGATTGGATTTGGAAGGAGTTGGATATCCAATCTCATGCTATAGGAAGGGTCTCAGGTTGGAATCAGAAGGAGTTGGATATCACATCTCATGTTATAGGAAGGGTCTCCGGATTGGAATGAGAAGGACTTGGATATCACATCTCATGCTATAGGAAGGGTCTCAGGATTGGAATGGGAAGTAGTTGGATATCACATCTCATGCTATAGGGAGGGTCTCACGTTTGGAAAGGGAAGGAGTAGGATATCACATTTCATGTTAGAGGTAGGATCTCAGGTTTGGTATTAGAGGCATTGAGATATCACATCTCATGCTATCAGAAGGGTCACAGGATTGGAATGAGAACGAGTTGGATATCACATCTCATGCTAAAGGGAAGGTCTCAGGTTTGGAAGGGGAAGGATTTGGATATCACATCTCATGTTATAGGAAGGATTTCAGGTTTGGTATTAGAAGCATTGAGATATCACATCTCATGCTATCGGAAGGATCTCAGGTTTGGTATTAGAGGCATTGAGATATCACATCTCATGCTATCAGAAGGGTCTCAGGATTGGAATGGGAAGGAGTTGGATATCACATCTCATGCTAAAGGGAGGGTCTCAGGTTTGGAAGGGGAAGGATTTGGATATCACATCTCATGTTATAGGAAGGATCTCAGGTTTGGTATTAGAAGCATTGAGATATCACATCTCATGCTACAGTAAGGGTCTCAGGATTGGAATGGGAAGGAGTTGGATATCACATCTCATGCTAAAGGAAGGGTGTCAGGTTTGGTAGAAGCATTGAGATATCCCATCTCATGCTATAGGAGGGGTCTCAGGATTGGAATGGGAAGGAGTTGGATATCACGTCTCATGCCATAGGAAGGGTCTCAGGTTTGGTATAAGCATTGAAATATCACATCTCTGCTATCCGAAGGGTCTCAGGATTGGAATGGGAAGGACTTAGATATCACATCTCATGCTATAGGGAGGGTCTCAGTTTTGTTATTAGAAGCATTGAGATATCACATCTCATGCTATCGGAAGGGTCTCAGGATTGGAATGAGAAGGAGCTGGATATCACATCTCATGCTAAAGGAAGGGTCTCAGGTTTGGAACCGGAAGGATTTGGATATCACATCTCATGTTATAGGATGGGTCTCAGGTTTGGTATTAGAAGCATTCAGATATCACATCTCATGGTGTAGGAAGGGTTTCAGGATTGGAATGGGAAGGAGTTGGATATCACATCTCATGATAAAGAAAGGGTCTAAGGTTTGGAAGGGGAAGGATTTGGATATCTCATCTCATGTTATAGGAAGGTTCTCAGGATTGGAATTGGAAGGAGTTTGATATCACATCTCATGCAATAGTATGGGTCTCAGGTTTGGTAGAAGCATTGAGATATCAAGTCTCATGGTATAGGAAGGGTCTCAGAATTGGAATGGGAAGGAGTTGGATATCACATCTCATGCCATAGGAAGGGTCTCAGGTTTGGTATAAGCATTGAGATATCACATCTCTGCTATCGGAAGGGTTTTAGGATTGGAATGGGAAGGAGTTGGATATCCCATATCATGTTATAGGAAGGGTCTCAGTTTTGGTATTAGAAGCATTGAGATATCACATCATGCTATAGGAAGGGTCTCAGGATTGGAATGGGAAGGACTTGGATATCACATCTCATGCTATAGGGAGGGTCTCAAGTTTGATATTAGAAGCATTGAGATAACAAATCTCATGATATGGGAAGGGTCTCAGGATTGGAATGGGAAGGAGTTGGATATCACATCTCATGATAAAGGAATGGTCTAAGGTTTGGAAGGGGATAGATTTGGATATCACAACTCATGTTATAGGACGGGTGTCAGGTTTGGTATTAGAAGCATTGAGATAGCAAGTCTCCTGGTATAGGCAGGGTCTCAGAATTGGAATGGGAAGGAGTTGGATATCACATCTCAAGCTATAGGAAGGGTCTCGGGATTGGAATGGGAAGGAGTTTGATATCACATCTCATGCTATAGGAAGGGTCTCAGGATTGGAATGGGAAGGACTTCGATATCACATCTCATGTTATAGGAAGGCTCTCAGGTTTGGAAGGGGAAGGAGTTGGATATCACATTTCATGTTAGAGGTAGGATCTCAGGTTTGGTATTAGAGGCATTGAGATATCACATCTCATGCTATCAGAAGGGTCTCAGGATTGGAATGGGAAGGAGTTGGATATCACATCTCATGCCAAAGGGAGGGTCTCAGGTTTGGAAGGGGAAGGAGTTGGATACCACATCTCATGTTATAGGAAGGGTCTCAGGGTTGGTATCAGCATTGAGATATCACATCTCTGCTATCGGAAGTGTCTCAGGATTGAAATGGAAGGAGTTGGATATCCCATCTCATGTTATAGGACAGGTCTCAGGTTTGGTATCAGAATCATTGAGATATCACATCTCATGCTGTAGGAAAGGTCTAAGGATTGGAATGGGAAGGACTTGGATATCACATCTCATGCTATAGGTAGGCTCTCAGGTTTGGAAAGGGAAGGAGTTGGATATCCCATTTCATGTTAGAGGATGGATCTCATTTTTGGTATCAGAGGCATTGAGATATCTCATCTCATGCTATAGGAAGGGTCTCAGGATTGGAATGGGAAGGATTTGGATATCACATCTCATGCTAAAGGAAGGGTCTCAGGTTTGGTATAAGCATTGAGATATCACATCTCATGCTGTAGGAAGGGTCTCAGGATTGGAATGGGAAGGAGTTGGATATCACATCTCATGCCAAAGGGAGGGTCTCAGGTTTGGAAGGGGAAGGATTTTGATATCACATCTCGTGTTATAGGAAGGATCTCAGATTTGGTATTAGAAGCATTCAGACATCACATCTCATGCTATAGGAAGGGTCTCATTTTGGAATGGGAAGGAATGGGATATCACATCTCATGCTATAGGAAGGGTCTCAGGTTTGGTATAAGCATTGAGATATCACATCTCATGCTATAGGAAGGGTCTCAGGATTGGAATGGGAAGGAGTTGTATATGACATCTCATGCCATAGGAAGGTTCTCAGGTTTGGTATAAGCATTGAGATATCACATCTCTGCTATCGGAAGGGTTTTAGGATTGGAATGGGAAGGAGTTGGATATCCCATATCATGTTATAGGAAGGGTCTCAGTTTTGGTATTAGAAGCATTGAGATATCACATCTCATGCTATAGGAAGGGTCTCAGGATTGGAATGGGAAGGAGTTGGATATCACATCTCATGATAAAGAAAGGGTCTAAGGTTTGGAAGGGGAAGGATTTGGATATCTCATCTCATGTTATAGGAAGGTTCTCAGGATTGGAATTGGAAGGAGTTTGATATCACATCTCATGCAATAGTATGGGTCTCAGGTTTGGTAGAAGCATTGAGATATCAAGTCTCATGGTATAGGAAGGGTCTCAGGTTGGAATCAGAAGGAGTTGGATATCACATCTCATGTTATAGGAAGGGTCTCCGGATTGGAATGGGAAGGAGTTGGATATCACATCTCAAGCTATAGGAAGGGTCTCAAGATTGGAATGGGAAGGAGTTTGATATCACATCTGATGTCATAGTATGGGTCTCAGGTTTGGTAGAAGCATTGGGATATCACATCCCATGCAATCGGAAGGGTATCAGGATTGGATTTGGAAGGAGTTGGATATCCAATCTCATGCTATAGGAAGGGTCTTAGGTTGGAATCAGAAGGAGTTGGATATCACATCTCATGTTATAGGAAGGGTCTCCGGATTGGAATGAGAAGGACTTGGATATCACATCTCATGCTATAGGAAGGCTCTCAGGTTTGGAAAGGGAAGGAGTTGGATATCACATTTCATGTTAGAGGTAGGATCTCAGGTTTGGTATTAGAGGCATTGAGATATCACATCTCATGTTATCAGAAGGGTCTCAGGATTGGAATGGGAACGAGTTGGATATCACATCTCATGCTAAAGGGAAGGTCTCAGGTTTGGAAGCGGAAGGATTTGGATATCACATCTCATGTTATAGGAAGGATTTCAGGTTTGGTATTAGAAGCATTGAGATATCACATCTCATGCGATCGGAAGGATCTCAGGTTTGGTTTTAGAGGCATTGAGATATCACATCTCATGCTATCGGAAGGGTCTCAGTTTTGGAACGGGGAGGATTTGGATATCACATCTCATGTTATAGGAAGGATCTCAGGTTTGGTATTAGAAGCATTGAGATATCACATCTCATGCTATCGGAAGGATCTCAGGTTTGGTATTAGAGACATTGAGATATCACATCTCTGCTATCGGAAGGGTCTCAGGTTTGGAATGGGAAGGAGTTGGATATCCCATTTCATGTTATAGGAAGGGTCTCAGGTTTGGTATAAGAATTGAGATATCACATCTCTGCTATCGAAAGTGTCTCAGGATTGGGATGGGAAGGAGTTGGATATCACATCTCATGCTATAGGACGGGTCTCAGGTTTGGTATTAGAAGCATTGAGATATCACATCACATGCTGTAGGAAGGGTCTCCGGTTTGGCATGGGAAGGAATTGGATATCACATCTCATGTCATAGGAAGGATCACAGGTTATCTATTAGAAGCATTGAGATATCACATCTCATGCTATAGGAATGGTCTCAGGATTGGAATGGGAAGGAGATGGATATCACATTCTTGCTATAGGAAGGGTCTCATGTTTGGAATGGGAAGGAGTTGGATACCACATCTCATGTTAGAGGAAGGGTCTCAGGGTTGGTATAAGCATTGAGATATCACATCTCTGCTATCGGAAGTGTCTCAGGATTGAAATGGAAGGAGTTGGATATCCCATCTCATGTTATAGGACGGGTCTCAGGTTTGGTATTAGAATCATTGAGATATCACATCTCATGCTGTAGGAAGGGTCTAAGGATTGGAATGGGAAGGACTTGGATATCACATCTCATGCTATAGGTAGGCTCTCAGGTTTGGAAAGGGAAGGAGTTGGATATGTAAGGATATTTAGCAAACAGCACAGAGTACAGCGCTACTGCACAAGTAGCAACATTTTTTTTGCAGCACCACCACCACAAGGGTGCGGTGCATTGCTATATGGGTTAGCAGATTAACAAGGAAAGACAGGCTATTCAGTCAAAAACGATTTTAACATATAAGATGCAAATCTATTTTTACAGTTAAAAGCACACGTGTTCATTTAAAAATGCACACTATTTTTCACCTGAAATGCCTATGGTGCGAGAGACACATTTGAAAATTAACAGCTAACCTATTAACCATTAACCTGACTAATAAAACCTTATTTAATATAACCCACTAATAAAATGTGTTCTCCACTGCAGAATTAGGCATACTCTGAAAACCATTTAAATGTGTGTGCAGATTTTTTTCTCTTCTCTTCTCTGCCTGATTCTCCGTGTTTTTGTGCACAGTAACTGCAGGAGAAGGAAGTCAGATTTGCAACAATTGCAAATGTATAAGCGAAGCTATTGTTGAAGAGTAGGAGGATGAGAGATGATGGATTTCATTGGGACACGTCATACAGAGGGCTGAGAGGAAAGTTTTAGTGGGCAGTATCAGGGAAAAAAGACAGGCAGACATCTTTCTGCACTACTGGGGAGAAGACCTGGCTGTGGGGTCCTGACTGAATGCAGATTCCTGTGTCCTGCTGCAGTCGAGATTGGGGAGAGCTCAAAGAAAAACCTTTCCACTGGCTGAGGCATTCCTAGCTGAAAAAGCTGAGAATTCCAGGCAATGACCCCGGCTTGAGAAGGCAAGCGTTCCTTTTTGTTGGAGTTAATCCAAGAGAGCCACATTCACAAAGAGAACAACTAAAAAGATAAGGTAATGAGAAGTGTGGGAGCTGAGTGTGTACGGTAATATGCAGTCAGTGTAGGATTCCTGTGCGTGTCTTAATCAAATACCAATGTTGCAATTTGAGTTCTGTTCTCCGCCACGCTCTTTGCAGTGTGTCATAGACAATGCTTTGACTGTACCATTTTATTTATTTCTGTAAAGAATGAGATCGTGTCTAAATGCAGCTTTTATAATACAGAAAATATTTGAAAACAGACGGGTGTTTTATTTTCTATTTACCATTACAATGCCGATGATGTGGGGAGATTTTTAAACAGTGCAATGGTCATTTTAAGACAGATGTGTGCATGTCAGAATCAGTATGAATAATTGTGAGTGACTGTAGCATAGCTTGTTGGAGGTACATGAGCCAACGGGAAGAGAGACTCTCTGAACATAGCTCCCTACCGTATATAAGGTAGTGGAAATTACCACAAGACTACCACATATAGCTCTCTGTCGTAAATAAGTCAGTGAGTTCGCCAATGGTGGCACACCAACACTATCACTGGAAATGTGGTATTCCTAGAATGCAGGTCTGAGGTCTCTCTAGTGATCACACGAAAAATCTAAGCAAAGATAAGGGATTCTGGACATTGGGGCCACAAATAAAACAAGGGAATTATGCTCACCAAAATACCACCAACCACGTATACCAAATATGCAGGTCTGGGTGCTGAAATAATGCATGTCCATTGTATTATTGTTGCACATGGCCAAATCTGAATACAAAGAGTGATTATTGCTAAGTTATTTTTCGGCGGCAATAAAATACCGTCAGGCCCCAAATCTCCACAAAATACCCTACATATTTATGGTGCGTTGCAGGCCGGGAAAGTGATCATAGAGTACCTACTGGGCGTGGCAAGCGTGTCTCACACTGCCATTTGCACATTAAAGGGAACCCATTTTATAATAGCAGTGTGCCACTAAAAACGAATTTCAGAATGTCACAAAGGGAAACCACATTCTCAGATCTAGTGCAATATTTAGAGGCAAAGTTATTTGCACATGGGAATTGGTCTTCGAATAGCACGTTAGAATGGAGTAACCGCATTCAGGGTGAGGTGCAGAAAGAAAAACTAGACAATATTTTTGCAGAAGGCAGCATAATTCAGGTCTGCCTTACAAGATTATTGAATGCAGCCGATAAAAGTGCAGAGAAAGACTGTTTAATACGGCTATGCGGCAAAATATGGTTTATTTTAAACAAGTCCCTGCGAATGCAAGAGAATGATACTCAGCTAATTAACAGGTTAAAGACTGAATTAGATGGGGCAAGTAGAAATCAGGAAATGTTGAGAGCAGAATTGGATGTATGCCAAAAAGACATGCAATTAAAATGCAGAGACTTTGATACTCAGTTATCCAAAAGCAAGAAACAATTTGAAGATAGTGAGCAAGAATTGACACACTTAAAAGCCTTAGTGGATCACATTAGGCAGGATAAAGATGAGGTTGTTTCAGAAATGCAGATTTTACAAAAAGAACATTGTGAAAAAGAAGGTGATCTCCAGAGTGCAGAACAAGAAATGATTAAAATGATTCAAGAAAGAGACAAAAGAAATAAAGAGTTCAATGAATGCCAAATGCAAATGTGCGACATGCAGGAGGCGATTAATAAAATGAGCGATGAAAATAGTTATTTGCAGAATGAAGCAACCAGACTCCTTAAAAAGTGTAAGGACTTAGAACAGCAAATGTGCATTCCCAGGTCCCAGGAGAGGCGGCAGGGTACCACATTCAATGGAGTGGAGGTGAATTCTAGCTCTGCCCAAAGAGCTAGTGCCCCAGTGACTGGGCCGGTGACTGAACTTGGTTGCAGCGCCCTTGGGGGATTTGATACTCCCATTGGGGGCAGCCACCAATCTCATACACCTGAAAACAGGATTGAATCACAAAATAGTGCAATTCCATGCATTGCAACAAGTAGCCCCATAAAAATAATGAAATCCATTAAAGCCCTGATCAAACCATTTAAAAAGGGAGGTGAATGCTGCATTGAGGATCACTTAGGAGCGGTGCATGACATTTTTAAAGCACTCCAGATACCTAAGGAACAGTACAGACAATATTTTCATTTAACTTTAGATGCCCCGACGGCCAGCATCATAAGGGGATTAAATGAACAGCAGAATATGACATGGCTGGAGTTTGAAAAAGAAATTAGGCGTCATTTTTCTCCTTTTCAGTCATTGCAGGAGGCAAAGAAAGTCGCGTACACTATTACTGCTGGACCTAATACATCCCCTCGCCAATTTTTACAAGACTTAAAAAGAGCATTCTCTCGCTTTGATGTATCTTTTGACTCAAATTCCAATGAGTTTAAAACCGCATACTTCTATGGGCTACAGAAAGACATCATATCCCAATTGGTCCGTGAATTTGACCGTGACAAGTCCCTTGAATGGATTGTACATCAAAGCACCAAGCTATATGAGGACCTCTATTGTCAGGGTAGAGAAAGTGATAAAATGAAAGATACTAGGCCTAAATCTAAAGAACCCTCAGCCACAGTAATGGAAATCAGGTCAGCCAAAATGTCCCTTGAGTCTGCTCAAAGCCAAGGTAAAAATAATGTGACACCTGAACAAAGGGGTAATCAACAAAGATCGCCATTTCCTGTACCAATGTTCCAAACACATGATCCTAGTAATAGAGAGAGCTACATCAGCCCTAGATATTTAGGGGATAGACCCTGGGTAAGATATCGGCCTGATATGGCAGGTATGAACAATAACCAGAGACAAAATCAAGATCAAAGAAATGATGGTCCCTACCAGTCATTGGGGACACAGAGTAGGTTTGATCCCAACACCATGATATATGGTAATCAGGATAGGCCCCGATATGTGGATCGATTTACTGATAATGGAAATCAACATAGGGGCCAGTACCAACAATCTGAGAGACAGGACATGAGGCAAAACGTGAACTACAGTCCACGCCAGTACAATGATTCCCCACCAGGGGACTATAATCAAAGGATGGGTGCAACCCGCTCCCCTCCACAAATGAATCAAGAGTTCAGAAACCATCCCAACCGACATCAATCACCTGAGAGGTATCAGAATAGATCCAATCAGGGGGAAAACAACCAATATCGACCTAGGCCACAGAAAGAGGATCCTAGAGAGATGGAAAGTTTCCAGTACCTTGAGGCCCAAGTGAAAATGTTAGCTGAGCAAATAGGAAAGCTCTATACAGCGCAAAAACAACCTTCCAAAGAGGGGGCTGATGGCCATAGCAATGACCGGGGGGCTTCCGAAAAGTGACTAAGTACTCATGATAACTGCAGTGCCAAAATGACAGATTGCTCTGATATAATTTTGCATAACGACTCTGAGATGCCTAATGGATTAAAAATGAAAGTACCAGTAAATGAAATTGTGACAGAAAGTGCAAATACTTCTAAAAAAGAGGTACGGTTTAACTTAGAGCTAAATAAAACAGTAAAGATTTGCACAAATGAAAAAGAAACATTAGGAATTCCAAAAGAACAAAGGAACAGATTTAAGAAAAATGACTCATGCATGGGGAATACCAGTGAACAGGGAGTAAGTGGGGATGCCATAGCTCCTTCCCTGGGCAATCAAAACAATGACCAAACACAGACAGAAAAAGGAAATACTCACAAGGAGGGTACAAGTCAATCACCTGAAAAATTCTTTGAGCCACATATTTTTGAAGAGGCTGCAAGGGCTGATATGACACTAAATGATCACAAATGCACAGAATTAAAAAATGACAAATTGCTGAATGATGTTGTTACACATGTTCAGTTGGAAGGTTGTAATGTGGTCTCTGATGTTACCCAGATGGATGGGCGAACAGTGGCCACACTCCAAAAAACTTCTGATCATGGAGAAATGAATAAAATATCTCGCACAGAAATGGGTAAAAAGGAAGGAAAAATGTCTTTTCATTTACCAATGTGCTTAGCCAAAAGTGAAAAAGACCTGAGAAAGGTGAGCCCTGAAATCAGTAAGAATTCACATTTCTTATGTGTATTAGAGGAAGTTGAGGACAGATATTATGCACCCATCACTGTAGAAGAAAAATGCCACACCTTCGCTATGATTGACACTGGCGCACAGGCCACAATTATGTCCAAGGAGCTGGTAAAGAGTATCAATGAAGGGAGGCCTCCACAGAGTCAGATCACAGTGAAGGCAAATCAAGGCCCAGTGCATAACTTTAATGGGGAGGAGGTGCCCATCATAGGTGTAACTGAGGTTGACATAAAAATAGGAAAGCACAGAATGAAACAAGAGGTATTGATCACATCTATTTGTGAAATTCCATTTCTGATGGGGACAGATTGCCTGAAAAGATTGTCTCCTCTCATAGATGGGGTGAATGGAGTGCTGTGGTCCTTAACCAAAAAACCATTGAGGCCTAAGAAACTAAAATCACAAAACAGCAATATAAAAGAATGTCACACCGTTGCCAAAACAAATGATGCTGTGGAGGTATATCTCCAGAATAGCTGCATACCTAGTGTCACTGTTATATTAATGTGTCAAGACAAAGATCAGAGCGACAATGAAAAACTACCTGTACAAATATACTTGGACCCAAGGAAAGATTGGCAGACTGCTATAGATGAGCACACATTACGTTTTTACTTAAAAGAGAATACATGCAAACAGAATATTGTTCCTAAAACAGATTCAGAAAAACACATTACCACTCTGGCAGAAATACACATGGAAGATGAGCAACCATGGGTTCACGTTGGTATAAATGATTATCTTAAAACAATAAAAGCCACTTTAGCGCTTGAACATGAAAGGAGTTTCATTAATGAGAAATTGTTGCAAAAAATTATGGAGAGGGAAGAAATCCCGAAATTTAGGATTAAAAACCAATATGTTTCTGGGTTGGACAGTCCAGACTTTGAAAACCGAATTGCAGGCAGATGCATGCTTAAAATTAGCATTGGGCAGAAAATAATTTACCATAATGTATGGATAGTGAGTGGAGCACAAAATGAATTTTACATGGGCAATGACATCATGCACAGAATGTGTATGGTGTTAGATTTCCTTAATCAAAAAATATGGTCACGCCTAGGTGGTCTGGCACCTGAATTTGAAGACAAAAGAAGGGCTTATTATTGTGCACAACTAGTTCCTTATGCAGTCGAATTACAAATGAGGAAAAATACTATTGTTCCTGCATTTACAAAACAGTTTGCAATAACACTGAAATGCAAAAATGGACAGCAGATGAAAGGCTCTGATGCATTTGTATGCCTGAATGAATCCATAAAACAGCAAGGCCTGGATTATGAATACATTCCATTGGTAGACATTGGTGAGGGATCTGTAAAAATCATGGTAAATAATAAAGGTTGTCAGGATATTCATTTAGAGGAAGACTCCCCCTTAGGAATGGCCATACAAAAATCACATTATACGGCAGATTTAAATAACATGGTGATTGGGAATATTCCTGAAAAATATGTAGATGCCAAGGGCGAGTTGCCAGAACACCTGGACTCTCAGCCCAAAGGAATATTTAAAATTCATTCTGTGTATCCTTATGATTCAAATGAGACAGTGTGCTGCCATCAAGAGGATTGCATAATATTTAATTTAAATGAAAATGAAACAGGAAATCAGCCCATTGAAGTGGAAGCTGATATGCCAAAATATTTGAAAGTGGCAGCTCTACAAAACGACACAGCCACACAGTTAGAGGAAAGCGCTGAGATTCCTTTACCAGAAGAGTTTCCAGAATTTTCCAGAATGGTAGAAGAGCAGATCTCCTTAGCGGATGCATGTGACAGCGATGGGGATCGAAACGACCTGAGGGAAATATTTATGGAGTTTAAGGATGTATTTGCAAAAGATGCTTATGATTGTGGTTTAACTGATTTACATGTGGCCACACTACCAGAAGGTTGTAGCAGAAATCCAGTGTTTGTACGCCAGTATAGACTACCGCTGGCATGTTTAGAATCATTGGCAGAGATTATTAAAAATTTGGAATCACGGGGAATAATTAGGCCCATTCATAGCACATCCAATACGCCTATTTTAGGTGTGTTAAAGCCAAATGGTCAATGGCGGCTGTGTGCAGACTTAAGAGAGTTAAATAAAAGAGTACCAGTATCTAGATGGCCACTACCATTCATTGATCAGGGCCTAGCTCAGATACATGGTTCAAATGTATTTACCACGTTAGATCTCACATCTGGATATTGGTGTGTGCCATTGGCAGAGGAGATACAACACCTATTTTCCTTTACATTTGACAGGACTCAATATGCCTGGCTTAGAGCTCCGTTCGGGTACATCAATAGTGGGAGTGAATTTGGCATATTTTTGAGAAAGGCCATGCCAGATGCAGCGGAAAGAGGAACAATAGTTTATGTGGATGATGTCCTGATAAAAAATGAAAGCCTTAAAAGCCATTTTGATGAAATAAGACATATACTTGGCCAATTGCAGAAAGCAGGCGCCAAAGTATCTTTGCAAAAAGCACAATGGTGCAAGAAAAAAGTGAACTTTCTAGGGCATGAAGTGACTGAACATGGGCTAAATCCACAAAGGAAGAAAATAGAGGCCATTCAAAGATTAAAAGATCCTAAAAATGTGAAAGGAGTAAAAAGTTTATTAGGGATGACAGGCTATAACAGAAAGTTCATTGAGAATTATGCAGAAATCACTCAACCATTGACTAAACTGCTTAAACTAAATACTCCCTGGAGATGGGAAAGAGAGCAGTCTGATGCAGTGGCTAGATTGAAGGAATGTCTTGTAAAGGCACCATGTTTAGCATACCCCATAAAGGACAGGGATTTCTTTATAGAAATAGGCTTTTCTGAACGTTGTATGTCAGCAGTGTTATCACAAAAACACGATTTGAATCACAAAACCATTGCATATGCAAGTAAGGCATTTTCCCAAGTTGAAATGAAATTTAATGAATGTGAGAAGGCCCTATTAACCACTGTGTGGGCGCTACAACATTTTCGCCCCATTGTTCAGGGAGAAAAGGTGATTATTGAAACAAATCATCAACCTTTGCAATTTTTAGAGAGTAAAAGAATTAGATCAGGCAATCTAGCGCAATCCAGAATCACTTCATGGACGCTGGCATTACAAGGTTTTCCCGTAGAAGTGAGATATGGACAAAATAAAAAGAGCCCAATTGCTCAAGGGTTAGCTGACTTACATGACTGTGCAGCTGAACAAATACCAAATGAAATGGAAGTGGAAGCTAGTTTACAGGAATTTGAACAATCACCACACAAAGCTTTTGATGAAAAAACATGCAAGGATTTGCCAACTGTATATGTGGATGGTTGTGCTTTTCACATTGAAAATGACAGTAATAAACAATTAGTGGCAGGAATAGGAAATGTCTGGTTGAAATGTGAAGGCGTTCCTAGTATAGGGATGAGGATTGGAGATAGGAGCAGTCAGGTGGCGGAATTGGCAGCCATCTATAAAGCAATTGCTACTGCAGTTGATAAAAAGTTCAGTGAAATTGTCCTGGTGACTGATTCTGACTATGCACGGAATAGCTTTGTGGAGTATTTGCCTGGTTGGAAAGCAAGAGGCATGGTTACATACAACAAAAAGCCACTTAAACATGGAAAAATGATACAAGCCATAGACAAATTGGTGTCAGAAAATAATTTAACAATATACTGGAGAAAAATTCGTGGGCATTTAAAAACACCAGGAGAGGATAAGGAGGGAAATGATAAGGCAGACCATCTGGCTAAGATTGGGGCTGTGATGGGAGAATTGCTACCTATTGATTATTTAATGGGTGAAATACAAATTGATGCAGTCACACGTTCTAAAGCACCAAAGGAGGTAGATCAACCGGTGGTGCAGTGGAGTCATGACACGCCAGACCAAGATTTGATTGAGGCACAAAAGAATGATCAAATTTTGGGAATCTATTATAATCATTTGATAGATCCTGAACAAAATCCTGTAACAGAAAAAGATTGTATGGGAAAAGAAGAGCTGAGGGTGTTATTAAAGAACAAAACACGAATTAGATTACAGGATGGACTCATGATTAGAGAGTCCATAACAGGGCAAATACAGTGGGTAGTACCCCTTTCATTCAGAGGACTAATGCTACACCATGCACATGATGCCATAACTGCAGGCCATAGAGGTTCACAAAAGACATTAGAAATACTAAAAGATTATGCTTACTGGCCACATATGTCCCAAGATGTGGAATTATATACTAGAGGATGTCTAGTATGCGCCCAATTTAAACCTGCTTCACCAATGCATAGAGCACCATTGATGAAAAGAGGCCTAACTCTCCCATGGTCAGATTTGCAAATAGACTATGTAGGTCCTTTAAAAAGGTCGAGTAGGGGACACCGTTATATTTTGAGTGTGGTATGTTTGATGTCAAAGTGGATTGAATGCATTCCTGCACCAGATTGTAGTGCGCAAACAGCAGCCACATTACTGGTGAACCATGTGTTCTCAAGGTTTGGGTTGCCACAAAGAATTGAGTCAGACAGAGGAAGTCATTTCACAAGTACTCTAATGAGTAAGGTATGGCAAATACTAGGTGTGAAAAGGAAACTACATATCGCATATCGGGCGGCGTCTTCAGGTACAGTTGAAAGAAGCAATAGGTCTGTTGTGGATATTTTAAAGAAATTTGTGGCAGAAGCAGGTTCCAGCTGGGATTTGCGTTTACCATTGGTTTTGATGGCAATCAGGTCGACTCCTGCCAAAGCAACAGGTGTTAGCCCCCATGAGATCTTAACAGGTAGGAAAATGGTGTTACCACAACACCTACTATACAGAACACATGAGCAAACTGTAGTGAGTGCATCCACAGTTCATGAATATATTGATGAACTGAGGAGGCATTTGCAACATGCATTTGCTTTTGTGCAGAGAAATCTGGAAAGAGCTGCTGACAGTGCAAAGTCATATTATGATAAAAAGACATCAGTAAAGGAATACAGTGTAGGGGATCAGGTGTACAAGTTTCATTTTGGAAAAAGTAAACAGAAAAATTCTAAATTTCTAGCAGCCTGGCAGGGGCCATTTCGAATTATAGATAAAGTCTCTCCTGTAGTGTATAAAATTTTGAAAAATGAAGGTGAAACAGCAATAGAGCAGTTTGTCCATGTAAATCAAATCAAACCATGCCATCCCAGACATGAGATCAGGCAGCTTGAGCATGTAGAAACAGATAGAGTCCCTTGAGAAAATAAATGGGTGTAATCAGGAGGCAGTGACAAAGAAGTTAAAAAAAGTTGTTTGTTATGATGGCACATAAACACTGTAATATATGTAAAAATATATAATATAAATAAATAAATAAATAAATAAATAAATAAATAAATGCACATATAACGGATGCTCGTGGTTGGTGTGCAGAGAGAAAGTGTATTAAATATTGAATGCTGTTTTATATATGCTTGTTTTCTTTTAACTTGTATTTGATTTAAAAAAAAAAAACAGGAAAAAAAATATAAACGAAATATTTTTACCAAGCATGTTTTATTTTTGGCAAAAGGTGGAAATTAGTATTGTGCTATGTACTTAATTTGTTTATTTTCTATTTTGATTTAGAAAATTAACATTATTTGGTCGGAGGTTCTGGGACCAGAGGCCACGGGAGACGATGGAGTCCTGGAGCCCGCGAGGACGGATTCCGGGAAAGCCCCAAAGAGGGGTGAAGACCAAGGCTACAAAGCGATCAGCATTGAAGATGATACCGATGACATGTTTAATGATGATGATATTTGGAGGGATCTTCAAGAATTCAGAAGCACGGGTTGTCATTGAACCTGGACCAGCATCTGGTATCGCGGTGGAAGAGGCACCAGGATTCATCATGAGTGATAGAAGGATGATTTTCCAAAATATATACATACCGTTAAATCCTGAGATTTTGATTGAAAAACACTTGAACAATACCGGAATTAAGATTGAACAGACTAAAGAGTGGCTGGAAATAAGAAAAGAGGACGCTAAGCAGTCAATAAGAGATATATTAATGCAATTGGAAAAAACATTTGTGAATTCAGCAGACATTAAGAAGAAGAGAGGAAAGAGAGGTGCGGTGATGCTCGCGATATCAATGGTAATGTCTATAATTGGAGCAATAATAGGTACCACAATATCAACAGCCAATTCTATTTCGGTAGGAACACTGAGTACTAAAGCACAACAACTGAGTATTGACCTAGAAATAATACAAAAGACATTAGATGGAATTAGAGGGGGACTGGATGAACAAGTAAGATTCATAAATGAAACTGCAATCATTCTAAATGAACAAGCGGATGTGATGCAACGGGCGACTAAAGTAATACTTAAGCATGACAGAACTTTAAATGAAATATTGAACATAATGAGTCCTGTTGATAGACTATTAACGAATTATATGAGAGAAGTTCAAACTGCAGTTTCACAATTGATTCAAGGACATATTCCCTTGTATTTTGTTTCGCAGGATATCATTCGTCAAATGATAGAAAGATTGACCAGGAGGGAAATTGACCTTATACAGGTAAAAATTGCATTCGAAATGGGGAATGCAATGCCGTTATATGTGGACTTGGAAAGACTAGAGATCGGATTTTTGCTATGCATCCCATTTGTAGCCCCTGAACTTATTTACCAAACGAAGTGGGTACACAACGTGGGATTTTGGCAAGAGGACAAATTCATTAAGATTAAGACTCCAAAAGTGGTGGCATTTCAGTCATGGGAACCTGAAGTTTATTTAATACCAAACCTGGAAACATGTGTAACATTTAAAGAACAAAATTATATGTGTCCAGGTAAACCGTTTGTTCCTGATGCCACGGATGCTATTTGTGGATTGAAATCTGACCCAAATATATCAGAGGGATGTGAAGTGATTATTAGTAATATGGGGAGTGAAGAAATGGCACAGGCTAAGATGGTCAGAGGTAAATGGTTGGTCAGCACCTGTTTAAAGAACATGACGGTAGTACATTTAAACCATGGAACATACGTGGTTAAACAGGTAAAATATAATGTTTTTTATTTACAGGTTCCAAAGGATGCAATTGTGTCAATTGGGGGATTAACATTGTTTCATGTAACAAATGATGTTTGGGAAAGCCAAGTGGAAAATATCGATTTTTTTCAAAGGGATACTTTTCCAATAGATCCAGATGTGGAATATTTATTGAATCACAAAGAAAGACATGTTATGAAAATGAATTTGCGAAAAAACAATATTACAATTAGTAATCTGGGCATAATAGAAGTGGAAAGATTTAATTGGGGAACCTGGGGGGAACGCTCAATAGTGGGTTTGGCTATCCTGGTGCTAATCATGGGTGGATGGTTGATTGTGCTATCAGTAAAAATGAAAATGTTACTGATTTTACTGACTACGTCAGGAAGAGAAAGATATCCCAATACACATGCATTTTAAAAGAAAAAGAAAGAACAAGTTGTTTTTAGGAATTGGCTTGGATTATAGCCAAGTTCTAAAAACAAAAGGAGGGTATATGTAAGGATATTTAGCAAACAGCACAGAGTACAGCGCTACTGCACAAGTAGCAAAATTTTTTTTGCAGCACCACCACCACAAGGGTGCGGTGCATTGCTATATGGGTTAGCAGATTAACAAGGAAAGACAGGCTATTCAGTCAAAAACGATTTTAACATATAAGATGCAAATCTATTTTTACAGTTAAAAGCACACGTGTTCATTTAAAAATGCACACTATTTTTCACCTGAAATGCCTATGGTGCGAGAGACACATTTGAAAATTAACAGCTAACCTATTAACCATTAACCTGACTAATAAAACCTTATTTAATATAACCCACTAATAAAATGTGTTCTCCACTGCAGAATTAGGCATACTCTGAAAACCATTTAAATGTGTGTGCAGATTTTTTTCTCTTCTCTTCTCTGCCTGATTCTCCGTGTTTTTGTGCACAGTAACTGCAGGAGAAGGAAGTCAGATTTGCAACAATTGCAAATGTATAAGCGAAGCTATTGTTGAAGAGTAGGAGGATGAGAGATGATGGATTTCATTGGGACACGTCATACAGAGGGCTGAGAGGAAAGTTTTAGTGGGCAGTATCAGGGAAAAAAGACAGGCAGACATCTTTCTGCACTACTGGGGAGAAGACCTGGCTGTGGGGTCCTGACTGAATGCAGATTCCTGTGTCCTGCTGCAGTCGAGATTGGGGAGAGCTGAAAGAAAAACCTTTCCACTGGCTGAGGCATTCCTAGCTGAAAAAGCTGAGAATTCCAGGCAATGACCCCGGCTTGAGAAGGCAAGCGTTCCTTTTTGTTGGAGTTAATCCAAGAGAGCCACATTCACAAAGAGAACAACTAAAAAGATAAGGTAATGAGAAGTGTGGGAGCTGAGTGTGTACGGTAATATGCAGTCAGTGTAGGATTCCTGTGCGTGTCTTAATCAAATACCAATGTTGCAATTTGAGTTCTGTTCTCCGCCACGCTCTTTGCAGTGTGTCATAGACAATGCTTTGACTGTACCATTTTATTTATTTCTGTAAAGAATGAGATCGTGTCTAAATGCAGCTTTTATAATACAGAAAATATTTGAAAACAGACGGGTGTTTTATTTTCTATTTACCATTACAATGCCGATGATGTGGGGAGATTTTTAAACAGTGCAATGGTCATTTTAAGACAGATGTGTGCATGTCAGAATCAGTATGAATAATTGTGAGTGACTGTAGCATAGCTTGTTGGAGGTACATGAGCCAACGGGAAGAGAGACTCTCTGAACATAGCTCCCTACCGTATATAAGGTAGTGGAAATTACCACAAGACTACCACATATAGCTCTCTGTCGTAAATAAGTCAGTGAGTTCGCCCATGGTGGCACACCAACACTATCACTGGAAATGTGGTATTCCTAGAATGCAGGTCTGAGGTCTCTCTAGTGATCACACGAAAAATCTAAGCAAAGATAAGGGATTCTGGACATTGGGGCCACAAATAAAACAAGGGAATTATGCTCACCAAAATACCACCAACCACGTATACCAAATATGCAGGTCTGGGTGCTGAAATAATGCATGTCCATTGTATTATTGTTGCACATGGCCAAATCTGAATACAAAGAGTGATTATTGCTAAGTTATTTTTCGGCGGCAATAAAATACCGTCAGGCCCCAAATCTCCACAAAATACCCTACAGATATCACATTTCATGTTAGAAAATGGATCTCATGTTTGGTATTAGAGGCATTGAGATATCACATCTCATGCTATAGGAAGGGTCTCAGGATTGGAATGGGAAGGATTTGGATATCACATCTCATGCTATAGGAAGTGTCTCAGGTTTGGTATAAGCATTGAGATATCACATCTCATGCTATAGGAAGGGTCTCAGGATTGGAATAGGAAGGAGTTGGATATCACATCTCATGTTATAGGACGGGTCTCGGGTTTGTTATTAGAATCATTGAGATATCACATCTCATGCTGTAGGAAGGGTCTCAGGATTGGAATGGGAAGGAGTTGGATATCACATCTCATGCCAAAGGGAGGGTCTCAGGTTTGGAAGGGGAAGGATTTGGATATCACATCTCATGTTATAGGAAGGGTCTCAGTTTTGGTATTAGAAGCATTGAGATATCACATCATGCTATAGGAAGGGTCTCAGGATTGGAATGGGAAGGACTTGGATATCACATCTCATGCTATAGGGAGGGTCTCAAGTTTGATATTAGAAGCATTGAGATAACAAATCTCATGATATGGGAAGGGTCTCAGGATTGGAATGGGAAGGAGTTGGATATCACATCTCATGATAAAGGAAGGGTCTAAGGTTTGGAAGGGGAAGGATTTGGATATCACAACTCATGTTATAGGACGGGTGTCAGGTTTGGTATTAGAAGCATTGAGATAGCAAGTCTCCTGGTATAGGAAGGGTCTCAGGATGGAATGGGAAGGAGTTGGATATCACATCTCAAGCTATAGGAAGGGTCTCGGGATTGGAATGGGAAGGAGTTTGATATCACATCTCATGCCATAGTATGGGTCTCAGGTTTGGTAGAAGCATTGGGATATCACATCTCATGCTATCGGAAGGGTATCAGGATTGGATTTGGAAGTAGTTGGATATCCCATCTCATGCTATAGGAAGGGTCTCAGGTTGGAATGGGAAGGAGTTGGATATCACATCTCATGCTATAGGAAGGGTCTCAGGATTGGAATGGGAAGGACTTCGATATCACATCTCATGTTATAGGAAGGCTCTCAGGTTTGGAAGGGGAAGGAGTTGGATATCACATTTCATGTTAGAGGTAGGATCTCAGGTTTGGTATTAGAGGCATTGAAATATCACATCTCATGCTATCAGAAGGGTCTCAGGATTGGAATGGGAAGGAGTTGGATATCACATCTCATGCTGCCAAAGGGAGGGTCTCAGGTTTGGAAGGGGAAGGAGTTGGATACCACATCTCATGTTATAGGAAGGGTCTCAGGGTTGGTATCAGCATTGAGATATCACATCTCTGCTATCGGAAGTGTCTCAGGATTGAAATGGAAGGAGTTGGATATCCCATCTCATGTTATAGGACAGGTCTCAGGTTTGGTATTAGAATCATTCAGATATCACATCTCATGCTGTAGGAAGGGTCTAAGGATTGGAATGGGAAGGACTTGGATATCACATCTCATGCTATAGGTAGGCTCTCAGGTTTGGAAAGGGAAGGAGTTGGATATCACTTTTCATGTTAGAGGATGGATCTCATTTTTGGTATTAGAGGCATTGAGATATCACATCTCATGCTATAGGAAGGGTCTCAGGATTGGAATGGGAAGGATTTGGATATCACATCTCATGCTATAGGAAGGGTCTCAGGTTTGGTATAAGCATTGAGATATCACATCTCATGGTATAGGAAGGGTCTCAGGATTGGAATGGGAAGGAGTTGGATCTCATGTTATGTTATAGGACGGGTCTCGGGTTTGTTATTAGAATCATTGAGATATCACATCTCATGCTGTAGGAAGGGTCTCAGGATTGGAATGGGAAGGAGTTGGATATCACATCTCATGTTATAGGAAGGGTCTCCGGATTGGAATGAGAAGGACTTGGATATCAAATCTCATGCTATAGGAAGGCTCTCAGGTTTGGAAAGGGAAGGAGTTGGATATCACATTTCATGTTAGAGGTAGGATCTCAGGTTTGGTATTAGAGGCATTGAGATATCACATCTCATGCTATCAGAAGGGTCTCAGGATTGGAATGGGAACGAGTTTGATGTCACATCTCATGCTAAAGGGAAGGTCTCAGGTTTCGAAGGGGAAGGATTTGGATATCACATCTCATGTTATAGGAAGGATTTCAGGTTTGGTATTAGAAGCACTGATTTATCACATCTCATGCTATCGGAATGATCTCAGGTTTGGTATTAGAGGCATTGAGATATCACATCTCATGCTATCGGAAGGGTCTCAGGTTTGGAACGGGAAGGATTTGGATATCACATCTCATGTTATAGGAAGGATCTCAGGTTTGGTATTAGAAGCATTGCGATATCACATATCATGCTATCGGAAGGATCTCAGGTTTGGCATTAGAGACATTGAGATATCACATCTCTGCTATCGGAAGGGTCTCAGGTTTGGAATGGGAAGGAGTTGGATATCCCATTTCATGTTATAGGAAGGGTCTCAGGTTTGGTATTAGAAGCATTGCGATATCACATATCATGCTATCGGAAGGATCTCAGGTTTGGCATTAGAGACATTGAGATATCACATCTCTGCTATCGGAAGGGTCTCAGGTTTGGAATGGGAAGGAGTTGGATATCACATCTCATGCTAAAGGGAGGGTCTCAGGTTTGGAAGGGGAAGGATTTGGATATCACATCTCATGTTATAGGAAGGATCTCAGGTTTGGTATTAGAAGCATTGAGATATCACATCTCATGCTATAGTAAGGGTCTCAGGATTGGAATGGGAAGGAGTTGGATATCACATCTCATGCTAAAGGAAGGGTGTCAGGTTTGGTAGAAGCATTGAGATATCCCATCTCATGCTATAGGAGGGGTCTCAGGATTGGAATGGGAAGGAGTTGGATATCACATCTCATGCCATAGGAAGGGTCTCAGGTTTGGTATAAGCATTGAGATATCACATCTCTGCTATCCGAAGGGTCTCAGGATTGGAATGGGAAGGACGTAGATATCACATCTCATGCTATAGGGAGGGTCTCAGTTTTGGTATTAGAAGCATTCAGATATCACATCTCATGGTGTAGGAAGGGTTTCAGGATTGGAATGGGAAGGAGTTGGATATCACATCTCAAGCTATAGGAAGGGTCTCAAGATTGGAATGGGAAGGAGTTTGATATCACATCTGATGTCATAGTATGGGTCTCAGGTTTGGTAGAAGCATTGGGATATCACATCTCATGCAATCGGAAGGGTATCAGGATTGGATTTGGAAGGAGTTGGATATCCAATCTCATGCTATAGGAAGGGTCTCAGGTTGGAATCAGAAGGAGTTGGATATCACAACTCATGTTATAGGAAGGGTCTCCGGATTGGAATGAGAAGGACTTGGATATCACATCTCATGCTATAGGAAGGGTCTCAGGATTGGAATGGGAAGTAGTTGGATATCACATCTCATGCTATAGGGAGGGTCTCACGTTTGGAAAGGGAAGGAGTAGGATATCACATTTCATGTTAGAGGTAGGATCTCAGGTTTGGTATTAGAGGCATTGAGATATCACATCTCATGCTATCAGAAGGGTCTCAGGATTGGAATGAGAACGAGTTGGATATCACATCTCATGCTAAAGGGAAGGTCTCAGGTTTGGAAGGGGAAGGATTTGGATATCACATCTCATGTTATAGGAAGGATTTCAGGTTTGGTATTAGAAGCATTGAGATATTACATCTCATGCTATCGGAAGGATCTCAGGTTTGGTATTAGAGGCATTGAGATATCACATCTCATGCTATCAGAAGGGTCTCAGGATTGGAATGGGAAGGAGTTGGATATCACATCTCATGCTAAAGGGAGGGTCTCAGGTTTGGAAGGGGAAGGATTTGGATATCACATCTCATGTTATAGGAAGGATCTCAGGTTTGGTATTAGAAGCATTGAGATATCACATCTCATGCTACAGTAAGGGTCTCAGGATTGGAATGGGAAGGAGTTGGATATCACATCTCATGCTAAAGGAAGGGTGTCAGGTTTGGTAGAAGCATTGAGATATCCCATCTCATGCTATAGGAGGGGTCTCAGGATTGGAATGGGAAGGAGTTGGATATCACATCTCATGCCATAGGAAGGGTCTCAGGTTTGGTATAAGCATTGAGATATCACATCTCTGCTATCCGAAGGGTCTCAGGATTGGAATGGGAAGGACTTAGATATCACATCTCATGCTATAGGGAGGGTCTCAGTTTTGTTATTAGAAGCATTGAGATATCACATCTCATGCTATCGGAAGGGTCTCAGGATTGGAATGAGAAGGAGCTGGATATCACATCTCATGCTAAAGGAAGGGTCTCAGGTTTGGAACCGGAAGGATTTGGATATCACATCTCATGTTATAGGATGGGTCTCAGGTTTGGTATTAGAAGCATTCAGATATCACATCTCATGGTGTAGGAAGGGTTTCAGGATTGGAATGGGAAGGAGTTGGATATCACATCTCATGATAAAGAAAGGGTCTAAGGTTTGGAAGGGGAAGGATTTGGATATCTCATCTCATGTTATAGGAAGGTTCTCAGGATTGGAATTGGAAGGAGTTTGATATCACATCTCATGCAATAGTATGGGTCTCAGGTTTGGTAGAAGCATTGAGATATCAAGTCTCATGGTATAGGAAGGGTCTCAGAATTGGAATGGGAAGAAGTTGGATATCACATCTCATGCCATAGGAAGGGTCTCAGGTTTGGTATAAGCATTGAGATATCACATCTCTGCTATCGGAAGGGTTTTAGGATTGGAATGGGAAGGAGTTGGATATCCCATATCATGTTATAGGAAGGGTCTCAGTTTTGGTATTAGAAGCATTGAGATATCACATCATGCTATAGGAAGGGTCTCAGGATTGGAATGGGAAGGACTTGGATATCACATCTCATGCTATAGGGAGGGTCTCAAGTTTGATATTAGAAGCATTGAGATAACAAATCTCATGATATGGGAAGGGTCTCAGGATTGGAATGGGAAGGAGTTGGATATCACATCTCATGATAAAGGAATGGTCTAAGGTTTGGAAGGGGATAGATTTGGATATCACAACTCATGTTATAGGACGGGTGTCAGGTTTGGTATTAGAAGCATTGAGATAGCAAGTCTCCTGGTATAGGAAGGGTCTCAGAATTGGAATGGGAAGGAGTTGGATATCACATCTCAAGCCATAGGAAGGGTCTCGGGATTGGAATGGGAAGGAGTTTGATATCACATCTCATGCTATAGGAAGGGTCTCAGGATTGGAATGGGAAGGACTTCGATATCACATCTCATGTTATAGGAAGGCTCTCAGGTTTGGAAGGGGAAGGAGTTGGATATCACATTTCATGTTAGAGGTAGGATCTCAGGTTTGGTATTAGAGGCATTGAGATATCACATCTCATGCTATCAGAAGGGTCTCAGGATTGGAATGGGAAGGAGTTGGATATCACATCTCATGCCAAAGGGAGGGTCTCAGGTTTGGAAGGGGAAGGAGTTGGATACCACATCTCATGTTATAGGAAGGGTCTCAGGGTTGGTATCAGCATTGAGATATCACATCTCTGCTATCGGAAGTGTCTCAGGATTGAAATGGAAGGAGTTGGATATCCCATCTCATGTTATAGGACAGGTCTCAGGTTTGGTATCAGAATTATTGAGATATCACATCTCATGCTGTAGGAAGGGTCTAAGGATTGGAATGGGAAGGACTTGTATATCACATCTCATGCTATAGGTAGGCTCTCAGGTTTGGAAAGGGAAGGAGTTGGATATCCCATTTCATGTTAGAGGATGGATCTCATTTTTGGTATTAGAGGCATTGAGATATCTCATCTCATGCTATAGGAAGGGTCTCAGGATTGGAATGGGAAGGATTTGGATATCACATCTCATGCTAAAGGAAGGGTCTCAGGTTTGGTATAAGCATTGAGATATCACATCTCATGCTGTAGGAAGGGTCTCAGGATTGGAATGGGAAGGAGTTGGATATCACATCTCATGCCAAAGGGAGGGTCTCAGGTTTGGAAGGGGAAGGATTTTGATATCACATCTCGTGTTATAGGAAGGATCTCAGATTTGGTATTAGAAGCATTCAGACATCACATCTCATGCTATAGGAAGGGTCTCATTTTGGAATGGGAAGGAATGGGATATCACATCTCATGCTATAGGAAGGGTCTCAGGTTTGGTATAAGCATTGAGATATCACATCTCATGCTATAGGAAGGGTCTCAGGATTGGAATGGGAAGGAGTTGTATATGACATCTCATGCCATAGGAAGGTTCTCAGGTTTGGTATAAGCATTGAGATATCACATCTCTGCTATCGGAAGGGTTTTAGGATTGGAATGGGAAGGAGTTGGATATCCCATATCATGTTATAGGAAGGGTCTCAGTTTTGGTATTAGAAGCATTGAGATATCACATCTCATGCTATAGGAAGGGTCTCATGATTGGAATGGGAAGGAGTTGGATATCACATCTCATGATAAAGAAAGGGTCTAAGGTTTGGAAGGGGAAGGATTTGGATATCTCATCTCATGTTATAGGAAGGTTCTCAGGATTGGAATTGGAAGGAGTTTGATATCACATCTCATGCAATAGTATGAGTCTCAGGTTTGGTAGAAGCATTGAGATATCAAGTCTCATGGTATAGGAAGGGTCTCAGAATTGGAATGGGAAGGAGTTGGATATCACATCTCAAGCTATAGGAAGGGTCTCAAGATTGGAATGGGAAGGAGTTTGATATGACATCTGATGTCATAGTATGGGTCTCAGGTTTGGTAGAAGCATTGGGATATCACATCCCATGCAATCGGAAGGGTATCAGGATTGGATTTGGAAGGAGTTGGATATCCAATCTCATGCTATAGGAAGGGTCTTAGGTTGGAATCAGAAGGAGTTGGATATCACATCTCATGTTATAGGAAGGGTCTCCGGATTGGAATGAGAAGGACTTGGATATCACATCTCATGCTATAGGAAGGCTCTCAGGTTTGGAAAGGGAAGGAGTTGGATATCACATTTCATGTTAGAGGTAGGATCTCAGGTTTGGTATTAGAGGCATTGAGATATCACATCTCATGTTATCAGAAGGGTCTCAGGATTGGAATGGGAACGAGTTGGATATCACATCTCATGCTAAAGGGAAGGTCTCAGGTTTGGAAGCGGAAGGATTTGGATATCACATCTCATGTTATAGGAAGGATTTCAGGTTTGGTATTAGAAGCATTGAGATATCACATCTCATGCGATCGGAAGGATCTCAGGTTTGGTTTTAGAGGCATTGAGATATCACATCTCATGCTATCGGAAGGGTCTCAGTTTTGGAACGGGAAGGATTTGGATATCACATCTCATGTTATAGGAAGGATTTCAGGTTTGGTATTAGAAGCATTGAGATATCACATCTCATGCTATCGGAAGGATCTCAGGTTTGGTATTAGAGACATTGAGATATCACATCTCTGCTATCGGAAGGGTCTCAGGTTTGGAATGGGAAGGAGTTGGATATCCCATTTCATGTTATAGGAAGGGTCTCAGGTTTGGTATAAGAATTGAGATATCACATCTCTGCTATCGAAAGTGTCTCAGGATTGGGATGGGAAGGAGTTGGATATCACATCTCATGCTATAGGACGGGTCTCAGGTTTGGTATTAGAAGCATTGAGATATCACATCACATGCTGTAGGAAGGGTCTCCGGTTTGGCATGGGAAGGAATTGGATATCACATCTCATGTCATAGGAAGGATCACAGGTTTGCTATTAGAAGCATTGAGATATCACATCTCATGCTATAGGAATGGTCTCAGGATTGGAATGGGAAGGAGATGGATATCACATTCTTGCTATAGGAAGGGTCTCATGTTTGGAATGGGAAGGAGTTGGATACCACATCTCGTGTTATAGGAAGGATCTCAGATTTGGTATTAGAAGCATTCAGACATCACATCTCATGCTATAGGAAGGGTCTCATTTTGGAATGGGAAGGAATGGGATATCACATCTCATGCTATAGGAAGGGTCTCAGGTTTGGTATAAGCATTGAGATATCACATCTCATGCTATAGGAAGGGTCTCAGGATTGGAATGGGAAGGAGTTGTATATGACATCTCATGCCATAGGAAGGTTCTCAGGTTTGGTATAAGCATTGAGATATCACATCTCTGCTATCGGAAGGGTTTTAGGATTGGAATGGGAAGGAGTTGGATATCCCATATCATGTTATAGGAAGGGTCTCAGTTTTGGTATTAGAAGCATTGAGATATCACATCTCATGCTATAGGAAGGGTCTCATGATTGGAATGGGAAGGAGTTGGATATCACATCTCATGATAAAGAAAGGGTCTAAGGTTTGGAAGGGGAAGGATTTGGATATCTCATCTCATGTTATAGGAAGGTTCTCAGGATTGGAATTGGAAGGAGTTTGATATCACATCTCATGCAATAGTATGGGTCTCAGGTTTGGTAGAAGCATTGAGATATCAAGTCTCATGGTATAGGAAGGGTCTCAGAATTGGAATGGGAAGGAGTTGGATATCACATCTCAAGCTATAGGAAGGGTCTCAAGATTGGAATGGGAAGGAGTTTGATATGACATCTGATGTCATAGTATGGGTCTCAGGTTTGGTAGAAGCATTGGGATATCACATCCCATGCAATCGGAAGGGTATCAGGATTGGATTTGGAAGGAGTTGGATATCCAATCTCATGCTATAGGAAGGGTCTTAGGTTGGAATCAGAAGGAGTTGGATATCACATCTCATGTTATAGGAAGGGTCTCCGGATTGGAATGAGAAGGACTTGGATATCACATCTCATGCTATAGGAAGGCTCTCAGGTTTGGAAAGGGAAGGAGTTGGATATCACATTTCATGTTAGAGGTAGGATCTCAGGTTTGGTATTAGAGGCATTGAGATATCACATCTCATGTTATCAGAAGGGTCTCAGGATTGGAATGGGAACGAGTTGGATATCACATCTCATGCTAAAGGGAAGGTCTCAGGTTTGGAAGCGGAAGGATTTGGATATCACATCTCATGTTATAGGAAGGATTTCAGGTTTGGTATTAGAAGCATTGAGATATCACATCTCATGCGATCGGAAGGATCTCAGGTTTGGTTTTAGAGGCATTGAGATATCACATCTCATGCTATCGGAAGGGTCTCAGTTTTGGAACGGGAAGGATTTGGATATCACATCTCATGTTATAGGAAGGATTTCAGGTTTGGTATTAGAAGCATTGAGATATCACATCTCATGCTATCGGAAGGATCTCAGGTTTGGTATTAGAGACATTGAGATATCACATCTCTGCTATCGGAAGGGTCTCAGGTTTGGAATGGGAAGGAGTTGGATATCCCATTTCATGTTATAGGAAGGGTCTCAGGTTTGGTATAAGAATTGAGATATCACATCTCTGCTATCGAAAGTGTCTCAGGATTGGGATGGGAAGGAGTTGGATATCACATCTCATGCTATAGGACGGGTCTCAGGTTTGGTATTAGAAGCATTGAGATATCACATCACATGCTGTAGGAAGGGTCTCCGGTTTGGCATGGGAAGGAATTGGATATCACATCTCATGTCATAGGAAGGATCACAGGTTTGCTATTAGAAGCATTGAGATATCACATCTCATGCTATAGGAATGGTCTCAGGATTGGAATGGGAAGGAGATGGATATCACATTCTTGCTATAGGAAGGGTCTCATGTTTGGAATGGGAAGGAGTTGGATACCACATCTCATGTTAGAGGAAGGGTCTCAGGGTTGGTATAAGCATTGAGATATCACATCTCTGCTATCGGAAGTGTCTCAGGATTGAAATGGAAGGAGTTGGATATCCCATCTCATGTTATAGGACGGGTCTCAGGTTTGGTATTAGAATCATTGAGATATCACATCTCATGCTGTAGGAAGGGTCTAAGGATTGGAATGGGAAGGACTTGGATATCACATCTCATGCTATAGGTAGGCTCTCAGGTTTGGAAAGGGAAGGAGTTGGATATCACATTTCATGTTAGAAAATGGATCTCATGTTTGGTATTAGAGGCATTGAGATATCACATCTCATGCTATAGGAAGGGTCTCAGGATTGGAATGGGAAGGATTTGGATATCACATCTCATGCTATAGGAAGTGTCTCAGGTTTGGTATAAGCATTGAGATATCACATCTCATGCTATAGGAAGGGTCTCAGGATTGGAATAGGAAGGAGTTGGATATCACATCTCATGTTATAGGACGGGTCTCGGGTTTGTTATTAGAATCATTGAGATATCACATCTCATGCTGTAGGAAGGGTCTCAGGATTGGAATGGGAAGGAGTTGGATATCACATCTCATGCCAAAGGGAGGGTCTCATGTTTGGAAGGGGAAGGATTTGGATATCACATCTCATGTTATAGGAAGGGTCTCAGTTTTGGTATTAGAAGCATTGAGATATCACATCATGCTATAGGAAGGGTCTCAGGATTGGAATGGGAAGGACTTGGATATCACATCTCATGCTATAGGGAGGGTCTCAAGTTTGATATTAGAAGCATTGAGATAACAAATCTCATGATATGGGAAGGGTCTCAGGATTGGAATGGGAAGGAGTTGGATATCACATCTCATGATAAAGGAAGGGTCTAAGGTTTGGAAGGGGAAGGATTTGGATATCACAACTCATGTTATAGGACGGGTGTCAGGTTTGGTATTAGAAGCATTGAGATAGCAAGTCTCCTGGTATAGGAAGGGTCTCAGGATGGAATGGGAAGGAGTTGGATATCACATCTCAAGCTATAGGAAGGGTCTCGGGATTGGAATGGGAAGGAGTTTGATATCACATCTCATGCCATAGTATGGGTCTCAGGTTTGGTAGAAGCATTGGGATATCACATCTCATGCTATCGGAAGGGTATCAGGATTGGATTTGGAAGTAGTTGGATATCCCATCTCATGCTATAGGAAGGGTCTCAGGTTGGAATGGGAAGGAGTTGGATATCACATCTCATGCTATAGGAAGGGTCTCAGGATTGGAATGGGAAGGACTTCGATATCACATCTCATGTTATAGGAAGGCTCTCAAGTTTGGAAGGGGAAGGAGTTGGATATCACATTTCATGTTAGAGGTAGGATCTCAGGTTTGGTATTAGAGGCATTGAAATATCACATCTCATGCTATCAGAAGGGTCTCAGGATTGGAATGGGAAGGAGTTGGATATCACATCTCATGCTGCCAAAGGGAGGGTCTCAGGTTTGGAAGGGGAAGGAGTTGGATACCACATCTCATGTTATAGGAAGGGTCTCAGGGTTGGTATCAGCATTGAGATATCACATCTCTGCTATCGGAAGTGTCTCAGGATTGAAATGGAAGGAGTTGGATATCCCATCTCATGTTATAGGACAGGTCTCAGGTTTGGTATTAGAATCATTCAGATATCACATCTCATGCTGTAGGAAGAGTCTAAGGATTGGAATGGGAAGGACTTGGATATCACATCTCATGCTATAGGTAGGCTCTCAGGTTTGGAAAGGGAAGGAGTTGGATATCACTTTTCATGTTAGAGGATGGATCTCATTTTTGGTATTAGAGGCATTGAGATATCACATCTCATGCTATAGGAAGGGTCTCAGGATTGGAATGGGAAGGATTTGGATATCACATCTCATGCTATAGGAAGTGTCTCAGGTTTGGTATAAGCATTGAGATATCACATCTCATGCTATAGGAAGGGTCTCAGGATTGGAATAGGAAGGAGTTGGATATCACATCTCATGTTATAGGACGGGTCTCGGGTTTGTTATTAGAATCATTGAGATATCACATCTCATGCTGTAGGAAGGGTCTCAGGATTGGAATGGGAAGGAGTTGGATATCACATCTCATGCCAAAGGGAGGGTCTCATGTTTGGAAGGGGAAGGATTTGGATATCACATCTCATGTTATAGGAAGGGTCTCAGTTTTGGTATTAGAAGCATTGAGATATCACATCATGCTATAGGAAGGGTCTCAGGATTGGAATGGGAAGGACTTGGATATCACATCTCATGCTATAGGGAGGGTCTCAAGTTTGATATTAGAAGCATTGAGATAACAAATCTCATGATATGGGAAGGGTCTCAGGATTGGAATGGGAAGGAGTTGGATATCACATCTCATGATAAAGGAAGGGTCTAAGGTTTGGAAGGGGAAGGATTTGGATATCACAACTCATGTTATAGGACGGGTGTCAGGTTTGGTATTAGAAGCATTGAGATAGCAAGTCTCCTGGTATAGGAAGGGTCTCAGGATGGAATGGGAAGGAGTTGGATATCACATCTCAAGCTATAGGAAGGGTCTCGGGATTGGAATGGGAAGGAGTTTGATATCACATCTCATGCCATAGTATGGGTCTCAGGTTTGGTAGAAGCATTGGGATATCACATCTCATGCTATCGGAAGGGTATCAGGATTGGATTTGGAAGTAGTTGGATATCCCATCTCATGCTATAGGAAGGGTCTCAGGTTGGAATGGGAAGGAGTTGGATATCACATCTCATGCTATAGGAAGGGTCTCAGGATTGGAATGGGAAGGACTTCGATATCACATCTCATGTTATAGGAAGGCTCTCAAGTTTGGAAGGGGAAGGAGTTGGATATCACATTTCATGTTAGAGGTAGGATCTCAGGTTTGGTATTAGAGGCATTGAAATATCACATCTCATGCTATCAGAAGGGTCTCAGGATTGGAATGGGAAGGAGTTGGATATCACATCTCATGCTGCCAAAGGGAGGGTCTCAGGTTTGGAAGGGGAAGGAGTTGGATACCACATCTCATGTTATAGGAAGGGTCTCAGGGTTGGTATCAGCATTGAGATATCACATCTCTGCTATCGGAAGTGTCTCAGGATTGAAATGGAAGGAGTTGGATATCCCATCTCATGTTATAGGACAGGTCTCAGGTTTGGTATTAGAATCATTCAGATATCACATCTCATGCTGTAGGAAGAGTCTAAGGATTGGAATGGGAAGGACTTGGATATCACATCTCATGCTATAGGTAGGCTCTCAGGTTTGGAAAGGGAAGGAGTTGGATATCACTTTTCATGTTAGAGGATGGATCTCATTTTTGGTATTAGAGGCATTGAGATATCACATCTCATGCTATAGGAAGGGTCTCAGGATTGGAATGGGAAGGATTTGGATATCACATCTCATGCTATAGGAAGGGTCTCAGGTTTGGTATAATCATTGAGATATCACATCTCATGGTATAGGAAGGGTCTCAGGATTGGAATGGGAAGGAGTTGGATCTCATGTTATGTTATAGGACGGGTCTCGGGTTTGTTATTAGAATCATTGAGATATCACATCTCATGCTGTAGGAAGGGTCTCAGGATTGGAATGGGAAGGAGTTGGATATCACATCTCATGCCAAAGGGAGGGTCTCAGGTTTGGAAGGGGAAGGATTTTGATATCACATCTCGTGTTATAGGAAGGATCTCAGATTTGGTATTAGAAGCATTCAGACATCACATCTCATGCTATAGGAAGGGTCTCATTTTGGAATGGGAAGGAATGGGATATCACATCTCATGCTATAGGAAGGGTCTCAGGTTTGGTATAAGCATTGAGATATCACATCTCATGCTATAGGAAGGGTCTCAGGATTGGAATGGGAAGGAGTTGGATATCACATCTCAAGCTATAGGAAGGGTCTCAAGATTGGAATGGGAAGCAGTTTGATATCACATCTGATGTCATAGTATTGGTGTCAGGTTTTGTAGAAGCATTGGGATATCACATCTCATGCTATCGGAAGAGTATCAGGATTGGATTTGGAAGGAGTTGGATATCCAATCTCATGCTATAGGAAGGGTCTCAGGTTGGAATCAGAAGGAGTTGGATATCACATCTCATGTTATAGGAAGGGTCTCCGGATTGGAATGAGAAGGACTTGGATATCAAATCTCATGCTATAGGAAGGCTCTCAGGTTTGGAAAGGGAAGGAGTTGGATATCACAGTTCATGTTAGAGGTAGGATCTCAGGTTTGGTATTAGAGGCATTGAGATATCACATCTCATGCTATCAGAAGGGTCTCAGGATTGGAATGGGAACGAGTTTGATGTCACATCTCATGCTAAAGGGAAGGTCTCAGGTTTCGAAGGGGAAGGATTTGGATATCACATCTCATGTTATAGGAAGGATTTCAGGTTTGGTATTAGAAGCACTGATTTATCACATCTCATGCTATCGGAATGATCTCAGGTTTGGTATTAGAGGCATTGAGATATCACATCTCATGCTATCGGAAGGGTCTCAGGTTTGGAACGGGTAGGATTTGGATATCACATCTCATGTTATAGGAAGGATCTCAGGTTTGGTATTAGAAGCATTGCGATATCACATATCATGCTATCGGAAGGATCTCAGGTTTGGCATTAGAGACATTGAGATATCACATCTCTGCTATCGGAAGGGTCTCAGGTTTGGAATGGGAAGGAGTTGGATATCCCATTTCATGTTATAGGAAGGGTCTCAGGTTTGGTATTAGAAGCATTGCGATATCACATATCATGCTATCGGAAGGATCTCAGGTTTGGCATTAGAGACATTGAGATATCACATCTCTGCTATCGGAAGGGTCTCAGGTTTGGAATGGGAAGGAGTTGGATATCCCAATTCATGTTATAGGAAGGGTCTCAGGTTTGGTATAAGAATTGAGATATCACATCTCTGCTATCGAAAGTGTCTCAGGATTGGGATGGGAAGGAGTTGGATATCACATCTCATGCTATAGGAAGGTTCTCAGGTTTGGTATAAGCATTGAGATATCACATCTCATGCTATAGGAAGGGTCTCAGGATTGGAATGGGAAGGAGTTGGATATCACATCTCATGCTATAGGGAGGGTCTCACGTTTGGAAAGGGAAGGAGTAGGATATCACATTTCATGTTAGCGGTAGGATCTCAGGTTTGGTATTAGAGGCATTGAGATATCACATCTCATGCTATCAGAAGGGTCTCAGGATTGGAATGGGAAGGAGTTGGATATCACATCTCATGCTAAAGGGAGGGTCTCAGGTTTGGAAGGGGAAGGATTTGGATATCACATCTCATGTTATAGAAAGGATCTCAGGTTTGGTATTAGAAGCATTGAGATACATCTCATGCTAACGGAAGGGTATCAGGATTGGATTTGGAAGTAGTTGGATATCCCATCTCATGCTATAGGAAGGGTCTCAGGATTGAAATGGGAAATACTTCAATATCACATCTCATGCTATAGGAAGGCTCTCAGGTTTGGAAGGGGAAGGAGTTGGATATCACATTTCCCATCTCATGTTATAGGAAGGATCTCAGGTTTGGTATTAGAAGCATTGAGATACATCTCATGCTAACGGAAGGGTCTCAGGATTGGAATGGGAAGGAGCTGGATATCACATCTCATGCTAAAGGAAGGGTTTCAGGATTGGAATGGGAAGGAGATGGATATCATATCTCATGCAATAGGAAGGGTCTCAGGATTGGAATGGGAAGGAGTTTGATATCAAATCTCATGCCATAGGAAGGGTCTCAGGTTTGGTATTAGAAGCATTGAGATATCACATCTCATGCTATAGATAGTGTCTGAGGATTGGAATGGGAAGGAGTTGGATATCACATCTCATGCTATAGGAAGAGTCTCAGGATTGGAATGGGAAGGAGTTGGATATCACGTCTCATGTTAAAGGAAGGGTCTCAGGTTTGGTATTAAAAGCATTGAGATATCACATCTCATGCTATAGGGAGGGTCTCAGGATTGGAATGGGAAGGACTTGGATATCACATCTCATGCTATAGGGAGGGTCTCAAGTTTGATATTAGAAGCATTGAGACAACAAATCGCATGATATGGGAAGGGTCTCAGGATTGGAATGGGAAGGAGTTGGATATCACATCTTATGATAAAGGAAGGGTCTCAGGTTTGGAAGGGGAAGGATTTGGATATCACAACTCATGTTATAGGACGGGTGTCAGGTTTGGTATTAGAAGCATTGAGATAGCAAATCTCCTGGTATAGGAAGGGTCTCAGAATTGGAATGGGAAGGAGTTGGATATCACATCTCAAGCTATAGGAAGGGTCTCGGGATTGGAATGGGAAGGAGTTTGATATCACATCTCATGCCATAGTATGGGTCTCAGGTTTGGTAGAAGCATTGGGATATCACATCTCATGCTATCGGAAGGGTATCAGGATTGGATTTGGAAGTAGTTGGATATCCCATCTCATGCTATAGGAAGGGTCTCAGGTTGGAATGGGAAGGAGTTGGATATCACATCTCATGTTATAGGAAGGGTCTCAGGATTGGAATGGGAAGGACTTCGATATCACATCTCATGTTATAGGAAGGCTCTCAGGTTTGGAAGGGGAAGGAGTTGGATATCACATTTCATGTTAGATGTAGGATCACAGGTTTGGTATTAGAGGCATTGAGACATCACATCTCATGCTATCAGAAGGGTCTAAGGATTGGAATGGGAAGGAGTTGGATATCACATCTCACGCTAAAGGGAGGGTCTCTGGTTTGGAAGGGGAAGGATTTGGATATCACATCTCATGTTATAGGAAGGATCTCAGGATTGGATTGGGAAGGAGTTTGATATCAAATTTTATGCCATAGGAAGGGTCTCAGGTTTGGTATTAGAAGCATTGAGATATCACATCTCATGCTATAGGAAGTGTCTGAGGATTGGAATGGGAAGGAGTCAGATATCACATCTCATGCTATAGGAAGGGTCTCAGGTTTGGTAGAAGCATTGAGATATCACATCTCATGCTATAGGAAGAGTCTCAGGATTGGAATGGGAAGGAGTTGGATATCACATCTCATGCTATAGGACGGCTCTCAGGTTTGGAAGGGGAAGGAGTTGGATATCACATTTCATGTTAGAGGTAGGATCTCAGGTTTGGTATTAGAGGCATTGAGACATCACATCTCATGCTATCAGAAGGGTCTCAGGTTTGGAAGGGGAAGGATTTGGATATCACAACTCATGTTATAGGACGGGTGTCAGGTTTGGTATTAGAAGCATTGAGATAGCAAATCTCCTGGTATAGGAAGGGTCTCAGAATTGGAATGGGAAGGAGTTGGATATCACATCTCAAGCTATAGGAAGGGTCTCGGGATTGGAATGGGAAGGAGTTTGATATCACATCTCATGCCATAGTATGGGTCTCAGGTTTGGTAGAAGCATTGGGATATCACATCTCATGCTATAGGAAGAGTCTCAGGATTGGAATGGGAAGGAGTTGGATATCACATCTCATGCTATAGGACGGCTCTCAGGTTTGGAAGGGGAAGGAGTTGGATATCACATTTCATGTTAGAGGTAGGATCTCAGGTTTGGTATTAGAGGCATTGAGACATCACATCTCATGCTATCAGAAGGGTCTCAGGATTGGAATGGGAAGGAGTTGGATATCACATCTCACGCTAAAGGGAGGGTCTCAGGTTTGGAAGGGGAAGGATTTGGATATCACATCTCATGTTATAGGAAGGATCTCAGGTTTGGTATTAGAAGCATTGAGATATCACATCTCATGCTATCGGAAGGATCTCAGGTTTGGTAGAAGCATTGAGACATCACATCTCATGCTATCAGAAGGGTCTCAGGATTGGAATGGGAAGGAGTTGGATATCACATCTCATGCTAAAGGGAGGGTCTCAGGTTTGGAAGGGGAAGGATTTGGATATCACATCTCATGTTATAGGAAGGATCTCAGGTTTGGTATTAGAAGCATTGAGATATCACATCTCATGCTATAGTAAGGGTCTCAGGATTGGAATGGGAAGGAGTTGGATATCACATCTCATGCTAAAGGAAGGGTGTCAGGTTTGGTAGAAGCATTGAGATATCCCATCTCATGCCATAGGAAGGGTCTCAGGTTTGGTATAAGGATTGAGATATCACATCTCTGCTATCCGAAGGGTCTCAGGATTGGAATGGGAAGGACTTAGATATCACATCTCATGCTATAGGGAGGGTCTCAGTTTTGATATTAGAAGCATTGAGATATCACATCTGATGCTATCGGAAGGGTCTCAGGATTGGAATGAGAAGGAGCTGGATATCACATCTCATGCTAAAGGAAGGGTCTCAGGTTTGGAAGGGGAAGGATTTGGATATCACATCTCATGTTATAGGACGGGTCTCAGGTTTGGTATTAGAAGCATTAAGATATCACATCTCATGGTGTAGGAAGGGTTTCAGGATTGGAATGGGAAGGAGTTGGATATCATATCTCATGCTATAGGAAGGGTCTCAGGATTGGATTGGGAAGGAGTTTGATATCAAATCTCATGCCATAGGAAGGGTCTCAGGTTTGGTATTAGAAGCATTGAGATATCACATCTCATGCTATAGGAAGTGTCTGAGGATTGGAATGGGAAGGAGTCGGATATCACATCTCATGCTATAGAAGGGTCTCAGGTTTGGTAGAAGCATTGAGATATCACATCTCATGCTATAGGAAGAGTCTCAGGATTGGAATGGGAAGGAGTTGGATATCACGTCTCATGTTATAGGAAGGGTCTCAGGTTTGGTAGTAGAAACATTGAGATATCAAATCTCATGCTATAGGAAGGGACGCAGGATTGGAATGGGACGGAGTTTGATATCACATTTCATGCTATAGGAAGGGTCCAGGTTTGGTATTAGAAGCATTGAGATATCGCATCTCATGCTATAGGAAGGGTCTCAGGATTGGAATGGGAAGGAGTTGGATATCACATCTCATGCCATAGGAAGGGTCTCAGGTTTGGTATAAGCATTGAGATATAACATCTCTGCTATCGGAAGTGTCTCAGGATTGGGATGGAAAGGAGTTGGATATCACATCTCATACTATAGGAAGGGTCTCAGGTTTGGAACGGGAAGGAGTTGGATATCCCATCTCATGTTATAGGACGGGTCTCAGGTTTGGTATTAGAAGCATTAAGATATCACATCGCATGCTGTAGGAAGGGTTTCAGGTTTGGAATGGGAAGGAATTGGATATCACATCTCATGTCATAGCAAGGATCTCAGGTTTGGTATTAGAAGCATTGAGATATCACATCTCATGCTATAGGCATGGTCTCAGGATTGGAATGGGAAGGAGTTGGATATTACATTCTTGCTATAGGAAGGGTCTCATGTTTGGAATGGGAAGGAGTTGGATACCACATATGCTATAGGAAGGGTCTCAGGTTTGGAACAGGAAGGAGTTGGATATCACATCTCATGTTATAGGAAGGGTCTCAGGTTTGGTATAAGCATTGATATATCACATCTCTGCTATCGTAAGTGTCTCAGGATTGGAATGGGAAGGAGTTGGATATGCCATCTCAGGCTATAGGAAGGGTCTCAGGTTTGGTATTAGAAGCATTGAGATGTCACATCTCATGCTATAGGAAGGGTCTCAGGATTGGATTGGGAAGGAGTCGGATATCACATCTCATGCTATAGGAAGGGTTTCAGGTTTGGAATGGGAAGGATTTGTATACCACATCTCTTGCTATAGGAAGGGCCTCAGGTTTGGTATGAGAAACATTGAGATATCACATCTCATGGTATGGGAAGGGTCTCAGGATTCGAATGGGAAGGAGTTTGATATCACATCTCATGCCATAGGAAGGGTCTCAGGTTTGGTAGAAGCATTGAGATATCACATCTCATGCTATCAGAAGGGTCTCAGGATTGGATTGGGAAGGAGTTGGATATCCCATATCATGCTATAGGAAGGGTCTCAGGTTTGGTATTAGAAGCATTGAGATATCACGTCTCATGCTATAGGAAGGGTCTCAGGATTGGAATGGGAAGGAGTTAGATATCACATTTCATGTTAGAGGTAGGATCTCAGGTTTGTTAGAGGCATTGAGATATCACATCTCATGCTATCAGAAGGGTCCCAGGGTTGGAATGGGAAGGAGTTGGATATCACATCTCATGCCAAAGGGAGGGTCTCAGGTTTGGAAGGGGAAGGATTTGGATATCACATCTCGTGTTATAGGAAGGATCTCAGGTTTGGTATTAGAAGAATTGAGATATCACATCTCATGCTATCGGAAGGATCTCAGGTTTGGAATTAGAAGCATTGAGATATCACATCTAATGCTCTCAGAAGGGTCTCAGGATTGGAATGGGAAGGAGTTGGATATCACATCTCATGCTATAGGAAGGGTCTCAGGATTGGAATGGGAAGGAGTTTTATATGACATCACATGCCATAGGAAGGATCTCAGGTTTGGTATTAGAAGCATTGAGACATCACATCTCATGTTATAGGAAGGGTCTCAGGATTGGAATGGGAAGGAGTTGGATATCACATCTCATGCTATAGGAAGCGTCTCAGGTTTGGTATAAGCATTGAGATATCACATCTCATGCTATAGGAAGGGTCTCAGGATTGGAATGGGAAGGAGTTGGATATCACATCTCATGCTATAGGGAGGGTCTCACGTTTGGAAAGGGAAGGAGTAGGATATCACATTTCATGTTAGAGGTAGGATCTCAGGTTTGGTATTAGAGGCATTGAGATATCACATCTCATGCTATCAGAAGGCTCTCAGGATTGGAATGGGAAGGAGTTGGATATCACATCTCATGCCAAAGGGAGGGTCTCAGGTTTGGAAGGGGAAGTATTTGGATATCACATCTCGTGTTATAGGAAGGATCTCAGGTTTGGTATTAGAAGAATTGAGATATCACATCTCATGTTATCGGAAGGATCTCAGGTTTGGTATTAGAAGCATTGAGATATCACATCTCATGCTATCAGAAGGGTCTCAGGATTGGAATGGGAAGGAGTTGGATATCCCATCTCATGCTATACGAAGGGTCTCAGGTTGGAATGGGAAGGAGTTGGATATCACATCTCATGCCATAGGAAGGATCTCAGGTTTGGTATTAGAAGCATTGAGACATCACATCTCATGTTATAGGAAGGGTCTCAGGATTGGAATGGGAAGGAGTTGGATATCACATCTCATGCTATAGGAAGGGTCTCAGGTTTGGTATAAGCATTGAGATATCACATCTCATGCTATAGGAAGGGTCTCAGGATTGGAATGGGAAGTATTTGGATATCACATCTCATGCTATAGGGAGGGTCTCACGTTTGGAAAGGGAAGGAGTAGGATGTCACATTTCATGTTAGAGGTAGGATCTCAGGTTTGGTATTAGAGGCATTGAGATATCACATCTCATGCTATCAGAAGGGTCTCAGGATTGGAATGGGAAGGTGTTGGATATCACATCTCATTCTAAAGGGAGGGTCTCAGGTTTGGAAGGGGAAGGATTTTGATATCACATCTCATGTTATAGGAAGGAAATAAGGTTTGGTATTAGAAGCATTGAGATATCACATCTCATGCTAAAGGGAGGGTCTCAGGTTTGGAAGGGGAAGGATTTGGATATCACATCTCATGTTATAGGAAGGATCTCAGGTTTGGTATTAGAAGCTTTGAGATGTCACATCTCATGCTATAGGAAGGCTCTCAGGATTGGAATGGGAAGGAGTTGGATATCACATCTCATGCTATATAGGAAGGCTCTCAGGATTGGAATGGGAAGGAGTTGGATATCACATCTCATGCCATAGGAAGGATCTCAGGTCTGGTATTAGAAGCATTGAGACATCACATCTCATGTTACAGGAAGGGTCTCAGGATTGGAATGGGAAGGAGTTGGATATCACATCTCATGCTATAGGAAGGGTCTCAGGTTTGGTATAAGCATTGAGATATCACATCTCATGCTATAGGAAGGGTCTCAGGATTGGAATGGGAAGTAGTTGGATATCACATCTCATGCTATAGGGAGGGTCTCACGTTTGGAAAGGGAAGGAGTAGGATATCACATTTCATGTTAGAGGTAGGATCTCAGGTTTGGTATTAGAGGCATTGAGATATCACATCTCATGCTATCAGAAGGGTCTCAGGATGGGAATGGGAAGGAGTTGGATATCACATCTCATGCTAAAGGGAAGGTCTCAGTTTTGGAAGGGGAAGGATTTTGATATCACATCTCATGTTATAGGAAGGAAATCAGGTTTGGTATTAGAAGCATTGAGATATCGCATCTCATGCTATCGGAAGGATCTCAGGTTTGGTATTAGAGGCATTGAGATAATACATCTCATGCTATCGAAAGGGTATCAGGATTAGATTTGGAAGTAGTTGGATATCCCATCTCATGCTATAGGAAGGGTCTCAGGTTGGAATGGGAAGGAGTTGGATATCACATCTCATGTTATAGGAAGGGTCTCAGGATTGGAATGGGAAATACTTCGATATCACATCTCATGCTATAGGAAGGCTCTCAGGTTTGGAAGGGGAAGGAGTTGGATATCACATTTCATGTTAGAGGTAGGATCTCAGGTTTGTTAGAGGCATTGAGATATCACATCTCATGCTATCAGAAGGGTCTCAGGATTGGAATGGGAAGGAGTTGGATATCACATCTCATGCCAAAGGGAGGGTCTCAGGTTTGGAAGGGGAAGGATTTGGATATCACATCTCGTGTTATAGGAAGGATCTCAGGTTTGGTATTAGAAGAATTGAGATATCACATCTCCTGCTATCGGAAGGATCTCAGGTTTGGTATTAGAAGCATTGAGATATCACATCTCATGCTCTCAGAAGGGTCTCAGGATTGGAATGGGAAGGAGTTGGATATCACATCTCATGTTATAGGAAGGGTCTCAGGATTGGAATGGGAAGGAGTTGGATATCACATCTCATGCTATAGGAAGGTTCTCAGGTTTGGTATAAGCATTGAGATATCACATCTCATGCTATAGGAAGGGTCTCAGGATTGGAATGGGAAGGAGTTGGATATCACATCTCATGCTAAAGGGAGGGTCTCAGGTTTGAAAGGGGAAGGATTTGGATATCACATCTCATGTTATAGGAAGGATCTCAGGTTTGGTATTAGAAGCATTGAGATACATCTCATGCTAACGGAAGGGTATCAGGATTGGATTTGGAAGTAGTTGGATATCCCATCTCATGCTATAGGAAGGGTCTCAGGTTTGGTATTAGAAGCATTGAGATATCACATCTCATGCTATAGGAAGGGTCTCAGGATTGAAATGGGAAGGAGTTGGATATCACATCTCATGCCATAGGAAGGGTCTCAGGTTTGGTATAAGCATTGAGATATCGCATCTCTGCTATCGGAAGGGTCTCAGGATTGGAATGGGAAGGAGCTGGATATCACATCTCATGCTAAAGGAAGGGTCTCAGGTTTGGAAGGGGAAGGAGTAGGATATCACATTTCATGTTAGAGGTAGGATCTCAGGTTTGGTATTAGAGGCATTGAGATATCACATCTCATGCTATCAGAAGGCTCTCAAGATTGGAATGGGAAGGAGTTGGATATCACATCTCATGCCAAAGGGAGGGTCTCAGGTTTGGAAGGGGAAGTATTTGGATATCACATCTCGTGTTATAGGAAGGATCTCAGGTTTGGTATTAGAAGAATTGAGATATCACATCTCATGTTATCGGAAGGATCTCAGGTTTGGTATTAGAAGCATTGAGATATAACATCTCATGCTATCAGAAGGGTCTCAGGATTGGAATGGGAAGGAGTTGGATATCCCATCTCATGCTATAGGAAGGGTCTCAGGTTGGAATGGGAAGGAATTGGATATCACATCTCATGCCATAGGAAGGATCTCAGGTTTGGTATTAGAAGCATTGAGACATCACATCTCATGTTATAGGAAGGGTCTCAGGATTGGAATCGGAAGGAGTTGGATATCACATCTCATGCTATAGGAAGGGTCTCAGGTTTGGTATAAGCATTGATATATCACATCTCATGCTATAGGAAGGGTCTCAGGATTGGAATGGGAAGTATTTGGATATCACATCTCATGTTATAGGAAGGAAATCAGGTTTGGTATTAGAAGCATTGAGATATCACATCTCATGCTAAAGGGAGGGTCTCAGGTTTGGAAGGGGAAGGATTTGGATATCACATCTCATGTTATAGGAAGGATCTCAGGTTTGGTATTAGAAGCTTTAAGATATAACATCTCATGCTATAGGAAGGCTCTCAGGATTGGAATGGGAAGGAGTTGGATGTCACATCTCATGCTATAGGAAGGCTCTCAGGATTGGAATGGGAAGGAATTGGATATCACATCTCATGCCATAGGAAGGATCTCAGGTCTGGTATTAGAAGCATTGAGACATCACATCTCATGTTATAGGAAGGGTCTCAGGATTGGAATGGGAAGGAGTTGGATATCACATCTCATGCTATAGGAAGGGTCTCAGGTTTGGTATAAGCATTGAGATATCACATCTCATGCTATAGGAAGGGTCTCAGGATTGGAATGGGAAGTAGTTGGATATCACATCTCATGCTATAGGGAGGGTCTCACGTTTGGATAGGGAAGGAGTAGGATATCACATTTCATGTTAGAGGTAGGATCTCAGGTTTGGTATTAGAGGCATTGAGATATCACATCTCATGCTATCAGAAGGGTCTCAGGATTGGAATGGGAAGGAGTTGGATATCACATCTCATGCTAAAGGGAGGGTCTCAGGTTTGGAAGGGGAAGGATTTTGATATCACATCTCATGTTATAGGAAGGAAATCAGGTTTGGTATTAGAAGCATTGAGATATCGCATCTCATGCTATCGGAAGGATCTCAGGTTTGGTATTAGAGGCATTGAGATATCACATCTCATGCTATCGAAAGGGTATCAGGATTGGATTTGGAAGTAGTTGGATATCCCATCTCATGCTATAGGAAGGGTCTCAGGTTGGAATGGGAAGGAGTTGGATATAACATCTCATGCTATAGGAAGGCTCTCAGGTTGGAAGGGGAAGGAGTTGGATATCACATTTCATGTTAGAGGTAGGATCTCAGGTTTGTTAGAGGCATTGAGATATCACATCTCATGCTATCAGAAAGGTCTCAGGATTGGAATGGGAAGGAGTTGGATATCACATCTCATGCCAAAGGGAGGGTCTCAGGTTTGGAAGGGGAAGGATTTGGATATCACATCTCGTGTTATAGGAAGGATCTCAGGTTTGGTATTAGAAGAATTGAGATATCACATCTCATGCTATCGGAAGGATCTCAGGTTTGGTATTAGAAGCATTGAGATATCACATCTCATGCTCTCAGAAGGGTCTCAGGATTGGAATGGGAAGGAGTTGGATATCACATCTCATGTTATAGGAAGGGTTTCAGGATTGGAATGGGAAGGAGTTGGATATCACATCTCATGCTATAGGAAGGTTCTCAGGTTTGGTATAAGCATTGAGATATCACATCTCATGCTATAGGAAGGGTCTCAGGATTGGAATGGGAAGGAGTTGGATATCACATCTCATGCTATAGGGAGGGTCTCACGATTGGAAAGGGAAGGAGTAGGATATCACATTTCATGTTAGCGGTAGGATCTCAGGTTTGGTATTAGAGGCATTGAGATATCACATCTCATGCTATCAGAAGGGTCTCAGGATTGGAATGGGAAGGAGTTGGATATCACATCTCATGCTAAAAGGAGGGTCTCAGGTTTGGAAGGGGAAGGATTTAGATATCACATCTCATGTTATAGGAAGGATCTCAGGTTTGGTATTAGAAGCATTGAGATACATCTCATGCTAACGGAAGGGTATCAGGATTGGATTTGGAAGTAGTTGGATATCCCATCTCATGCTATAGGAAGGGTCTCAGGTTGGAATGGGAAGGTGTTGGGTATCACATCTCATGTTATAGGAAGGGTCTCATGATTGAAATGGGAAATACTTCAATATCACATCTCATGCTATAGGAAGGCTCTCAGGTTTGGAAGGGGAAGGAGTTGGATATCACATTTCCCATCTCATGTTATAGGAAGGATCTCAGGTTTGGTATTAGAAGCATTGAGATACATCTCATGCTAACGGAAGGGTCTCAGGATTGGAATGGGAAGGAGCTGGATATCACATCTCATGCTAAAGGAAGGGTTTCAGGATTGGAATGGGAAGGAGATGGATATAATATCTCATGCTATAGGAAGGGTCTCAGGATTGGAATGGGAAGGAGTTTGCTATCAAATCTCATGCCATAGGAAGGGTCTCAGGTTTGGTATTAGAAGCATTGAGATATCACATCTCATGCTATAGGAAGTGTCTGAGGATTGGGATGGGAAGGAGTTGGATATCACATCTCATGCTATAGGAAGGGTATCAGGTTTGGTAGAAGCATTGAGATATCACATCTCATGCTATAGGAAGAGTCTCAGGATTGGAATGGGAAGGAGTTGGATATCACGTCTCATGTTAAAGGAAGGGTCTCAGGTTTGGTATTAAAAGCATTGAGATATCACATCTCATGCTATAGGAAGGGTCTCAGGATTGGAATGGGAAGGACTTGGATATCACATCTCATGCTATAGGGAGGGTCTCAAGTTTGATATTAGAAGCATTGAGATAACAAATCTCATGATATGGGAAGGGTCTCAGGATTGGAATGGGAAGGAGTTGGATATCACATATTATGATAAAGGAAGAGTCTCAGGTTTGGAAGGGGAAGGATTTGGATATCACAACTCATGTTATAGGACGGGTGTCAGGTTTGGTATTAGAAGCATTGAGATAGCAAGTCTCCTGGTATAGGAAGGGCCTCGAAATTGGAATGGGAAGGAGTTGGATATCACATCTCAAGCTATAGGAAGGGTCTCGGGATTGGAATGGGAAGGAGTTTGATATCACATCTCATGCCATAGTATGGGTCTCAGGTTTGGTAGAAGCATTGGGATATCACATCTCATGCTATCGGAAGGGTATCAGGATTGGATTTGGAAGTAGTTGGATATCCCATCTCATGCTATAGGAAGGGTCTCAGGTTGGAATGGGAAGGAGTTGGATATCACATCTCATGTTATAGGAAGGGTCTCAGGATTTGAATGGGAAGGACTTCGATATCACATCTCATGTTATAGGAAGGCTCTCATGTTTGGAAGGGGAAGGAGTTGGATATCACATTTCATGTTAGATGTAGGATCACAGGTTTGGTATTAGAGGCATTGAGACATCACATCTCATGCTATCAGAAGGGTCTAAGGATTGGAATGGGAAGGAGTTGGATATCACATCTCACGCTAAAGGGAGGGTCTCTGGTTTGGAAGGGGAAGGATTTGGATATCACATCTCATGTTATAGGAAGGATCTCAGGATTGGATTGGGAAGGAGTTTGATATCAAATCTCATGCCATAGGAAGGGTCTCAGGTTTGGTATTAGAAGCATTGAGATATCACATCTCATGCTATAGGAAGAGTCTGAGGATTGGAATGTAAAGGAGTCGGATATCACATCTCATGCTATAGGAAGGGTCTCAGGTTTGGTAGAAGCATTGAGATATCACATCTCATGCTATAGGAAGAGTCTCAGGATTGGAATGGGAAGGAGTTGGATATCACATCTCATGCTATAGGACGGCTCTCAGGTTTGGAAGGGGAAGGAGTTGGATATCACATTTCATGTTAGAGGTAGGATCTCAGGTTTGGTATTAGAGGCATTGAGATATCACATCTCATGCTATCAGAAGGGTCTCAGGATTGGAATGGGAAGGAGTTGGATATCACATCTCACACTAAAGGGAGGGTCTCAGGTTTGGAAGGGGAAGGATTTGGATATCACATCTCATGTTATAGGAAGGATCTCAGGTTTGGTATTAGAAGCATTGAGATATCACATCTCATGCTATCGGAAGGATCTCAGGTTTGGTAGAAGCATTGAGACATCACATCTCATGCTATCAGAAGGGTCTCAGGATTGGAATGGGAAGGAGTTGGATATCACATCTCATGCTAAAGGGAGGGTCTCAGGTTTGGAAGGGGAAGGATTTGGATATCACATCTCATGTTATAGGAAGGATCTCAGGTTTGGTATTAGAAGCATTGAGATATCACATCTCATGCTATAGTAAGGGTCTCAGGATTGGAATGGGAAGGAGTTGGATATCACATCTCATGCTAAAGGAAGGGTGTCAGGTTTGGTAGAAGCATTGAGATATCCCATCTCATGCTATAGGAGGGGTCTCAGGATTGGAATGGGAAGGAGTTGGATATCACATCTCATGCTATAGGAAGGGTCTCAGGTTTGGTATAAGCATTGAGATATCACATCTCATGCTATAGGAAGGGTCTCAGGATTGGAATGGGAAGTAGTTGGATATCACATCTCATGCTATAGGGAGGGTCTCACGTTTGGAAAGGGAAGGAGTAGGATATCACATTTCATGTTAGAGGTAGGATCTCAGGTTTGGTATTAGAGGCATTGAGATATCACATCTCATGCTATCAGAAGGGTCTCAGGATTGGAATGGGAAGGAGTTGGATATCACATCTCATGCTAAAGGGAGGGTCTCAGGTTTGGAAGGGGAAGGATTTTGATATCACATCTCATGTTATAGGAAGGAAATCAGGTTTGGTATTAGAAGCATTGAGATATCGCATCTCATGCTATCGGAAGGATCTCAGGTTTGGTATTAGAGGCATTGAGATATCACATCTCATGCTATCGAAAGGGTATCAGGATTGGATTTGGAAATAGTTGGATATCCCATCTCATGCTATAGGAAGGGTCTCAGGTTGGAATGGGAAGGAGTTGGATATCACATCTCATGCTATAGGAAGGCTCTCAGGTTGGAAGGGGAAGGAGTTGGATATCACATTTCATGTTAGAGGTAGGATCTCAGGTTTGTTAGAGGCATTGAGATATCACATCTCATGCTATCAGAAGGGTCTCAGGATTGGAATGGGAAGGAGTTGGATATCACATTTCATGCCAAAGGGAGGGTCTCAGGTTTGGAAGGGGAAGGATTTGGATATCACATCTCGTGTTATAGGAAGGATCTCAGGTTTGGTATTAGAAGAATTGAGATATCACATCTCATGCTATCGGAAGGATCTCAGGTTTGGTATTAGAAGCATTGAGATATCACATCTCATGCTCTCAGAAGGGTCTCAGGATTGGAATGGGAAGGAGTTGGATATCACATCTCATGTTATAGGAAGGGTCTCAGGATTGGAATGGGAAGGAGTTGGATATCACATCTCATGCTATGGGAAGGTTCTCAGGTTTGGTATAAGCATTGAGATATCACATCTCATGCTATAGGAAGGGTCTCAGGATTGGAATGGGAAGGAGTTGGATATCACATCTCATGATATAGGGAGGGTCTCACGTTTGGAAAGGGAAGGAGTAGGATATCACATTTCATGTTAGCGGTAGGATCTCAGGTTTGGTATTAGAGGCATTGAGATATCACATCTCATGCTATCAGAAGGGTCTCAGGATTGGAATGGGAAGGAGTTGGATATCACATCTCATGCTAAAGGGAGGGTCTCAGGTTTGGAAGGAGAAGGATTTGGATATCACATCTAATGTTATAGGAAGGATCTCAGGTTTGGTATTAGAAGCATTGAGATACATCTCATGCTAACGGAAGGGTATCAGGATTGGATTTGGAAGTAGTTGGATATCCCATCTCATGCTATAGGAAGGGTCTCAGGTTGGAATGGGAAGGTGTTGGGTATCACATCTCATGTTATAGGAAGGGTCTCAGGATTGAAATGGGAAATACTTCAATATCACATCTCATGCTATAGGAAGGCTCTCAGGTTTGGAATGGGAAGGAGTTGGATATCACATTTCCCATCTCATGTTATAGGAAGGATCTCAGGTTTGGTATTAGAAGCATTGAGATACATCTCATGCTAACGGAAGTGTCTCAGGATTGGAATGGGAAGGAGCTGGATATCACATCTCATGCTAAAGGAAGGGTTTCAGGATTGGAATGGGAAGGAGATGGATATCATATCTCATGCTATAGGAAGGGTCTCAGGATTGGAATGGGAAGGAGTTTGCTATCAAATCTCATGCCATAGGAAGGGTCTCAGGTTTGGTATTAGAAGCATTGAGATATCACATCTCATGCTATAGGAAGTGTCTGAGGATTGGAATGGGAAGGAGTTGGATATCACATCTCATGCTATAGGAAGGGTATCAGGTTTGGTAGAAGCATTGAGATATCACATCTCATGCTATAGGAAGAGTCTCAGGATTGGAATGGGAAGGAGTTGGATATCACGTCTCATGTTAAAGGAAGGGTCTCAGGTTTGGTATTAAAAGCATTGAGATATCACATCTCATGCTATAGGAAGGGTCTCAGGATTGGAATGGGAAGGACTTGGATATCACATCTCATGCTATAGGGAGGGTCTCAAGTTTGATATTAGAAGCATTGAGATAACAAATCTCATGATATGGGAAGGGTCTCAGGATTGGAATGCGAAGGAGTTGGATATCACATCTTATGATAAAGGAAGGGTCTCAGGTTTGGAAGGGGAAGGATTTGGATATCACAACTCATGTTATAGGACGGGTGTCAGGTTTGGTATTAGAAGCATTGAGATAGCAAGTCTCCTGGTATAGGAAGGGTCTCAGAATTGGAATGGGAAGGAGTTGGATATCACATCTCAAGCTATAGGAAGGGTCTCGGGATTGGAATGGGAAGGAGTTTGATATCACATCTCATGCCATAGTATGGGTCTCAGGTTTGGTAGAAGCATTGGGATATCACATCTCATGCTATCGGAAGGGTATCAGGATTGGATTTGGAAGTAGTTGGATATCCCATCTCATGCTATAGGAAGGGTCTCAGGTTGGAATGGGAAGGAGTTGGATATCACATCTCATGTTATAGGAAGGGTCTCAGGATTGGAATGGGAAGGACTTCGATATCACATCTCATGTTATAGGAAGGCTCTCAGGTTTGGAAGGGGAAGGAGTTGGATGTCACATTTCATGTTAGATGTAGGATCACAGGTTTGGTATTAGAGGCATTGAGACATCACATCTCATGCTATCAGAAGGGTCTAAGGATTGGAATGGGAAGGAGTTGTATATCACATCTCACGCTAAAGGGAGGGTCTCTGGTTTGGAAGGGGAAGGATTTGGATATCACATCTCATGTTATAGGAAGGATCTCAGGATTGGATTGGGAAGGAGTTTGATATCAAATCTCATGCCATAGGAAGGGTCTCAGGTTTGGTATTAGAAGCATTGAGATATCACATCTCATGCTATAGGAAGTGTCTGAGGATTGGAATGGGAAGATGTCGGATATCACATCTCATGCTATAGGAAGGGTCTCAGGTTTGGTAGAAGCATTGAGATATCACATCTCATGCTATAGGAAGAGTCTCAGGATTGGAATGGGAAGGAGTTGGATATCACATCTCATGCTATAGGACGACTCTCAGGTTTGGAAGGGGAAGGAGTTGGATATCACATTTCATGTTAGAGGTAGGATCTCAGGTTTGGTATTAGAGGCATTGAGACATCACATCTCATTCTATCAGAAGGGTCTCAGGATTGGAATGGGAAGGAGTTGGATATCACATCTCACGCTAAAGGGAGGGTCTCAGGTTTGGAAGGGGAAGGATTTGGATATCACATCTCATGTTATAGGAAGGATCTCAGGTTTGGTATTAGAAGCATTGAGATATCACATCTCATGCTATCGGAAGGATCTCAGGTTTGGTAGAAGCATTGAGACATCACATCTCATGCTATCAGAAGGGTCTCAGGATTGGAATGGGAAGGAGTTGGATATCACATCTCATGCTAAAGGGAGGGTCTCAGGTTTGGAAGGGGAAGGATTTGGATATCACATCTCATGTTATAGGAAGGATCTCAGGTTTGGTATTAGAAGCATTGAGATGTCACATCTCATGCTATAGTAAGGGTCTCAGGATTGGAATGGGAAGGAGTTGGATATCACATCTCATGCTAAAGGAAGGGTGTCAGGTTTGGTAGAAGCATTGAGATATCCCATCTCATGCTATAGGAGGGGTCTCAGGATTGGAATGGGAAGGAGTTGGATATCACATCTCATGCCATAGGAAGGGTCTCAGGTTTGGTATAAGGATTGAGATATCACATCTCTGCTATCCGAAGGGTCTCAGGATTGGAATGGGAAGGACTTAGATATCACATCTCATGCTATCGGAAGGGTCTCAGGATTGGAATGAGAAGGAGCTGGATATCACATCTCATGCTAAAGGAAGGGTCTCAGGTTTGGAAGGGGAAGGATTTGGATATCACATCTCATGTTATAGGACGGGTCTCAGGTTTGGTATTAGAAGCATTAAGATATCACATCTCATGGTGTAGGAAGGGTTTCAGGATTGGAATGGGAAGGAGTTGGATATCATATCTCATGCTATAGGAAGGGTCTCAGGATTGGATTGGGAAGGAGTTTGATATCAAATCTCATGCCATAGGAAGGGTCTCAGGTTTGGTATTAGAAGCATTGAGATATCACATCTCATGCTATAGGAAGTGTCTGAGGATTGGAATGGGAAGGAGTCGGATATCACATCTCATGCTATAGAAGGGTCTCAGGTTTGGTAGAAGCATTGAGATATCACATCTCATGCTATAGGAAGAGTCTCAGGATTGGAATGGGAAGGAGTTGGATATCACGTCTCATGTTATAGGAAGGGTCTCAGGTTTGGTAGTAGAAACATTGAGATATCAAATCTCATGCTATAGGAAGGGACGCAGGATTGGAATGGGGCGGAGTTTGATATCACATTTCATGCTATAGGAAGGGTCCAGGTTTGGTATTAGAAGCATTGAGATATCGCATCTCATGCTATAGGAAGGGTCTCAGGATTGGAATGGGAAGGAGTTGGATATCACATCTCATGCCATAGGAAGGGTCTCAGGTTTGGTATAAGCATTGAGATATAACATCTCTGCTATCGGAAGTGTCTCAGGATTGGGATGGAAAGGAGTTGGATATCACATCTCATACTATAGGAAGGGTCTCAGGTTTGGAACGGGAAGGAGTTGGATATCCCATCTCATGTTATAGGACGGGTCTCAGGTTTGGTATTAGAAGCATTGAGATATCACATTGCATGCTGTAGGAAGGGTTTCAGGTTTGGAATGGGAAGGAATTGGATATCACATCTCATGTCATAGCAAGGATCTCAGGTTTAGTATTAGAAGCATTGAGATATCACATCTCATGCTATAGGCATGGTCTCAGGATTGGAATGGGAAGGAGTTGGATATTACATTCTTGCTATAGGAAGGGTCTCATGTTTGGAATGGGAAGGAGTTGGATACCACATATGCTATAGGAAGGGTCTCAGGTTTGGAACGGGAAGGAGTTGGATATCACATCTCATGTTATAGGAAGGGTCTCAGGTTTGGTATAAGCATTGAGATATCACATCTCTGCTATCGCAAGTGTCTCAGGATTGGAATGGGAAGGAGTTGGATATGCCATCTCAGGCTATAGGAAGGGTCTCAGGTTTGGTATTAGAAGCATTGAGATGTCACATCTCATGCTATAGGAAGGGTCTCAGATTGGAATGGGAAGGAGTTGGATATCACATCTCATGCTATATGAAGGGACTCAGATTTGGTATTACAAGCATTGTGATATTTCATCTCATGCTATAGGAAGGGTCTCAGGATTGGATTGGGAAGGAGTCGGATATCACATCTCATGCTATAGGAAGGGTTTCAGGTTTGGAATGGGAAGGATTTGTATACCACATCTCTTGCTAGAGGAAGGGCCTCAGGTTTGGTATGAGAAACATTGAGATATCACATCTCATGGTATGGGAAGGGTCTCAGGATTCGAATGGGAAGGAGTTTGATATCACATCTCATGCCATAGGAAGGGTCTCAGGTTTGGTAGAAGCATTGAGATATCACATCTCATGCTATCAGAAGGGTCTCAGGATTGGATTGGGAAGGAGTTGGATATCCCATATCATGCTATAGGAAGGGTCTCAGGTTTGGTATTAGAAGCATTGAGATATCACGTCTCATGCTATAGGAAGGGTCTCAGGATTGGAATGGGAAGGAGTTGGATATCACATTTCATGTTAGAGGTAGGATCTCAGGTTTGTTAGAGGCATTGAGATATCACATCTCATGCTATCAGAAGGGTCACAGGGTTGGAATGGGAAGGAGTTGGATATCACATCTCATGCCAAAGGGAGGGTCTCAGGTTTGGAAGGGGAAGGATTTGGATATCACATCTCGTGTTATAGGAAGGATCTCAGGTTTGGTATTAGAAGAATTGAGATATCACATCTCATGCTATCGGAAGGATCTCAGGTTTGGAATTAGAAGCATTGAGATATCACATCTCATGCTCTCAGAAGGATCTCAGGATTGGAATGGGAAGGAGTTGGATATCACATCTCATGCTATAGGAAGGGTCTCAGGATTGGAATGGGAAGGAGTTTTATATGACATCACATGCCATAGGAAGGATCTCAGGTTTGGTATTAGAAGCATTGAGACATCACATCTCATGTTATAGGAAGGGTCTCAGGATTGGAATGGGAAGGAGTTGGATATCACATCTCATGCTATAGGAAGGGTCTCAGGTTTGGTATAAGCATTGAGATATCACATCTCATGCTATAGGAAGGGTCTCAGGATTGGAATGGGAAGGAGTTGGATATCACATCTCATGCTATAGGGAGGGTCTCACGTTTGGAAAGGGAAGGAGTAGGATATCACATTTCATGTTAGAGGTAGGATCTCAGGTTTGGTATTAGAGGCATTGAGATATCACATCTCATGCTATCAGAAGGCTCTCAGGATTGGAATGGGAAGGAGTTGGATATCACATCTCATGCCAAAGGGAGGGTCTCAGGTTTGGAAGGGGAAGTATTTGGATATCACATCTCGTGTTATAGGAAGGATCTCAGGTTTGGTATTAGAAGAATTGAGATATCACATCTCATGTTATCGGAAGGATCTCAGGTTTGGTATTAGAAGCATTGAGATATCACATCTCATGCTATCAGAAGGGTCTCAGGATTGGAATGGGAAGGAGTTGGATATCCCATCTCATGCTATACGAAGGGTCTCAGGTTGGAATGGGAAAGAGTTGGATATCATATCTCATGCCATAGGAAGGATCTCAGGTTTGGTATTAGAAGCATTGAGACATCACATCTCATGTTATAGGAAGGGTCTCAGGATTGGAATGGGAAGGAGTTGGATATCACATCTCATGCTATAGGAAGGGTCTCAGGTTTGGTATAAGCATTGAGATATCACATCTCATGCTATAGGAAGGGTCTCAGGATTGGAATGGGAAGTATTTGGATATCACATCTCATGCTATAGGGAGGGTCTCACGTTTGGAAAGGGAAGGAGTAGGATATCACATTTCATGTTAGAGGTAGGATTTCAGGTTTGGTATTAGGGGCATTGAGATATCACATCTCATGCTATCAGAAGGGTCTCAGGATTGGAATGGGAAGGAGTTGGATATCACATCTCATGCTAAAGGGAGGGTCTCAGTTTTGGAAGGGGAAGGATTTTGATATCACATCTCATGTTATAGGAAGGAAATAAGGTTTGGTATTAGAAGCATTGAGATATCACATCTCATGCTAAAGGGAGGGTCTCAGGTTTGGAAGGGGAAGGATTTGGATATCACATCTCATGTTATAGGAAGGATCTCAGGTTTGGTATTAGAAGCGTTGAGATATCACATCTCATGCTATAGGAAGGCTCTCAGGATTGGAATGGGAAGGAGTTGGATATCACATCTCATGCTATAGGAAGGCTCTCAGGATTGGAATGGGAAGGAGTTGGATATCACATCTCATGCCATAGGAAGGATCTCAGGTCTGGTATTAGAAGCATTGAGACATCACATCTCATGTTATAGGAAGGGTCTCAGGATTGGAATGGGAAGGAGTTGGATAACACATCTCATGCTATAGGAAGGGTCTCAGGTTTGGTATAAGCATTGAGATATCACATCTCATGCTATAGGAAGGGTCTCAGGATTGGAATGGGAAGTAGTTGGATATCACATCTCATGCTATAGGGAGGGTGTCACGTTTGGAAAGGGAAGGAGTAGGATATCACATTTCATGTTAGAGGTAGGATCTCAGGTTTGGTATTAGAGGCATTGAGATATCACATCTCATGCTATCAGAAGGGTTTCAGGATGGGAATGGGAAGGAGTTGGATATCACATCTCATGCTAAAGGGAGGGTCTCAGGTTTGGAAGGGGAAGGATTTTGATATCACATCTCATGTTATAGGAAGGAAATCAGGTTTGGTATTAGAAGCATTGAGATATCGCATCTCATGCTATCGGAAGGATCTCAGGTTTGGTATTAGAGGCATTGAGATATCACATCTCATGCTATCGAAAGGGTATCAGGATTGGATTTGGAAGTAGTTGGATATCCCATCTCATGCTATAGGAAGGGTCTCAGGTTGGAATGGGAAGGAGTTGGATATCACATCTCATGTTATAGGAAGGGTCTCAGGATTGGAATGGGAAATACTTCGATATCACATCTCATGCTATAGGAAGGCTCTCAGGTTTGGAAGGGGAAGGAGTTGGATATCACATTTCATGTTAGAGGTAGGATCTCAGGTTTGTTAGAGGCATTGAGATATCACATCTCATGCTATCAGAAGGGTCTCAGGATTGGAATGGGAAGGAGTTGGATATCACATCTCATGCCAAAGGGAGGGTCTCAGGTTTGGAAGGGGAAGGATTTGGATATCACATCTCGTGTTATAGGAAGGATCTCAGGTTTGGTATTTGAAGAATTGAGATATCACATCTCATGCTATCGGAAGGATCTCAGGTTTGGTATTAGAAGCATTGAGATATCACATCTCATGCTCTCAGAAGGGTCTCAGGATTGGAATGGGAAGGAGTTGGATATCACATCTCATGTTATAGGAAGGGTCTCAGGATTGGAATGGGAAGGAGTTGGATATCACATCTCATGCTATAGGAAGGTTCTCAGGTTTGGTATAAGCATTGAGATATCACATCTCATGCTATAGGAAGGGTCTCAGGATTGGAATGGGAAGGAGTTGGATATCACATCTCATGCTAAAGGGAGGGTCTCAGGTTTGGAAGGGGAAGGATTTGGATATCACATCTCATGTTATAGGAAGGATCTCAGGTTTGGTATTAGAAGCATTGAGATACATCTCATGCTAACGGAAGGGTATCAGGATTGGATTTGGAAGTAGTTGGATATCCCATCTCATGCTATAGGAAGGGTCTCAGGTTGGAATGGGAAGGTGTTGGGTATCACATCTCATGTTATAGGAAGGGTCTCAGGATTGAAATGGGAAATACTTCAATATCACATCTCATGCTATAGGAAGGCTCTCAGGTTTGGAAGGGGAAGGAGTTGGATATCACATTTCCCATCTCATGCTATAGGAAGGGTCTCAGGTTTGGTATTAGAAGCATTGAGATATCACATCTCATGCTATAGGAAGGGTCTCAGGATTGAAATGGGAAGGAGTTGGATATCACATCTCATGCCATAGGAAGGGTCTCAGGTTTGGTATAAGCTTTGAGGTATCGCATCTCTGCTATCGGAAGGGTCTCAGGATTGGAATGGGAAGGAGCTGGATATCACATCTCATGCTAAAGGAAGGGTCTCAGGTTTGGAAGGGGAAGGAGTAGGATATCACATTTCATGTTAGAGGTAGGATCTCAGGTTTGGTATTAGAGGCATTGAGATATCACATCTCATGCTATCAGAAGGCTCTCAGGATTGGAATGGGAAGGAGTTGGATATCACATCTCATGCCAAAGGGAGGGTCTCAGGTTTGGAAGGGGAAGTATTTGGATATCACATCTCGTGTTATAGGAAGGTTCTCAGGTTTGGTATTAGAAGAATTGAGATATCACATCTCATGTTATCGGAAGGATCTCAGGTTTGGTATTAGAAGCATTGAGATATAACATCTCATGCTATCAGAAGGGTCTCAGGATTGGAATGGGAAGGAGTTGGATATCCCATCTCATGCTATAGGAAGGGTCTCAGGTTGGAATGGGAAGGAGTTGGATATCACATCTCATGCCATAGGAAGGAAATCAGGTTTGGTATTAGAAGCATTGAGATATCACATCTCATGCTAAAGGGAGGGTCTCAGGTTTGGAAGGGGAAGGATATGGATATCACATCTCATGTTATAGGAAGGATCTCAGGTGTGGTATTAGAAGCTTTGAGATATCACATCTCATGTTATAGGAAGGGTCTCAGGATTGGAATGGGAAGTATTTGGATATCACATCTCATGCTATCAGAAGGGTCTCAGGATTGGAATGGGAAGGAGTTGGATATCACATCTCATGCTAAAGGGAGGGTCTCAGGTTTGGAAGGGGAAGGATATGGATATCACATCTCGTGTTATAGGAAGGATCTCAGGTTTGGTATTAGAAGCATTGAGACATCACATCTCATGTTATAGGAAGGGTCTCAGGATTGGAATGGGAAGTATTTGGATATCACATCTCATGCTATCAGAAGGGTCTCAGGATTGGAATGGGAAGGAGTTGGATATCACATCTCATGCTAAAGGGAGGGTCTCAGGTTTGGAAGGGGAAGGATTTTGATATCACATCTCATGTTATAGGAAGGAAATCAGGTTTGGTATTAGAAGCATTGAGATATCACATCTCATGCTAAAGGGAGGGTCTCAGGTTTGGAAGGGGAAGGATATGGATATCACATCTCATGTTATAGGAAGGATCTCAGGTGTGGTATTAGAAGCTTTGAGATATCACATCTCATGATATAGGAAGGCTCTCAGGATTGGAATGGGAAGGAGTTGGATATCACATCTCATGCTATAGGAAGGCTCTCAGGATTGGAATGGGAAGGAGTTGGATATCACATCTCATGCCATAGGAAGGATCTCATGTCTGGTATTAGAAGCATTGAGACATCACATCTCATGTTATAGGAAGGGTCTCAGGATTGGAATGGGAAGGAGTTGTATATCACATCTCATGCTATAGGAAGGGTCTCAGGTTTGGTATAAGCATTGAGATATCACATCTCATGCTATAGGAAGGGTCTCAGGATTGGAATGGGAAGTAGTTGGATATCACATCTCATGCTATAGGGAGGGTCTCACGTTTGGAAAGGGAAGGAGTAGGATATCACATTTCATGTTAGAGGTAGGATCTCAGGTTTGGTATTAGAGGCATTGAGATATCACATCTCCTGCTATCAGAAGGGTCTCAGGATTGGAATGGGAAGGAGTTGGATATCACATCTCATGCTAAAGGGAGGGTCTCAGGTTTGGAAGGGGAAGGATTTTGATATCACATCTCATGTTATAGGAAGGAAATCAGGTTTGGTACTAGAAGCATTGAGATATCGCATCTCATGCTATCGGAAGGATCTCAGGTTTGGTATTAGAGGCATTGAGATATCACATCTCATGCTATCGAAAGGGTATCAGGATTGGATTTGGAAGTAGTTGGATATCCCATCTCATGCTATAGGAAGGGTCTCAGGTTGGAATGGGAAGGAGTTGGATATCACATCTCATGTTATAGGTAGGATCTCAGGTTTGTTAGAGGCATTGAGATATCACATCTCATGCTATCAGAAGGGTCTCAGGATTGGAATGGGAAGGAGTTGGATATCACATCTCATGCCAAAGGGAGGGTCTCAGGTTTGGAAGGGGAAGGATTTGGATATCACATCTCGTGTTATAGGAAGGATCTCAGGTTTGGTATTAGAAGAATTGAGATATCACATCTCATGCTATCGGAAGGATCTCAGGTTTGGTATTAGAAGCATTGAGATATCACATCTCATGCTCTCAGAAGGGTCTCAGGATTGGAATGGGAAGGAGTTGGATATCACATCTCATGTTATAGGAAGGGTCTCAGGATTGGAATGGGAAGGAGTTGGATATCACATCTCATGCTATAGGAAGGTTCTCAGGTTTGGTATAAGCATTGAGATATCACATATAATGCTATAGGAAGGGTCTCAGGATTGGAATGGGAAGGAGTTGGATATCACATCTCATGCTAAAGGGAGGGTCTCAGGTTTGGAAGGGGAAGGTGTTGGGTATCACATCTCATGTTATAGGAAGGGTCTCAGGATTGAAATGGGAAATACTTCAATATCACATCTCATGCTATAGGAAGGCTCTCAGGTTTGGAAGGGGAAGGAGTTGGATATCACATTTCCCATCTCATGCTATAGGAAGGGTCTCAGGTTTGGTATTAGAAGCATTGAGATATCACATCTCATGCTATAGGAAGGGTCTCAGGATTGAAATGGGAAGGAGTTGGATATCACATCTCATGCCATAGGAAGGGTCTCAGGTTTGGTATAAGCATTGAGATATCGCATCTCTGCTATCGGAAGGGTCTCAGGATTGGAATGGGAAGGAGCTGGATATCACATCTCATGCTAAAGGAAGGGTCTCAGGTTTGGAAGGGGAAGGATTTGGATATCACATCTCATGTTATAGGACGGGTCTCAGGTTTGGTATTAGAAGCATTAAGATATCACATCTTATGGTATGGGAAGGGTTTCAGGATTGGAATGGGAAGGAGTTGGATATCATATCTCATGCTATAGGAAGGGTCTCAGGATTGGAATGGGAAGGAGTTTGATATCAAATCTCATGCCATAGGAAGGGTCTCAGGTTTGGTATAAGAAGCATTGAGATATCACATCTCATGCTATAGGAAGTGTCTGAGGATTGGAATGGGAAGGAGTTGGATATCACATCTCATGCTATAGGAAGGGTCTCAGGATTGGATTTGGAAGTAGTTGGATATCCCATCTCATGCTATAGGAAGGGTCTCAGGTTGGAATGGGAAGGAGTTGGATATCACATCTCATGTTATAAGAAGGGTCTCAGGATTGGAATGGGAAGGACTTCGATATCACATCTGATGTTAAAGGAAGGCTCTCAGGTTTGGAAGGGGGAAGGAGTTGGATATCACATTTCATGTTAGATGTAGGATCTCAGGTTTGGTATTAGAGGCATTGAGACATCACTTCTCATGCTATCAGAAGGGTCTAAGGATTGGAATGGGAAGGAGTTGGATATCACATCTCACACTAAAGGGAGGGTCTCTGGTTTGGAAGGGGAAGGATTTGGATATCACATCTCATGTTATAGGAAGGATCTCAGGTTTGGTATTAGAAGCATTGAGATATCACATCTCATGCTATCGGAAGGATCTCAGGTTTGGAATTAGAAGCATTGAGATATCACATCTCATGCTATCAGAAGGGTCACAGGATTGGAATGGGAAGGAGTTGGATATCACATCTCATGCTAAAGGGAGGGTCTCAGGTTTGGAAGGGGAAGGATTTGGATATCACATCTCGTGTTATAGGAAGGATCTCAGGTTTGGTATTAGAAGCATTGAGATATCACATCTCATGCTATAGTAAGGGTCTCAGGATTGGAATGGGAAGGAGTTGGATATCACATCATATGCTAAAGGAAGGGTCTCAGGTTTGGTAGAAGCATTTAGATATCACATCTCATGCTATAGGAAGGGTCTCAGGATTGGAATGGGAAGGAGTTGGATATCACATCTCATGCCATAGGAAGGGTCTCAGGTTTGGTATAAGCATTGAGATATCACATCTCTGCTATTCGAAGGGTCTCAGGATTGGAATGGGAAGGACTTAGATATCACATCTCATGCTATAGGGAGGGTCTCAGTTTTGATATTAGAAGCATTGAGATATCACATCTCATGCTATCGGAAGGGTCTCAGGATTGGAATGGGAAGGAGTTGGATATCACATCTCATGCTAAAGGAAGGGTCTCAGGTTTGGTAGAAGCATTGAGATATCACATCTCATGCTATCGGAAGGGTCTCAGGATTGGAATGGGAAGGAGTTGGATATCACATCTCATGTTATAGGACGGGTCTCACGTATGGTATTAGAAGCATTAAGATATCACATCTCATGGTATAGGAAGGGTGTCAGGATTGGAATGGGAAGGAGTTGGATATCATATCTCATGCTATAGGAAGGGTCTCAGGTTGGAATGGGAAGGAGTTGGATATCACATCTCATGTTATAGGAAGGGTCTCAGGATTGGAATGGGAAGGACTTCGATATCACATCTCATGTTATAGGAAGGCTCTCAGGTTTGGAAGGGGAAGGAGTTGGATGTCACATTTCATGTTAGATGTAGGATCACAGGTTTGGTATTAGAGGCATTGAGACATCACATCTCATGCTATCAGAAGGGTCTAAGGATTGGAATGGGAAGGAGTTGGATATCACATCTCACGCTAAAGGGAGGGTCTCTGGTTTGGAAGGGGAAGGATTTGGATATCACATCTCATGTTATAGGAAGGATCTCAGGATTGGATTGGGAAGGAGTTTGATATCAAATCTCATGCCATAGGAAGGGTCTCAGGTTTGGTATTAGAAGCATTGAGATATCACATCTCATGCTATAGGAAGTGTCTGAGGATTGGAATGGGAAGGAGTCGGATATCACATCTCATGCTATAGGAAGGGTCTCAGGTTTGGTAGAAGCATTGAGATATCACATCTCATGCTATAGGAAGAGTCTCAGGATTGGAATGGGAAGGAGTTGGATATCACATCTCATGCTATAGGACGACTCTCAGGTTTGGAAGGGGAAGGAGTTGGATATCACATTTCATGCTATCGGAAGGATCTCAGGTTTGGTAGAAGCATTGAGACATCACATCTCATGCTATCAGAAGGGTCTCAGGATTGGAATGGGAAGGAGTTGGATATCACATCTCATGCTAAAGGGAGGGTCTCAGGTTTGGAAGGGGAAGGATTTTGATATCACATCTCATGTTATAGGAAGGATCTCAGGTTTGGTATTAGAAGCATTGAGATGTCACATCTCATGCTATAGTAAGGGTCTCAGGATTGGAATGGGAAGGAGTTGGATATCACATCTCATGCTAAAGGAAGGGTGTCAGGTTTGGTAGAAGCATTGAGATATCCCATCTCATGCTATAGGAGGGGTCTCAGGATTGGAATGGGAAGGAGTTGGATATCACATCTCATGCCATAGGAAGGGTCTCAGGTTTGGTATAAGGATTGAGATATCACATCTCTGCTATCCGAAGGGTCTCAGGATTGGAATGGGAAGGACTTAGATATCACATCTCATGCTATCGGAAGGGTCTCAGGATTGGAATGAGAAGGAGCTGGATATCACATCTCATGCTAAAGGAAGGGTCTCAGGTTTGGAAGGGGAAGGATTTGGATATCACATCTCATGTTATAGGACGGGTCTCAGGTTTGGTATTAGAAGCATTAAGATATCACATCTCATGGTGTAGGAAGGGTTTCAGGATTGGAATGGGAAGGAGTTGGATATCATATCTCATGCTATAGGAAGGGTCTCAGGATTGGATTGGGAAGGAGTTTGATATTACATTCTTGCTATAGGAAGGGTCTCATGTTTGGAATGGGAAGGAGTTGGATACCACATATGCTATAGGAAGGGTCTCAGGTTTGGAACGGGAAGGAGTTGGATATCACATCTCATGTTATAGGAAGGGTCTCAGGTTTGGTATAAGCATTGAGATATCACATCTCTGCTATCGCTAGTGTCTCAGGATTGGAATGGGAAGGAGTTGGATATGCCATCTCAGGCTATAGGAAGGGTCTCAGGTTTGGTATTAGAAGCATTGAGATGTCACATCTCATGCTATAGGAAGGGTCTCAGATTGGAATGGGAAGGAGTTGGATATCACATCTCATGCTATATGAAGGGACTCAGATTTGGTATTACAAGCATTGTGATATTTCATCTCATGCTATAGGAAGGGTCTCAGGATTGGATTGGGAAGGAGTCGGATATCACATCTCATGCTATAGGAAGGGTTTCAGGTTTGGAATGGGAAGGATTTATATACCACATCTCTTGCTAGAGGAAGGGCCTCAGGTTTGGTATGAGAAACATTGAGATATCACATCTCATGGTATGGGAAGGGTCTCAGGATTCGAATGGGAAGGAGTTTGATATCACATCTCATGCCATAGGAAGGGTCTCAGGTTTGGTAGAAGCATTGAGATATCACATCTCATGCTATCAGAAGGGTCTCAGGATTGGATTGGGAAGGAGTTGGATATCCCATATCATGCTATAGGAAGGGTCTCAGGTTTGGTATTAGAAGCATTGAGATATCACGTCTCATGCTATAGGAAGGGTCTCAGGATTGGAATGGGAAGGAGTTGGATATCACATTTCATGTTAGAGGTAGGATCTCAGGTTTGTTAGAGGCATTGAGATATCACATCTCATGCTATCAGAAGGGTCCCAGGGTTGGAATGGGAAGGAGTTGGATATCACATCTCATGCCAAAGGGAGGGTCTCAGGTTTGGAAGGGGAAGTATTTGGATATCACATCTCGTGTTATAGGAAGGATCTCAGGTTTGGTATTAGAAGAATTGAGATATCACATCTCATGTTATCGGAAGGATCTCAGGTTTGGTATTAGAAGCATTGAGATATCACATCTCATGCTATCAGAAGGGTCTCAGGATTGGAATGGGAAGGAGTTGGATATCCCATCTCATGCTATACGAAGGGTCTCAGGTTGGAATGGGAAGGAGTTGGATATCACATCTCATGCCATAGGAAGGATCTCAGGTTTGGTATTAGAAGCATTGAGACATCACATCTCATGTTATAGGAAGGGTCTCAGGATTGGAATGGGAAGGAGTTGGATATCACATCTCATGCTATAGGAAGGGTCTCAGGTTTGGTATAAGCATTGAGATATCACATCTCATGCTATAGGAAGGGTCTCAGGATTGGAATGGGAAGTATTTGGATATCACATCTCATGCTATAGGGAGGGTCTCACGTTTGGAAAGGGAAGGAGTAGGATATCACATTTCATGTTAGAGGTAGGATTTCAGGTTTGGTATTAGGGGCATTGAGATATCACATCTCATGCTATCAGAAGGGTCTCAGGATTGGAATGGGAAGGAGTTGGATATCACATCTCATGCTAAAGGGAGGGTCTCAGTTTTGGAAGGGGAAGGATTTTGATATCACATCTCATGTTATAGGAAGGAAATAAGGTTTGGTATTAGAAGCATTGAGATATCACATCTCATGCTAAAGGGAGGGTCTCAGGTTTGGAAGGGGAAGGATTTGGATATCACATCTCATGTTATAGGAAGGATCTCAGGTTTGGTATTAGAAGCGTTGAGATATCACATCTCATGCTATAGGAAGGCTCTCAGGATTGGAATGGGAAGGAGTTGGATATCACATCTCATGCTATAGGAAGGCTCTCAGGATTGGAATGGGAAGGAGTTGGATATCACATCTCATGCCATAGGAAGGATCTCAGGTCTGGTATTAGAAGCATTGAGACATCACATCTCATGTTATAGGAAGGGTCTCAGGATTGGAATGGGAAGGAGTTGGATAACACATCTCATGCTATAGGAAGGGTCTCAGGTTTGGTATAAGCATTGAGATATCACATCTCATGCTATAGGAAGGGTCTCAGGATTGGAATGGGAAGTAGTTGGATATCACATCTCATGCTATAGGGAGGGTGTCACGTTTGGAAAGGGAAGGAGTAGGATATCACATTTCATGTTAGAGGTAGGATCTCAGGTTTGGTATTAGAGGCATTGAGATATCACATCTCATGCTATCAGAAGGGTTTCAGGATGGGAATGGGAAGGAGTTGGATATCACATCTCATGCTAAAGGGAGGGTCTCAGGTTTGGAAGGGGAAGGATTTTGATATCACATCTCATGTTATAGGAAGGAAATCAGGTTTGGTATTAGAAGCATTGAGATATCGCATCTCATGCTATCGGAAGGATCTCAGGTTTGGTATTAGAGGCATTGAGATATCACATCTCATGCTATCGAAAGGGTATCAGGATTGGATTTGGAAGTAGTTGGATATCCCATCTCATGCTATAGGAAGGGTCTCAGGTTGGAATGGGAAGGAGTTGGATATCACATCTCATGTTATAGGAAGGGTCTCAGGATTGGAATGGGAAATACTTCGATATCACATCTCATGCTATAGGAAGACTCTCAGGTTTGGAAGGGGAAGGAGTTGGATATCACATTTCATGTTAGAGGTAGGATCTCAGGTTTGTTAGAGGCATTGAGATATCACATCTCATGCTATCAGAAGGGTCTCAGGATTGGAATGGGAAGGAGTTGGATATCACATCTCATGCCAAAGGGAGGGTCTCAGGTTTGGAAGGGGAAGGATTTGGATATCACATCTCGTGTTATAGGAAGGATCTCAGGTTTGGTATTAGAAGAATTGAGATATCACATCTCATGCTATCGGAAGGATCTCAGGTTTGGTATTAGAAGCATTGAGATATCACATCTCATGCTCTCAGAAGGGTCTCAGGATTGGAATGGGAAGGAGTTGGATATCACATCTCATGTTATAGGAAGGGTCTCAGGATTGGAATGGGAAGGAGTTGGATATCACATCTCATGCTATAGGAAGGTTCTCAGGTTTGGTATAAGCATTGAGATATCACATCTCATGCTATAGGAAGGGTCTCAGGATTGGAATGGGAAGGAGTTGGATATCACATCTCATGCTAAAGGGAGGGTCTCAGGTTTGGAAGGGGAAGGATTTGGATATCACATCTCATGTTATAGGAAGGATCTCAGGTTTGGTATTAGAAGCATTGAGATACATCTCATGCTAACGGAAGGGTATCAGGATTGGATTTGGAAGTAGTTGGATATCCCATCTCATGCTATAGGAAGGGTCTCAGGTTGGAATGGGAAGGTGTTGGGTATCACATCTCATGTTATAGGAAGGGTCTCAGGATTGAAATGGGAAATACTTCAATATCACATCTCATGCTATAGGAAGGCTCTCAGGTTTGGAAGGGGAAGGAGTTGGATATCACATTTCCCATCTCATGCTATAGGAAGGGTCTCAGGTTTGGTATTAGAAGCATTGAGGTATCACATCTCATGCTATAGGAAGGGTCTCAGGATTGAAATGGGAAGGAGTTGGATATCACATCTCATGCCATAGGAAGGGTCTCAGGTTTGGTATAAGCATTGAGATATCGCATCTCTGCTATCGGAAGGGTCTCAGGATTGGAATGGGAAGGAGCTGGATATCACATCTCATGCTAAAGGAAGGGTCTCAGGTTTGGAAGGGGAAGGAGTAGGATATCACATTTCATGTTAGAGGTAGGATCTCAGGTTTGGTATTAGAGGCATTGAGATATCACATCTCATGCTATCAGAAGGCTCTCAGGATTGGATTGGGAAGGAGTTGGATATCACATCTCATGCCAAAGGGAGGGTCTCAGGTTTGGAAGGGTAAGTATTTGGATATCACATCTCGTGTTATAGGAAGGATCTCAGGTTTAGTATTAGAAGAATTGAGATATCACATCTCATGTTATCGGAAGGATCTCAGGTTTGGTATTAGAAGCATTGAGATATAACATCTCATGCTATCAGAAGGGTCTCAGGATTGGAATGGGAAGGAGTTGGATATCCCATCTCATGCTATAGGAAGGGTCTCAGGTTGGAATGGGAAGGAGTTTGATATCACATCTCATGCCATAGGAAGGATCTCAGGTTTGGTATTAGAAGCATTGAGACATCACATCTCATGTTATAGGAAGGGTCTCAGGATTGGAATGGGAAGTATTTGGATATCACATCTCATGCTATCAGAAGGGTCTCAGGATTGGAATGGGAAGGAGTTGGATATCACATCTCATGCTAAAGGGAGGGTCTCAGGTTTGGAAGGGGAAGGATTTTGATATCACATCTCATGTTATAGGAAGGAAATCAGGTTTGGTATTAGAAGCATTGAGATATCACATCTCATGCTAAAGGGAGGGTCTCAGGTTTGGAAGGGGAAGGATATGGATATCACATCTCATGTTATAGGAAGGATCTCAGGTTTGGTATTAGAAGCTTTGAGATATCACATCTCATGATATAGGAAGGCTCTCAGGATTGGAATGGGAAGGAGTTGGATATCACATCTCATGCTATAGGAAGGCTCTCAGGATTGGAATGGGAAGGAGTTGGATATCACATCTCATGCCATAGGAAGGATCTCATGTCTGGTATTAGAAGCATTGAGACATCACATCTCATGTTATAGGAAGGGTCTCAGGATTGGAATGGGAAGGAGTTGGATATCACATCTCATGCTATAGGAAGGGTCTCAGGTTTGGTATAAGCATTGAGATATCACATCTCATGCTATAGGAAGGGTCTCAGGATTGGAATGGGAAGTAGTTGGATATCACATCTCATGCTATAGGGAGGGTCTCACGTTTGGAAAGGGAAGGAGTAGGATATCACATTTCATGTTAGAGGTAGGATCTCAGGTTTGGTATTAGAGGCTTTGAGATATCACATCTCATGCTATCAGAAGGGTCTCAGGATTGGAATGGGAAGGAGTTGGATATCACATCTCATGCTAAAGGGAGGGTCTCAGGTTTGGAAGGGGAAGGATTTTGATATCACATCTCATGTTATAGGAAGGAAATCAGGTTTGGTACTAGAAGCATTGAGATATCGCATCTCATGCTATCGGAAGGATCTCAGGTTTGGTATTAGAGGCATTGAGATATCACATCTCATGCTATCGAAAGGGTATCAGGATTGGATTTGGAAGTAGTTGGATATCCCATCTCATGCTATAGGAAGGGTCTCAGGTTGGAATGGGAAGGAGTTGGATATCACATCTCATGTTATAGGTAGGATCTCAGGTTTGTTAGAGGCATTGAGATATCACATCTCATGCTATCAGAAGGGTCTCAGGATTGGAATGGGAAGGAGTTGGATATCACATCTCATGCCAAAGGGAGGGTCTCAGGTTTGGAAGGGGAAGGATTTGGATATCACATCTCGTGTTATAGGAAGGATCTCAGGTTTGGTATTAGAAGAATTGAGATATCACATCTCATGCTATCGGAAGGATCTCAGGTTTGGTATTAGAAGCATTGAGATATCACATCTCATGCTCTCAGAAGGGTCTCAGGATTGGAATGGGAAGGAGTTGGATATCACATCTCATGTTATAGGAAGGGTCTCAGGATTGGAATGGGAAGGAGTTGGATATCACATCTCATGCTATAGGAAGGTTCTCAGGTTTTGTATAAGCATTGAGATATCACATATAATGCTATAGGAAGGGTCTCAGGATTGGAATGGGAAGGAGTTGGATATCACATCTCATGCTAAAGGGAGGGTCTCAGGTTTGGAAGGGGAAGGTGTTGGGTATCACATCTCATGTTATAGGAAGGGTCTCAGGATTGAAATGGGAAATACTTCAATATCACATCTCATGCTATAGGAAGGCTCTCAGGTTTGGAAGGGGAAGGAGTTGGATATCACATTTCCCATCTCATGCTATAGGAAGGGTCTCAGGTTTGGTATTAGAAGCATTGAGATATCACATCTCATGCTATAGGAAGGGTCTCAGGATTGAAATGGGAAGGAGTTGGATATCACATCTCATGCCATAGGAAGGGTCTCAGGTTTGGTATAAGCATTGAGATATCGCATCTCTGCTATCGGAAGGGTCTCAGGATTGGAATGGGAAGGAGCTGGATATCACATCTCATGCTAAAGGAAGGGTCTCAGGTTTGGAAGGGGAAGGATTTGGATATCACATCTCATGTTATAGGACGGGTCTCAGGTTTGGTATTAGAAGCATTAAGATATCACATCTTATGATATAGGAAGGGTTTCAGGATTGGAATGGGAAGGAGTTGGATATCATATCTCATGCTATAGGAAGGGTCTCAGGATTGGAATGGGAAGGAGTTTGATATCAAATCTCATGCCATAGGAAGGGTCTCAGGTTTGGTATAAGAAGCATTGAGATATCACATCTCATGCTATAGGAAGTGTCTGAGGATTGGAATGGGAAGGAGTTGGATATCACATCTCATGCTATAGGAAGGGTCTCAGGATTGGATTTGGAAGTAGTTGGATATCCCATCTCATGCTATAGGAAGGGTCTCAGGTTGGAATGGGAAGGAGTTGGATATCACATCTCATGTTATAAGAAGGGTCTCAGGATTGGAATGGGAAGGACTTCAATATCACATCTGATGTTAAAGGAAGGCTCTCAGGTTTGGAAGGGGGAAGGAGTTGGATATCACATTTCATGTTAGATGTAGGATCTCAGGTTTGGTATTAGAGGCATTGAGACATCACTTCTCATGCTATCAGAAGGGTCTAAGGATTGGAATGGGAAGGAGTTGGATATCACATCTCACACTAAAGGGAGGGTCTCTGGTTTGGAAGGGGAAGGATTTGGATATCACATCTCATGTTATAGGAAGGATCTCAGGTTTGGTATTAGAAGCATTGAGATATCACATCTCATGCTATCGGAAGGATCTCAGGTTTGGAATTAGAAGCATTGAGATATCACATCTCATGCTATCAGAAGGGTCACAGGATTGGAATGGGAAGGAGTTGGATATCACATCTCATGCTAAAGGGAGGGTCTCAGGTTTGGAAGGGGAAGGATTTGGATATCACATCTCGTGTTATAGGAAGGATCTCAGGTTTGGTATTAGAAGCATTGAGATATCACATCTCATGCTATAGTAAGGGTCTCAGGATTGGAATGGGAAGGAGTTGGATATCACATCATATGCTAAAGGAAGGGTCTCAGGTTTGGTAGAAGCATTTAGATATCACATCTCATGCTATAGGAAGGGTCTCAGGATTGGAATGGGAAGGAGTTGGATATCACATCTCATGCCATAGGAAGGGTCTCAGGTTTGGTATAAGCATTGAGATATCACATCTCTGCTATTCGAAGGGTCTCAGGATTGGAATGGGAAGGACTTAGATATCACATCTCATGCTATAGGGAGGGTCTCAGTTTTGATATTAGAAGCATTGAGATATCACATCTCATGCTATCGGAAGGGTCTCAGGATTGGAATGGGAAGGAGTTGGATATCACATCTCATGCTAAAGGAAGGGTCTCAGGTTTGGTAGAAGCATTGAGATATCACATCTCATGCTATCGGAAGGGTCTCAGGATTGGAATGGGAAGGAGTTGGATATCACATCTCATGTTATAGGACGGGTCTCACGTATGGTATTAGAAGCATTAAGATATCACATCTCATGGTATAGGAAGGGTGTCAGGATTGGAATGGGAAGGAGTTGGATATCATTTCTCATGCTATAGGAAGGGTCTCAGGATTTGATTGGGAAGGAGTTTGATATCAAATCTCATGCCATAGGAAGGGTCTCAGGTTTGGTATTAGAAGCATTGAGATATCACATCTCATGCTATAGGAAGTGTCTGAGGATTGGAATGGGAAGGAGTCGGATATTACATCTCATGCTATAGGAAGGGTCTCAGGTTTGGTAGAAGCATTGAGATATCACATCTCATGCTATAGGAAGAGTCTCAGGATTGGAATGGGAAGGAGTTGGATATCACATCTCATGCTATAGGACGGCTCTCAGGTTTGGAAGGGGAAGGAGTTGGATATCACATTTCATGTTAGAGGTAGGATCTCAGGTTTGGTATTAGAGGCATTGAGACATCACATCTCATGCTATCAGAAGGGTCTCAGGATTGGAATGGGAAGGAGTTGGATATCACATCTCACGCTAAAGGGAGGGTCTCAGGTTTGGAAGGGGAAGGATTTGGATATCACATCTCATGTTATAGGAAGGATCTCAGGTTTGGTATTAGAAGCATTGAGATATCACATCTCATGCTATAGGAAGTGTCTGAGGATTGGAATGGGAAGGAGTTAGATATCACATCTCATGCTATAGGAAGGGTCTCAGGATTGGATTTGGAAGTAGTTGGATATCCCATCTCATGCTATAGGAAGGGTCTCAGGTTGGAATGGGAAGGAGTTGGATATCACATCTCATGTTATAGGAAGGGTCTCAGGATTGGAATGGGAAGGACTTCGATATCACATCTCATGTTATAGGAAGGCTCTCAGGTTTGGAAGGGGAAGGAGTTGGATATCACATTTCATGTTAGATGTAGGATCTCAGGTTTGGTATTAGAGGCATTGAGACATCACATCTCATGCTATCAGAAGGGTCTAAGGATTGGAATGGGAAGGAGTTGGATATCACATCTCACACTAAAGGGAGGGTCTCTGGTTTGGAAGGGGAAGGATTTGGATATCACATCTCATGTTATAGGAAGATCTCAGGTTTGGTATTAGAAGCATTGAGATATCACATCTCATGCTATCGGAAGGATCTCAGGTTTGGTATTAGAAGCATTGAGATATCACATCTCATGCTATCAGAAGGGTCTCAGGATTGGAATGGGAAGGAGTTGGATATCACATCTCATGCTAAAGGGAGGGTCTCAGGTTTGGAAGGGGAAGGATTTGGATATCACATCTCGTGTTATAGGAAGGATCTCAGGTTTGGTATTAGAAGCATTGAGATATCACATCTCATGCTATAGTAAGGGTCTCAGGATTGGAATGGGAAGGAGTTGGATATCACATCTCATGCTAAAGGAAGGGTCTCAGGTTTGGTAGAAGCATTGAGATATCACATCTCATGCTATAGGAAGGGTCTCAGGATTGGAATGGGAAGGAGTTGGATATCACATCTCATGCCATAGGACGGGTCTCAGGTTTGGTATAAGCATTGAGATATCACATCTCTGCTATCCGAAGGGTCTCAGGATTGGAATGGGAAGGACTTAGATATCACATCTCATGCTATAGGGAGGGTCTCAGTTTTGATATTAGAAGCATTGAGATATCACATCTCATGCTATCGGAAGGGTCTCAGGATTGGAATGGGAAGGAGTTGGATATCACATCTCATGCTAAAGGAAGGGTCTCAGGTTTGGTAGAAGAATTGAGATATCACATCTCATGCTATAGGAAGGGTCTCAGGATTGGAATGGGAAGGAGTTGGATATCACATCTCATGTTATAGGACGGGTCTCACGTTTGGTATTAGAAGCATTAGGATATCACATCTCATGGTATAGGAAGGGTTTCAGGATTGGAATGGGAAGGAGTTGGATATCATATCTCATGCTATATGAAGGGTCTCAGGATTGGATTGGGAAGGAGTTTGATATCAAATCTCATGCCATAGGAAGGGTCTCAGGTTTGGTATTAGAAGCATTGAGATATCACATCTCATGCTATAGGAAATGTCTGAGGATTGGAATGGGAAGGAGTCAGATATCACATCTCATGCTATAGGAAGGGTCTCAGGTTTGGTAGAAGCATTGAGATATCACATCTCATGCTATAGGAAGAGTCTCAGGATTGGAATGGGAAGGAGTTGGATATCACATCTCACGCTAAAGGGAGGGTCTCAGGTTTGGAAGGGGAAGGATTTGGATATCACATCTCATGTTATAGGAAGGATCTCAGGTTTGGTATTAGAAGCATTGAGATATCACATCTCATGCTATCTGAAGGATCTCAGGTTTGGTATTAGAAGCATTGAGATATCACATCTCATGCTATCAGAAGGGTCTCAGGATTGGAATGGGAAGGAGTTGGATATCACATCTCATGCTAAAGGGAGGGTCTCAGGTTTGGAAGGGGAAGGATTTGGATATCACATCTCATGTTATAGGAAGGATCTCAGGTTTGGTATTAGAAGCATTGAGATATCACATCTCATGCTATAGTAAGGGTCTCAGCATTGGAATGGGAAGGAGTTGGATATCACATCTCATGCTAAAGGAAGGGTGTCAGGTTTGGTAGAAGCATTGAGATATCCCATCTCATGCTATAGGAGGGGTCTCAGGATTGGAATGGGAAGGAGTTGGATATCACATCTCATGCCATAGGAAGGGTCTCAGGTTTGGTATAAGCATTGAGATATAACATCTCTGCTATCCGAAGGGTCTCAGGATTGGAATGGGAAGGTCTTAGATATCACATCTCATGCTATAGGGAGGGTCTCAGTTTTGATATTAGAAGCATTGAGATATCACATCTCATGATATCGGAAGGGTCTCAGGATTGGAATGAGAAGGAGCTGGATATCACATCTCATGCTAAAGGAAGGGTCTCAGGTTTGGAAGGGGAAGGATTTGGATATCACATCTCATGTTATAGGACGGGTCTCAGGTTTGGTATTAGAAGCATTAAGATATCACATCTCATGGTGTAGGAAGGGTTTCAGGATTGGAATGGGAAGGAATTGGATATCATATCTCATGCTATAGGAAGGGTCTCAGGATTGGATTGGGAAGGAGTTTGATATCAAATCTCATGCCATAGGAAGGGTCTCAGGTTTGGTATTAGAAGCATTGAGATATCACATTTCATGCTATAGGAAGTGTCTGAGGATTGGAATGGGAAGGAGTCGGATATCACATCTCATGCTATAGAAGGGTCTCAGGTTTGGTAGAAGCATTGAGATATCACATCTCATGCTATAGGAAGAGTCTCAGGATTGGAATGGGAAGGAGTTGGATATCACGTCTCATGTTATAGGAAGGGTCTCAGGTTTGGTAGTAGAAACATTGAGATATCAAATCTCATGCTATAGGAAGGGACGCAGGATTGGAATGGGACGGAGTCGGATATCACATCACATGCTATAGGAAGGGTCTCAGGTTTGGTAGAAGCATTGAGATATCACATCTCATGCTATAGGAAGAGTCTCAGGATTGGAATGGGAAGGAGTTGGATATCACATCTCATGCTCTAGGACGGCTCTCAGGTTTGGAAGGGGAAGGAGTTGGATATCACATTTCCTGTTAGAGGTAGGATCTCAGGTTTGGTATTAGAGGCATTGAGACATCACATCTCATGCTATCAGAAGGGTCTCAGGATTGGAATGGGAAGGAGTTGGATATCACATCTCACGCTAAAGGGAGGGTCTCAGGTTTGGAAGGGGAAGGATTTGGATATCACATCTCATGTTATAGGAAGGATCTCAGGTTTGGTATTAGAAGCATTGAGATATCACATCTCATGCTATCGGAAGGATCTCAGGTTTGGAATTAGAAGCATTGAGACATCACATCTCATGCTATCAGAAGGGTCTCAGGATTGGAATGGGAAGGAGTTGGATATCACATCTCATGCTAAAGGGAGGGTCTCAGGTTTGGAAGGGGAAGGATTTGGATATCACATCTCATGTTATAGGAAGGATCTCAGGTTTGGTATTAGAAGCATTGAGATATCACATCTCATGCTATAGTAAGGGTCTCAGGATTGGAATGGGAAGGAGTTGGATATCACATCTCATGCTAAAGGAAGGGTGTCAGGTTTGGTAGAAGCATTGAGATATCCCATCTCATGCTATAGGAGGGGTCTCAGGATTGGAATGGGAAGGAGTTGGATATCACATCTCATGCCATAGGAAGGGTCTCAGGTTTGGTATAAGCATTGAGATATCACATCTCTGCTATCCAAAGGGTCTCAGGATTGGAATGGGAAGGACTTAGATATCACATCTCATGCTATAGGGAGAGTCTCAGTTTTGATATTAGAAGCATTGAGATATTACATCTCATGCTATCGGAAGGGTCTCAGGATTGGAATGAGAAGGAGCTGGATATCACATCTCATGCTAAAGGAAGGGTCTCAGGTTTGGAAGGGGAAGGATTTGGATATCACATCTCATGTTATAGGACAGGTCTCAGGTTTGGTATTAGAAGCATTAAGATATCACATCTCATGGTGTAGGAAGGGTTTCAGGATTGGAATGGGAAGGAGTTGGATATCATATCTCATGCTATAGGAAGGGTCTCAGGATTGGATTGGGAAGGAGTTTGATATCAAATCTCATGCCATAGGAAGGGTCTCAGGTTTGGTATTAGAAGCATTGAGATATCACATCTCATGCTAGAGGAAGTGTCTGAGGATGGGAATGGGAAGGAGTCGGATATCACATCTCATGCTATAGAAGGGTCTCAGGTTTGGTAGAAGCATTGAGATATCACATCTCATGCTATAGGAAGAGTCTCAGGATTGGAATGGGAAGGAGTTGGATATCACGTCTCATGTTATAGGAAGGGTCTCAGGTTTGGTAGTAGAAACATTGAGATATCAAATCTCATGCTATAGGAAGGGACGCAGGATTGGAATGGGACGGAGTTTGATATCACATCTCATGCTATAGGAAAGGTCCAGGTTTGGTATTAGAAGCATTGAGATATCGCATCTCATGCTATAGGAAGTGTCTGAGGATTGGAATGGGAAGGAGTCGGATATCACATCTCATGCTATAGGAAGGGTCTCAGGTTTGGTAGAAGCATTGAGATATCACATCTCATGCTATAGGAAGAGTCTCAGGATTGGAATGGGAAGGAGTTGGATATCACATTTCATGCTATGGGACGGCTCTCAGGTTTGGAAGGGGAAGGAGTTGGATATCACATTTCATGTTAGAGGTACGATCTCAGGTTTGGTATTAGAGGCATTGAGACATCACATCTCATGCTATCAGAAGGGTCTCATAATTGGAATGGGAACGAGTTGGATATCACATCTCACGCTAAAGGGAGGGTCTCAGGTTTGGAAGGGGAAGGATTTGGATATCACATCTCATGTTATAGGAAGGATCTCAGGTTTGGTATTAGAAGCATTGAGATATCACATCTCATGCTATCGGAATGATCTCAGGTTTGGTATTAGAAGCATTGAGACATCACATCTCATGCTATCAGAAGGGTCTCAGGATTGGAATGGGAAGGAGTTGGATATCACATCTCATGCTAAAGGGAGGGTCTCAGGTTTGGAAGGGGAAGGATTTGGATATCACATCTCATGTTATAGGAAGGGTCTCAGGATTGGAATGGGAAGGAGTTGGATATCACATCTCATGCTAAAGGAAGGGTGTCAGGTTTGGTAGAAGCATTGAGATATCACATCTCATGCTATAGTAAGGGTCTCAGGATTGGAATGGGAAGGAGTTGGATATCACATCTCATGCTAAAGGAAGGGTGTCAGGTTTGGTAGAAGCATTGAGATATCCCATCTCATGCTATAGGAGGGGTCTCAGGATTGGAATGGGAAGGAGTTGGATATCACATCTCATGCCATAGGAAGGGTCTCAGGTTTGGTATAGGCATTGAGATATCACATCTCTGCTATCCGAAGGGTCTCAGGATTGGAATGGGAAGGACTTAGATATCACATCTCATGCTATAGGGAGGGTCTCAGTTTTGATATTAGAAGCATTGAGATATTACATCTCATGCTATCGGAAGGGTCTCAGGATTGGAATGAGAAGGAGCTGGATATCACATCTCATGCTAAAGGAAGGGTCTCAGGTTTGGAAGGGGAAGGATTTGGATATCACATCTCATGTTATAGGACGGGTCTCAGGTTTGGTATTAGAAACATTGAGATATCACATCTCATGCTATAGGAAGTGTCTGAGGATTGGAATGGGAACGAGTCGGATATCACATCTCATGCTATAGAAGAGTCTCAGGTTTGGTAGAAGCATTGAGATATCACATCTCATGCTATAGGAAGAGTCTCAGGATTGGAATGGGAAGGAGTTGGATATCACGTCTCATGTTATAGGAAGGGTCTCAGGTTTGGTAGTAGAAACATTGAGATATCAAATCTCATGCTATAGGAAGGGACGCAGGATTGGAATGGGACGGAGTTTGATATCACATCTCCTGCTATAGGAAGGGTCCAGGTTTGGTATTAGAAGCATTGAGATATCGCATCTCATGCTATAGGAAGGGTCTCAGGATTGGAATCGGAAGGAGTTGGATATCACATCTCATGCCATAGGAAGGGTCTCAGGTTTGGTATAAGCATTGAGATATCACATCTCTGCTATCCGAAGTGTCTCAGGATTGGAATGGGAAGGACTTCGATATCACATCTCATGCTATAGGGAGGGTCTCAGTTTTGATATTAGAAGCATTGAGATATCACATCTCATGCTATCGGAAGGGTCTCAGGATTGGAATGAGAAGGAGCTGGATATCACATCTCATGCTGAAGGAAGGGTCTCAGGTTTGGAAGGGGAAGGATTTGGATATCACATCTCATGTTATAGGACGGGTCTCAGGTTTGGTATTAGAAGCATTAAGATATCACATCTCATGGTGTAGGAAGGGTTTCAGGATTGGAATGGGAAGGAGTTGGATATCATATCTCATGCTATAGGAAGGGTCTCAGGATTGGATTGGAAAGGAGTTTGATATCAAATCTCATGCCATAGGAAGGGTCTCAGGTTTGGTATTAGAAGCATTGAGATATCACATCTCATGCTATAGGAAGTGTCTGAGGATTGGAATGGGAAGGAGTCGGATATCACATCTCATGCTATAGAAGGGTCTCAGGTTTGGTAGAAGCATTGAGATATCACATCTCATGCTATAGGAAGAGTCTCAGGATTGGAATGGGAAGGAGTTGGATATCACGTCTCATGTTATAGGAAGGGTCTCAGGTTTGGTAGTAGAAACATTGAGATATCAAATCTCATGCTATAGGAAGGGACGCAGGATTGGAATGGGACGGAGTTTGATATCACATCTCATGCCAAAGGGAGGGTCTCAGGTTTGGAAGGGGAAGGATTTGGATATCACATCTCGTGTTATAGGAAGGATCTCAGATTTGGTATTAGAAGAATTGAGATATCACATCTCATGCTATCGGAAGGATCTCAGGTTTGGTATTAGAAGCATTGAGATATCACATCTCATGCTCTCAGAAGGGTCTCAGGATTGGAATGGGAAGGAGTTGGATATCACATCTCATGCTATAGGAAGGGTCTCAGGATTGGAATGGGAAGGAGTTTTATATGACATCACATGGTATAGGAAGGATCTCAGGTTTGATATTAGAAGCATTGAGACATCACATCTCATGTTATAGGAAGGGTCTCAGGATTGGAATGGGAAGGAGTTGGATATCACATCTCATGCTATAGGAAGGGTCTCAGGTTTGGTATAAGCATTGAGATATCACATCTCATGCTATAGGAAGGGTCTCAGGATTGGAATGGGAAGGAGTTTTATATGACATCACATGCTATAGGAAGGATCTCAGGTTTGATATTAGAAGCATTGAGACATCACATCTCATGTTATAGGAAGGGTCTCAGGATTGGAATGGGAAGGAGTTGGATATCACATCTCATGCTGTAGGAAGGGTCTCAGGTTTGGTATAAGCATTGAGATATCACATCTCATGCTATAGGGAGGGTCTCACGTTTGGAAAGGGAAGGAGTAGGATATCACATTTCATGTTAGAGGTAGGATCTCAGGTTTGGTATTAGAGGCATTGAGATATCACATCTCATGCTATCAGAAGGGTCTCAGGATTGGAATAGGAAGGAGTTGGATATCACATCTCATGCTAAAGGGAGGGTCTCAGGTTTGGAAGGGGAAGGATTTGGATATCACATCTCATGTTATAGGAAGGATCTCAGGTTTGGTATTAGAAGCATTGAGATATCACATCTCATGCTATCGGAAGGGTATCAGGATTGGATTTGGAAGTAGTTGGATATCCCATCTCATGCTATAGGAAGGGTCTCAGTTTGGAATGGGAAGGTGTTGGATATCACATCTCATGTTATAGGTAGGATCTCAGGTTTGTTAGAGGCATTGAGATATCACATCTCATGCTATCAGAAGGGTCTCAGGATTGGAATGGGAAGGAGTTGGATATCACATCTCATGCCAAAGGGAGGGTCTCAGGTTTGGAAGGGGAAGGATTTGGATATCACATCTCGTGTTATAGGAAGGATCTCAGGTTTGGTATTAGAAGAATTGAGATATCACATCTCATGCTATCGGAAGGATCTCAGGTTTGGTATTAGAAGCATTGAGATATCACATCTCATGCTCTCAGAAGGGTCTCAGGATTGGAATGGGAAGGAGTTGGATATCACATCTCATGTTATAGGAAGGGTCTCAGGATTGGAATGGGAAGGAGTTGGATATCACATCTCATGCTATAGGAAGGTTCTCAGGTTTGGTATAAGCATTGAGATATCACATATAATGCTACAGGAAGGGTCTCAGGATTGGAATGGGAAGGAGTTGGATATCACATCTCATGCTAAAGGGAGGGTCTCAGGTTTGGAAGGGGAAGGTGTTGGGTATCACATCTCATGTTATAGGAAGGGTCTCAGGATTGAAATGGGAAATACTTCAATATCACATCTCATGCTATAGGAAGGCTCTCAGGTTTGGAAGGGGAAGGAGTTGGATATCACATTTCCCATCTCATGCTATAGGAAGGGTCTCAGGTTTGGTATTAGAAGCATTGAGATATCACATCTCATGCTATAGGAAGGGTCTCAGGATTGAAATGGGAAGGAGTTGGATATCACATCTCATGCCATAGGAAGGGTCTCAGGTTTGGTATAAGCATTGAGATATCGCATCTCTGCTATCGGAAGGGTCTCAGGATTGGAATGGGAAGGAGCTGGATATCACATCTCATGCTAAAGGAAGGGTCTCAGGTTTGGAAGGGGAAGGATTTGGATATCACATCTCATGTTATAGGACGGGTCTCAGGTTTGGTATTAGAAGCATTAAGATATCACATCTTATGGTATAGGAAGGGTTTCAGGATTGGAATGGGAAGGAGTTGGATATCATATCTCATGCTATAGGAAGGGTCTCAGGATTGGAATGGGAAGGAGTTTGATATCAAATCTCATGCCATAGGAAGGGTCTCAGGTTTGGTATAAGAAGCATTGAGATATCACATCTCATGCTATAGGAAGTGTCTGAGGATTGGAATGGGAAGGAGTTGGATATCACATCTCATGCTATAGGAAGGGTCTCAGGATTGGATTTGGAAGTAGTTGGATATCCCATCTCATCCTATAGGAAGGGTCTCAGGTTGGAATGGGAAGGAGTTGGATATCACATCTCATGTTATAAGAAGGGTCTCAGGATTGGAATGGGAAGGACTTCGATATCACATCTGATGTTAAAGGAAGGCTCTCAGGTTTGGAAGGGGGAAGGAGTTGGATATCACATTTCATGTTAGATGTAGGATCTCAGGTTTGGTATTAGAGGCATTGAGACATCACTTCTCATGCTATCAGAAGGGTCTAAGGATTGGAATGGGAAGGAGTTGGATATCACATCTCACACTAAAGGGAGGGTCTCTGGTTTGGAAGGGGAAGGATTTGGATATCACATCTCATGTTATAGGAAGGATCTCAGGTTTGGTATTAGAAGCATTGAGATATCACATCTCATGCTATCAGAAGGGTCACAGGATTGGAATGGGAAGGAGTTGGATATCACATCTCATGCTAAAGGGAGGGTCTCAGGTTTGGAAGGGGAAGGATTTGGATATCACATCTCGTGTTATAGGAAGGATCTCAGGTTTGGTATTAGAAGCATTGAGATATCACATCTCATGCTATAGTAAGGGTCTCAGGATTGGAATGGGAAGGAGTTGGATATCACATCATATGCTAAAGGAAGGGTCTCAGGTTTGGTAGAAGCATTTAGATATCACATCTCATGCTATAGGAAGGGTCTCAGGATTGGAATGGGAAGGAGTTGGATATCACATCTCATGCCATAGGAAGGGTCTCAGGTTTGGTATAAGCATTGAGATATCACATCTCTGCTATTCGAAGGGTCTCAGGATTGGAATGGGAAGGAGTTGGATATCACATCTCATGTTATAGGACGGGTCTCACGTATGGTATTAGAAGCATTAAGATATCACATCTCATGGTATAGGAAGGGTGTCAGGATTGGAATGGGAAGGAGTTGGATATCATATCTCATGCTATAGGAAGGGTCTCAGGATTTGATTGGGAAGGAGTTTGATATCAAATCTCATGCCATAGGAAGGGTCTCAGGTTTGGTATTAGAAGCATTGAGATATCACATCTCATGCTATAGGAAGTGTCTGAGGATTGGAATGGGAAGGAGTCGGATATTACATCTCATGCTATAGGAAGGGTCTCAGGTTTGGTAGAAGCATTGAGATATCACATCTCATGCTATAGGAAGAGTCTCAGGATTGGAATGGGAAGGAGTTGGATATCACATCTCATGCTATAGGACGGCTATCAGGTTTGGAAGGGGAAGGAGTTGGATATCACATTTCATGTTAGAGGTAGGATCTCAGGTTTGGTATTAGAGGCATTGAGACATCACATCTCATGCTATCAGAAGGGTCTCAGGATTGGAATGGGAAGGAGTTGGATATCACATCTCACGCTAAAGGGAGGGTCTCAGGTTTGGAAGGGGAAGGATTTGGATATCACATCTCATGTTATAGGAAGGATCTCAGGTTTGGTATTAGAAGCATTGAGATATCACATCTCATGCTATAGGAAGTGTCTGAGGATTGGAATGGGAAGGAGTTAGATATCACATCTCATGCTATAGGAAGGGTCTCAGGATTGGATTTGGAAGTAGTTGGATATCCCATCTCATGCTATAGGAAGGGTCTCAGGTTGGAATGGGAAGGAGTTGGATATCACATCTCATGTTATAGGAAGGGTCTCAGGATTGGAATGGGAAGGACTTCGATATCACATCTCATGTTATAGGAAGGCTCTCAGGTTTGGAAGGGGAAGGAGTTGGATATCACATTTCATGTTAGATGTAGGATCTCAGGTTTGGTATTAGAGGCATTGAGACATCACATCTCATGCTATCAGAAGGGTCTAAGGATTGGAATGGGAAGGAGTTGGATATCACATCTCACACTAAAGGGAGGGTCTCTGGTTTGGAAGGGGAAGGATTTGGATATCACATCTCATGTTATAGGAAGATCTCAGGTTTGGTATTAGAAGCATTGAGATATCACATCTCATGCTATCGGAAGGATCTCAGGTTTGGTATTAGAAGCATTGAGATATCACATCTCATGCTATCAGAAGGGTCTCAGGATTGGAATGGGAAGGAGTTGGATATCACATCTCATGCTAAAGGGAGGGTCTCAGGTTTGGAAGGGGAAGGATTTGGATATCACATCTCGTGTTATAGGAAGGATCTCAGGTTTGGTATTAGAAGCATTGAGATATCACATCTCATGCTATAGTAAGGGTCTCAGGATTGGAATGGGAAGGAGTTGGATATCACATCTCATGCTAAAGGAAGGGTCTCAGGTTTGGTAGAAGCATTGAGATATCACATCTCATGCTATAGGAAGGGTCTCAGGATTGGAATGGGAAGGAGTTGGATATCACATCTCATGCCATAGGACGGGTCTCAGGTTTGGTATAAGCATTGAGATATCACATCTCTGCTATCCGAAGGGTCTCAGGATTGGAATGGGAAGGACTTAGATATCACATCTCATGCTATAGGGAGGGTCTCAGTTTTGATATTAGAAGCATTGAGATATCACATCTCATGCTATCGGAAGGGTCTCAGGATTGGAATGGGAAGGAGTTGGATATCACATCTCATGCTAAAGGAAGGGTCTCAGGTTTGGTAGAAGAATTGAGATATCACATCTCATGCTATAGGAAGGGTCTCAGGATTGGAATGGGAAGGAGTTGGATATCACATCTCATGTTATAGGACGGGTCTCACGTTTGGTATTAGAAGCATTAGGATATCACATCTCATGGTATAGGAAGGGTTTCAGGATTGGAATGGGAAGGAGTTGGATATCATATCTCATGCTATATGAAGGGTCTCAGGATTGGATTGGGAAGGAGTTTGATATCAAATCTCATGCCATAGGAAGGGTCTCAGGTTTGGTATTAGAAGCATTGAGATATCACATCTCATGCTATAGGAAGTGTCTGAGGATTGGAATGGGAAGGAGTCAGATATCACATCTCATGCTATAGGAAGGGTCTCAGGTTTGGTAGAAGCATTGAGATATCACATCTCATGCTATAGGAAGAGTCTCAGGATTGGAATGGGAAGGAGTTGGATATCACATCTCACGCTAAAGGGAGGGTCTCAGGTTTGGAAGGGGAAGGATTTGGATATCACATCTCATGTTATAGGAAGGATCTCAGGTTTGGTATTAGAAGCATTGAGATATCACATCTCATGCTATCTGAAGGATCTCAGGTTTGGTATTAGAAGCATTGAGATATCACATCTCATGCTATCAGAAGGGTCTCAGGATTGGAATGGGAAGGAGTTGGATATCACATCTCATGCTAAAGGGAGGGTCTCAGGTTTGGAAGGGGAAGGATTTGGATATCACATCTCATGTTATAGGAAGGATCTCAGGTTTGGTATTAGAAGCATTGAGATATCACATCTCATGCTATAGTAAGGGTCTCAGCATTGGAATGGGAAGGAGTTGGATATCACATCTCATGCTAAAGGAAGGGTGTCAGGTTTGGTAGAAGCATTGAGATATCCCATCTCATGCTATAGGAGGGGTCTCAGGATTGGAATGGGAAGGAGTTGGATATCACATCTCATGCCATAGGAAGGGTCTCAGGTTTGGTATAAGCATTGAGATATAACATCTCTGCTATCCGAAGGGTCTCAGGATTGGAATGGGAAGGTCTTAGATATCACATCTCATGCTATAGGGAGGGTCTCAGTTTTGATATTAGAAGCATTGAGATATCACATCTCATGATATCGGAAGGGTCTCAGGATTGGAATGAGAAGGAGCTGGATATCACATCTCATGCTAAAGGAAGGGTCTCAGGTTTGGAAGGGGAAGGATTTGGATATCACATCTCATGTTATAGGACGGGTCTCAGGTTTGGTATTAGAAGCATTAAGATATCACATCTCATGGTGTAGGAAGGGTTTCAGGATTGGAATGGGAAGGAATTGGATATCATATCTCATGCTATAGGAAGAGTCTCAGGATTGGATTGGGAAGGAGTTTGATATCAAATCTCATGCCATAGGAAGGGTCTCAGGTTTGGTATTAGAAGCATTGAGATATCACATTTCATGCTATAGGAAGTGTCTGAGGATTGGAATGGGAAGGAGTCGGATATCACATCTCATGCTATAGAAGGGTCTCAGGTTTGGTAGAAGCATTGAGATATCACATCTCATGCTATAGGAAGAGTCTCAGGATTGGAATGGGAAGGAGTTGTATATCACATCTCATTTTATAGGAAGGGTCTCAGGTTTGGTAGTAGAAACATTGAGATATCAAATCTCATGCTATAGGAAGGGACGCAGGATTGGAATGGGACGGAGTTTGATATCACATCTCATGCTATAGGAAGGGTCTCAGGTTTGGTATTAGAAGCATTGAGATATCACATCTCATGCTATAGGAAGTGTCTGAGGATTGGAATGGGAAGGAGTCGGATATCACATCACATGCTATAGGAAGGGTCTCAGGTTTGGTAGAAGCATTGAGATATCACATCTCATGCTATAGGAAGAGTCTCAGGATTGGAATGGGAAGGAGTTGGATATCACATCTCATGCTCTAGGACGGCTCTCAGGTTTGGAAGGGGAAGGAGTTGGATATCACATTTCCTGTTAGAGGTAGGATCTCAGGTTTGGTATTAGAGGCATTGAGACATCACATCTCATGCTATCAGAAGGGTCTCAGGATTGGAATGGGAAGGAGTTGGATATCACATCTCACGCTAAAGGGAGGGTCTCAGGTTTGGAAGGGGAAGGATTTGGATATCACATCTCATGTTATAGGAAGGATCTCAGGTTTGGTATTAGAAGCATTGAGATATCACATCTCATGCTATCGGAAGGATCTCAGGTTTGGAATTAGAAGCATTGAGACATCACATCTCATGCTATCAGAAGGGTCTCAGGATTGGAATGGGAAGGAGTTGGATATCACATCTCATGCTAAAGGGAGGGTCTCAGGTTTGGAAGGGGAAGGATTTGGATATCACATCTCATGTTATAGGAAGGATCTCAGGTTTGGTATTAGAAGCATTGAGATATCACATCTCATGCTATAGTAAGGGTCTCAGGATTGGAATGGGAAGGAGTTGGATATCACATCTCATGCTAAAGGAAGGGTGTCAGGTTTGGTAGAAGCATTGAGATATCCCATCTCATGCTATAGGAGGGGTCTCAGGATTGGAATGGGAAGGAGTTGGATATCACATCTCATGCCATAGGAAGGGTCTCAGGTTTGGTATAAGCATTGAGATATCACATCTCTGCTATCCAAAGGGTCTCAGGATTGGAATGGGAAGGACTTAGATATCACATCTCATGCTATAGGGAGAGTCTCAGTTTTGATATTAGAAGCATTGAGATATTACATCTCATGCTATCGGAAGGGTCTCAGGATTGGAATGAGAAGGAGCTGGATATCACATCTCATGCTAAAGGAAGGGTCTCAGGTTTGGAAGGGGAAGGATTTGGATATCACATCTCATGTTATAGGACAGGTCTCAGGTTTGGTATTAGAAGCATTAAGATATCACATCTCATGGTGTAGGAAGGGTTTCAGGATTGGAATGGGAAGGAGTTGGATATCATATCTCATGCTATAGGAAGGGTCTCAGGATTGGATTGGGAAGGAGTTTGATATCAAATCTCATGCCATAGGAAGGGTCTCAGGTTTGGTATTAGAAGCATTGAGATATCACATCTCATGCTATAGGAAGTGTCTGAGGATGGGAATGGGAAGGAGTCGGATATCACATCTCATGCTATAGAAGGGTCTCAGGTTTGGTAGAAGCATTGAGATATCACATCTCATGCTATAGGAAGAGTCTCAGGATTGGAATGGGAAGGAGTTGGATATCACGTCTCATGTTATAGGAAGGGTCTCAGGTTTGGTAGTAGAAACATTGAGATATCAAATCTCATGCTATAGGAAGGGACGCAGGATTGGAATGGGACGGAGTTTGATATCACATCTCATGCTATAGGAAAGGTCCAGGTTTGGTATTAGAAGCATTGAGATATCGCATCTCATGCTATAGGAAGTGTCTGAGGATTGGAATGGGAAGGAGTCGGATATCACATCTCATGCTATAGGAAGGGTCTCAGGTTTGGTAGAAGCATTGAGATATCACATCTCATGCTATAGGAAGAGTCTCAGGATTGGAATGGGAAGGAGTTGGATATCACATTTCATGCTATGGGACGGCTCTCAGGTTTGGAAGGGGAAGGAGTTGGATATCACATTTCATGTTAGAGGTACGATCTCAGGTTTGGTATTAGAGGCATTGAGACATCACATCTCATGCTATCAGAAGGGTCTCATAATTGGAATGGGAACGAGTTGGATATCACATCTCACGCTAAAGGGAGGGTCTCAGGTTTGGAAGGGGAAGGATTTGGATATCACATCTCATGTTATAGGAAGGATCTCAGGTTTGGTATTAGAAGCATTGAGATATCACATCTCATGCTATCGGAATGATCTCAGGTTTGGTATTAGAAGCATTGAGACATCACATCTCATGCTATCAGAAGGGTCTCAGGATTGGAATGGGAAGGAGTTGGATATCACATCTCATGCTAAAGGGAGGGTCTCAGGTTTGGAAGGGGAAGGATTTGGATATCACATCTCATGTTATAGGAAGGATCTCAGGTTTGGTATTAGAAGCATTGAGATATCACATCTCATGCTATTGTAAGGGTCTCAGGATTGGAATGGGAAGGAGTTGGATATCACATCTCATGCTAAAGGAAGGGTGTCAGGTTTGGTAGAAGCATTGAGATATCCCATCTCATGCTATAGGAGGGGTCTCAGGATTGGAATGGGAAGGAGTTGGATATCACATCTCATGCCATAGGAAGGGTCTCAGGTTTGGTATAGGCATTGAGATATCACATCTCTGCTATCCGAAGGGTCTCAGGATTGGAATGGGAAGGACTTAGATATCACATCTCATGCTATAGGGAGGGTCTCAGTTTTGATATTAGAAGCATTGAGATATTACATCTCATGCTATCGGAAGGGTCTCAGGATTGGAATGAGAAGGAGCTGGATATCACATCTCATGCTAAAGGAAGGGTCTCAGGTTTGGAAGGGGAAGGATTTGGATATCACATCTCATGTTATAGGACGGGTCTCAGGTTTGGTATTAGAAACATTGAGATATCACATCTCATGCTATAGGAAGTGTCTGAGGATTGGAATGGGAACGAGTCGGATATCACATCTCATGCTATAGAAGAGTCTCAGGTTTGGTAGAAGCATTGAGATATCACATCTCATGCTATAGGAAGAGTCTCAGGATTGGAATGGGAAGGAGTTGGATATCACGTCTCATGTTATAGGAAGGGTCTCAGGTTTGGTAGTAGAAACATTGAGATATCAAATCTCATGCTATAGGAAGGGACGCAGGATTGGAATGGGACGGAGTTTGATATCACATCTCCTGCTATAGGAAGGGTCCAGGTTTGGTATTAGAAGCATTGAGATATCGCATCTCATGCTATAGGAAGGGTCTCAGGATTGGAATCGGAAGGAGTTGGATATCACATCTCATGCCATAGGAAGGGTCTCAGGTTTGGTATAAGCATTGAGATATCACATCTCTGCTATCCGAAGTGTCTCAGGATTGGAATGGGAAGGACTTCGATATCACATCTCATGCTATAGGGAGGGTCTCAGTTTTGATATTAGAAGCATTGAGATATCACATCTCATGCTATCGGAAGGGTCTCAGGATTGGAATGAGAAGGAGCTGGATATCACATCTCATGCTGAAGGAAGGGTCTCAGGTTTGGAAGGGGAAGGATTTGGATATCACATCTCATGTTATAGGACGGGTCTCAGGTTTGGTATTAGAAGCATTAAGATATCACATCTCATGGTGTAGGAAGGGTTTCAGGATTGGAATGGGAAGGAGTTGGATATCATATCTCATGCTATAGGAAGGGTCTCAGGATTGGATTGGAAAGGAGTTTGATATCAAATCTCATGCCATAGGAAGGGTCTCAGGTTTGGTATTAGAAGCATTGAGATATCACATCTCATGCTATAGGAAGTGTCTGAGGATTGGAATGGGAAGGAGTCGGATATCACATCTCATGCTATAGAAGGGTCTCAGGTTTGGTAGAAGCATTGAGATATCACATCTCATGCTATAGGAAGAGTCTCAGGATTGGAATGGGAAGGAGTTGGATATCACGTCTCATGTTATAGGAAGGGTCTCAGGTTTGGTAGTAGAAACATTGAGATATCAAATCTCATGCTATAGGAAGGGACGCAGGATTGGAATGGGACGGAGTTTGATATCACATCTCATGCCAAAGGGAGGGTCTCAGGTTTGGAAGGGGAAGGATTTGGATATCACATCTCGTGTTATAGGAAGGATCTCAGATTTGGTATTAGAAGAATTGAGATATCACATCTCATGCTATCGGAAGGATCTCAGGTTTGGTATTAGAAGCATTGAGATATCACATCTCATGCTCTCAGAAGGGTCTCAGGATTGGAATGGGAAGGAGTTGGATATCACATCTCATGCTATAGGAAGGGTCTCAGGATTGGAATGGGAAGGAGTTTTATATGACATCACATGGTATAGGAAGGATCTCAGGTTTGATATTAGAAGCATTGAGACATCACATCTCATGTTATAGGAAGGGTCTCAGGATTGGAATGGGAAGGAGTTGGATATCACATCTCATGCTATAGGAAGGGTCTCAGGTTTGGTATAAGCATTGAGATATCACATCTCATGCTATAGGAAGGGTCTCAGGATTGGAATGGGAAGGAGTTTTATATGACATCACATGCTATAGGAAGGATCTCAGGTTTGATATTAGAAGCATTGAGACATCACATCTCATGTTATAGGAAGGGTCTCAGGATTGGAATGGGAAGGAGTTGGATATCACATCTCATGCTGTAGGAAGGGTCTCAGGTTTGGTATAAGCATTGAGATATCACATCTCATGCTATAGGGAGGGTCTCACGTTTGGAAAGGGAAGGAGTAGGATATCACATTTCATGTTAGAGGTAGGATCTCAGGTTTGGTATTAGAGGCATTGAGATATCACATCTCATGCTATCAGAAGGGTCTCAGGATTGGAATAGGAAGGAGTTGGATATCACATCTCATGCTAAAGGGAGGGTCTCAGGTTTGGAAGGGGAAGGATTTGGATATCACATCTCATGTTATAGGAAGGATCTCAGGTTTGGTATTAGAAGCATTGAGATATCACATCTCATGCTATCGGAAGGGTATCAGGATTGGATTTGGAAGTAGTTGGATATCCCATCTCATGCTATAGGAAGGGTCTCAGTTTGGAATGGGAAGGTGTTGGGTATCACATCTCATGTTATAGGAAGGGTCTCAGGATTGGAATGGGAAATACTTCGATATCACATCTCATGCTATAGGAAGGCTCTCAGGTTTGGAAGGGGAAGGAGTTGGATATCACATTTCCCATCTCATGCTATAGGAAGGGTCTCAGGTTTGGTATTAGAAGCATTGAGATATCACATCTCATGCTATAGGAAGGGTCTCAGGATTGAAATGGGAAGGAGTTGGATATCACATCTCATGCCATAGGAAGGGTCTCAGGTTTGGTATAAGCATTGAGATATCACATCTCATGCTATCGGAAGGGTCTCAGGATTGGAATGGGAAGGAGTTGGATATCACATCTCATGTTATAGGACGGGTCTCACGTATGGTATTAGAAGCATTAAGATATCACATCTCATGGTATAGGAAGGGTGTCAGGATTGGAATGGGAAGGAGTTGGATATCATATCTCATGCTATAGGAAGGGTCTCAGGATTTGATTGGGAAGGAGTTTGATATCAAATCTCATGCCATAGGAAGGGTCTCAGGTTTGGTATTAGAAGCATTGAGATATCACATCTCATGCTATAGGAAGTGTCTGAGGATTGGAATGGGAAGGAGTCGGATATTACATCTCATGCTATAGGAAGGGTCTCAGGTTTGGTAGAAGCATTGAGATATCACATCTCATGCTATAGGAAGAGTCTCAGGATTGGAATGGGAAGGAGTTGGATATCACATCTCATGCTATAGGACGGCTCTCAGGTTTGGAAGGGGAAGGAGTTGGATATCACATTTCATGTTAGAGGTAGGATCTCAGGTTTGGTATTAGAGGCATTGAGACATCACATCTCATGCTATCAGAAGGGTCTCAGGATTGGAATGGGAAGGAGTTGGATATCACATCTCACGCTAAAGGGAGGGTCTCAGGTTTGGAAGGGGAAGGATTTGGATATCACATCTCATGTTATAGGAAGGATCTCAGGTTTGGTATTAGAAGCATTGAGATATCACATCTCATGCTATAGGAAGTGTCTGAGGATTGGAATGGGAAGGAGTTGGATATCACATCTCATGCTATAGGAAGGGTCTCAGGATTGGATTTGGAAGTAGTTGGATATCCCATCTCATGCTATAGGAAGGGTCTCAGGTTGGAATGGGAAGGAGTTGGATATCACATCTCATGTTATAGGAAGGGTCTCAGGATTGGAATGGGAAGGACTTCGATATCACATCTCACGTTATAGGAAGGCTCTCAGGTTTGGAAGGGGAAGGAGTTGGATATCACATTTCATGTTAGATGTAGGATCTCAGGTTTGGTATTAGAGGCATTGAGACATCACATCTCATGCTATCAGAAGGGTCTAAGGATTGGAATGGGAAGGAGTTGGATATCACATCTCACACTAAAGGGAGGGTCTCTGGTTTGGAAGGGGAAGGATTTGGATATCACATCTCATGTTATAGGAAGGGTCTCAGGTTTGGTATTAGAAGCATTGAGATATCACATCTCATGCTATAGGAAGTGTCTGAGGATTGGAATGGGAAGGAGTCGGATATTACATCTCATGCTATAGGAAGGGTCTCAGGTTTGGTAGAAGCATTGAGATATCACATCTCATGCTATAGGAAGAGTCTCAGGATTGGAATGGGAAGGAGTTGGATATCACATCTCATGCTATAGGACGGCTCTCAGGTTTGGAAGGGGAAGGAGTTGGATATCACATTTCATGTTAGAGGTAGGATCTCAGGTTTGGTATTAGAGGCATTGAGACATCACATCTCATGCTATCAGAAGGGTCTCAGGATTGGAATGGGAAGGAGTTGGATATCACATCTCACGCTAAAGGGAGGGTCTCAGGTTTGGAAGGGGAAGGATTTGGATATCACATCTCATGTTATAGGAAGGATCTCAGGTTTGGTATTAGAAGCATTGAGATATCACATCTCATGCTATAGGAAGTGTCTGAGGATTGGAATGGGAAGGAGTTGGATATCACATCTCATGCTATAGGAAGGGTCTCAGGATTGGATTTGGAAGTAGTTGGATATCCCATCTCATGCTATAGGAAGGGTCTCAGGTTGGAATGGGAAGGAGTTGGATATCACATCTCATGTTATAGGAAGGGTCTCAGGATTGGAATGGGAAGGACTTCGATATCACATCTCATGTTATAGGAAGGCTCTCAGGTTTGGAAGGGGAAGGAGTTGGATATCACATTTCATGTTAGATGTAGGATCTCAGGTTTGGTATTAGAGGCATTGAGACATCACATCTCATGCTATCAGAAGGGTCTAAGGATTGGAATGGGAAGGAGTTGGATATCACATCTCACACTAAAGGGAGGGTCTCTGGTTTGGAAGGGGAAGGATTTGGATATCACATCTCATGTTATAGGAAGGATCTCAGGTTTGGTATTAGAAGCATTGAGATATCACATCTCATGCTATCGGAAGGATCTCAGGTTTGGTATTAGAAGCATTGAGATATCACATCTCATGCTATCAGAAGGGTCTCAGGATTGGAATGGGAAGGAGTTGGATATCACATCTCATGCTAAAGGGAGGGTCTCAGGTTTGGAAGGGGAAGGATTTGGATATCACATCTCGTGTTATAGGAAGGATCTCAGGTTTGGTATTAGAAGCATTGAGATATCACATCTCATGCTATAGTAAGGGTCTCAGGATTGGAATGGGAAGGAGTTGGATATCACATCTCATGCTAAAGGAAGGGTCTCAGGTTTGGTAGAAGCATTGAGATATCCCATCTCATGCTATAGGAAGGGTCTCAGGATTGGAATGGGAAGGAGTTGGATATCACATCTCATGCCATAGGACGGGTCTCAGGTTTGGTATAAGCATTGAGATATCACATCTCTGCTATCCGAAGGGTCTCAGGATTGGAATGGGAAGGACTTAGATATCACATCTCATGCTATAGGGAGGGTCTCAGTTTTGATATTAGAAGCATTGAGATATCACATCTCATGCTATCGGAAGGGTCTCAGGATTGGAATGGGAAGGAGTTGGATATCACATCTCATGCTAAAGGAAGGGTCTCAGGTTTGGTAGAAGAATTGAGATATCACATCTCATGCTATAGGAAGGGTCTCAGGATTGGAATGGAAAGGAGTTGGATATCACATCTCATGTTATAGGACGGGTCTCACGTTTGGTATTAGAAGCATTAGGATATCACATCTCATGGTATAGGAAGGGTTTCAGGATTGGAATGGGAAGGAGTTGGATATCATATCTCATGCTATATGAAGGGTCTCAGGATTGGATTGGAAAGGAGTTTGATATCAAATCTCATGCCATAGGAAGGGTCTCAGGTTTGGTATTAGAAGCATTGAGATATCACATCTCATGCTATAGGAAGTGTCTGAGGATTGGAATGGGAAGGAGTCAGATATCACATCTCATGCTATAGGAAGGGTCTCAGGTTTGGTAGAAGCATTGAGATATCACATCTCATGCTATAGGAAGAGTCTCAGGATTGGAATGGGAAGGAGTTGGATATCACATCTCACGCTAAAGGGAGGGTCTCAGGTTTGGAAGGGGAAGGATTTGGATATCACATCTCATGTTATAGGAAGGATCTCAGGTTTGGTATTAGAAGCATTGAGATATCACATCTCAGGCTATCTGAAGGATCTCAGGTCTGGTATTAGAAGCATTGAGATATCACATCTCATGCTATCAGAAGGGTCTCAGGATTGGAATGGGAAGGAGTTGGATATCACATCTCATGCTAAAGGGAGGGTCTCAGGTTTGGAAGGGGAAGGATTTGGATATCACATCTCATGTTATAGGAAGGATCTCAGGTTTGGTATTAGAAGCATTGAGATATCACATCTCATGCTATAGTAAGGGTCTCAGCATTGGAATGGGAAGGAGTTGGATATCACATCTCATGCTAAAGGAAGGATGTCAGGTTTGGTAGAAGCATTGAGATATCCCATCTCATGCTATAGGAGGGGTCTCAGGATTGGAATGGGAAGGAGTTGGATATCACATCTCATGCCATAGGAAGGGTCTCAGGTTTGGTATAAGCATTGAGATATCACATCTCTGCTATCCGAAGGGTCTCAGGATTGGAATGGGAAGGTCTTAGATATCACATCTCATGCTATAGGGAGGGTCTCAGTTTTGATATTAGAAGCATTGAGATATCACATCTCATGATATCGGAAGGGTCTCAGGATTGGAATGAGAAGGAGCTGGATATCACATCTCATGCTAAAGGAAGGGTCTCAGGTTTGGAAGGGGAAGGATTTGGATATCACATCTCATGTTATAAGACGGGTCTCAGGTTTGGTATTAGAAGCATTAAGATATCACATCTCATGGTGTAGGAAGGGTTTCAGGATTGGAATGGGAAGGAGTTGGATATCATATCTCATGCTATAGGAAGGGTCTCAGGATTGGATTGGGAAGGAGTTTGATATCAAATCTCATGCCATAGGAAGGGTCTCAGGTTTGGTATTAGAAGCATTGAGATATCACATTTCATGCTATAGGAAGTGTCTGAGGATTGGAATGGGAAGGAGTCGGATATCACATCTCATGCTATAGAAGGGTCTCAGGTTTGGTAGAAGCATTGAGATATCACATCTCATGCTATAGGAAGAGTCTCAGGATTGGAATGGGAAGGAGTTGTATATCACGTCTCATTTTCTAGGAAGGGTCTCAGGTTTGGTAGTAGAAACATTGAGATATCAAATCTCATGCTATAGGAAGGGACGCAGGATTGGAATGGGACGGAGTTTGATATCACATCTCATGCTATAGGAAGGGTCTCAGGTTTGGTATTAGAAGCATTGAGATATCACATCTCATGCTATAGGAAGTGTCTGAGGATTGGAATGGGAAGGAGTCGGATATCACAACACATGCTATAGGAAGGGTCTCAGGTTTGGTAGAAGCATTGAGATATCACATCTCATGCTATAGGAAGAGTCTCAGGATTGGAATGGGAAGGAGTTGGATATCACATCTCATGCTCTAGGACGGCTCTCAGGTTTGGAAGGGGAAGGAGTTGGATATCACATTTCCTGTTAGAGGTAGGATCTCAGGTTTGGTATTAGAGGCATTGAGACATCACATCTCATGCTATCAGAAGGGTCTCAGGATTGGAATGGGAAGGAGTTGGATATCACATCTCACGCTAAAGGGAGGGTCTCAGGTTTGGAAGGGGAAGGATTTGGATATCACATCTCATGTTATAGGAAGGATCTCAGGTTTGGTATTAGAAGCATTGAGATATCACATCTCATGCTATCGGAAGGATCTCAGGTTTGGTATTAGAAGCATTGAGACATCACATCTCATGCTATCAGAAGGGTCTCAGGATTGGAATGGGAAGGAGTTGGATATCACATCTCATGCTAAAGGGAGGGTCTCAGGTTTGGAAGGGGAAGGATTTGGATATCACATCTCATGTTATAGGAAGGATCTCAGGTTTGGTATTAGAAGCATTGAGATATCACATCTCATGCTATAGTAAGGGTCTCAGGATTGGAATGGGAAGGAGTTGGATATCACATCTCATGCTAAAGGAAGGGTGTCAGGTTTGGTAGAAGCATTGAGATATCCCATCTCATGCTATAGGAGGGGTCTCAGGATTGGAATGGGAAGGAGTTGGATATCACATCTCATGCCATAGGAAGGGTCTCAGGTTTGGTATAAGCATTGAGATATCACATCTCTGCTATCCGAAGGGTCTCAGGATTGGAATGGGAAGGACTTAGATATCACATCTCATGCTATAGGGAGGGTCTCAGTTTTGATATTAGAAGCATTGAGATATTACATCTCATGCTATCGGAAGGGTCTCAGGATTGGAATGAGAAGGAGCTGGATATCACATCTCATGCTAAAGGAAGGGTCTCAGGTTTGGAAGGGGAAGGATTTGGATATCACATCTCATGTTATAGGACAGGTCTCAGGTTTGGTATTAGAAGCATTAAGATATCACATCTCATGGTGTAGGAAGGGTTTCAGGATTGGAATGGGAAGGAGTTGGATATCATATCTCATGCTATAGGAAGGGTCTCAGGATTGGATTGGGAAGGAGTTTGATATCAAATCTCATGCCATAGGAAGGGTCTCAGGTTTGGTATTAGAAGCATTGAGATATCACATCTCATGCTATAGGAAGTGTCTCAGGATTGGAATGGGAAGGAGTTGGATATCACGTCTCATGTTATAGGAAGGGTCTCAGGTTTGGTAGTAGAAACATTGAGATATCAAATCTCATGCTATAGGAAGGGACGCAGGATTGGAATGGGACGGAGTTTGATATCACATCTCATGCTATAGGAAGGGTCCAGGTTTGGTATTAGAAGCATTGAGATATCGCATCTCATGCTATAGGAAGTGTCTGAGGATTGGAATGGGAAGGAGTCGGATATCACATCTCATGCTATAGGAAGGGTCTCAGGTTTGGTAGAAGCATTGAGATATCACATCTCATGCTATAGGAAGAGTCTCAGGATTGGAATGGGAAGGAGTTGGATATTACATTTCATGCTATAGGACGGCTCTCAGGTTTGGAAGGGGAAGGAGTTGGATATCACATTTCATGTTAGAGGTAGGATCTCAGGTTTGGTATTAGAGGCATTGAGACATCACATCTCATGCTATCAGAAGGGTCTCATAATTGGAATGGGAACGAGTTGGATATCACATCTCACGCTAAAGGGAGGGTCTCAGGTTTGGAAGGGGAAGGATTTGGATATCACATCTCATGTTATAGGAAGGATCTCAGGTTTGGTATTAGAAGCATTGAGATATCACATCTCATGCTATCGGAAGGATCTCAGGTTTGGTATTAGAAGCATTGAGACATCACATCTCATGCTATCAGAAGGGTCTCAGGATTGGAATGGGAAGGAGTTGGATATCACATCTCATGCTAAAGGGAGGGTCTCAGGTTTGGAAGGGGAAGGATTTGGATATCACATCTCATGTTATAGGAAGGATCTCAGGTTTGGTATTAGAAGCATTGAGATATCACATCTCATGCTATAGTAAGGGTCTCAGGATTGGAATGGGAAGGAGTTGGATATCACATCTCATGCTAAAGGAAGGGTGTCAGGTTTGGTAGAAGCATTGAGATATCCCATCTCATGCTATAGGAGGGGTCTCAGGATTGGAATGGGAAGGAGTTGGATATCACATCTCATGCCATAGGAAGGGTCTCAGGTTTGGTATAGGCATTGAGATATCACATCTCTGCTATCCGAAGGGTCTCAGGATTGGAATGGGAAGGACTTAGATATCACATCTCATGCTATAGGGAGGGTCTCAGTTTTGATATTAGAAGCATTGAGATATTACATCTCATGCTATCGGAAGGGTCTCAGGATTGGAATGAGAAGGAGCTGGATATCACATCTCATGCTAAAGGAAGGGTCTCAGGTTTGGAAGGGGAAGGATTTGGATATCACATCTCATGTTATAGGACGGGTCTCAGGTTTGGTATTAGAAACATTGAGATATCACATCTCATGCTATAGGAAGTGTCTGAGGATTGGAATGGGAACGAGTCGGATATCACATCTCATGCTATAGAAGAGTCTCAGGTTTGGTAGAAGCATTGAGATATCACATCTCATGCTATAGGAAGAGTCTCAGGATTGGAATGGGAAGGAGTTGGATATCACGTCTCATGTTATAGGAAGGGTCTCAGGTTTGGTAGTAGAAACATTGAGATATCAAATCTCATGCTATAGGAAGGGACGCAGGATTGGAATGGGACGGAGTTTGATATCACATCTCCTGCTATAGGAAGGGTCCAGGTTTGGTATTAGAAGCATTGAGATATCGCATCTCATGCTATAGGAAGGGTCTCAGGATTGGAATGGGAAGGAGTTGGATATCACATCTCATGCCATAGGAAGGGTCTCAGGTTTGGTATAAGCATTGAGATATCACATCTCTGCTATCCGAAGTGTCTCAGGATTGGAATGGGAAGGACTTAGGTATCACATCTCATGCTATAGGGAGGGTCTCAGTTTTGATATTAGAAGCATTGAGATATCACATCTCATGCTATCGGAAGGGTCTCAGGATTGGAATGAGAAGGAGCTGGATATCACATCTCATGCTGAAGGAAGGGTCTCAGGTTTGGAAGGGGAAGGATTTGGATATCACATCTCATGTTATAGGACGGGTCTCAGGTTTGGTATTAGAAGCATTAAGATATCACATCTCATGGTGTAGGAAGGGTTTCAGGATTGGAATGGGAAGGAGTTGGATATCATATCTCATGCTATAGGAAAGGTCTCAGGATTGGATTGGGAAGGAGTTTGATATCAAATCTCATGCCATAGGAAGGGTCTCAGGTTTGGTATTAGAAGCATTGAGATATCACATCTCATGCTATAGGAAGTGTCTGAGGATTGGAATGGGAAGGAGTCGGATATCACATCTCATGCTATAGAAGGGTCTCAGGTTTGGTAGAAGCATTGAGATATCACATCTCATGCTATAGGAAGAGTCTCAGGATTGGAATGGGAAGGAGTTGGATATCACGTCTCATGTTATAGGAAGGGTCTCAGGTTTGGTAGTAGAAACATTGAGATATCAAATCTCATGCTATAGGAAGGGACGCAGGATTGGAATGGGACGGAGTTTGATATCACATCTCATGCCAAAGGGAGGGTCTCAGGTTTGGAAGGGGAAGGATTTGGATATCACATCTCGTGTTATAGGAAGGATCTCAGATTTGGTATTAGAAGAATTGAGATATCACATCTCATGCTATCGGAAGGATCTCAGGTTTGGTATTAGAAGCATTGAGATATCACATCTCATGCTCTCAGAAGGGTCTCAGGATTGGAATGGGAAGGAGTTGGATATCACATCTCATGCTATAGGAAGGGTCTCAGGATTGGAATGGGAAGGAGTTTTATATGACATCACATGGTATAGGAAGGATCTCAGGTTTGATATTAGAAGCATTGAGACATCACATCTCATGTTATAGGAAGGGTCTCAGGATTGGAATGGGAAGGAGTTGGATATCACATCTCATGCTATAGGAAGGGTCTCAGGTTTGGTATAAGCATTGAGATATCACATCTCATGCTATAGGAAGGGTCTCAGGATTGGAATGGGAAGGAGTTTTATATGACATCACATGCTATAGGAAGGATCTCAGGTTTGATATTAGAAGCATTGAGACATCACATCTCATGTTATAGGAAGGGTCTCAGGATTGGAATGGGAAGGAGTTGGATATCACATCTCATGCTGTAGGAAGGGTCTCAGGTTTGGTATAAGCATTGAGATATCACATCTCATGCTATAGGGAGGGTCTCACGTTTGGAAAGGGAAGGAGTAGGATATCACATTTCATGTTAGAGGTAGGATCTCAGGTTTGGTATTAGAGGCATTGAGATATCACATCTCATGCTATCAGAAGGGTCTCAGGATTGGAATAGGAAGGAGTTGGATATCACATCTCATGCTAAAGGGATGGTCTCAGGTTTGGAAGGGGAAGGATTTGGATATCACATCTCATGTTATAGGAAGGATCTCAGGTTTGGTATTAGAAGCATTGAGATATCACATCTCATGCTATCGGAAGGGTATCAGGATTGGATTTGGAAGTAGTTGGATATCCCATCTCATGCTATAGGAAGGGTCTCAGTTTGGAATGGGAAGGTGTTGGGTATCACATCTCATGTTATAGGAAGGGTCTCAGGATTGGAATGGGAAATACTTTGATATCACATCTCATGCTATAGGAAGGCTCTCAGGTTTGGAAGGGGAAGGAGTTGGATATCACATTTCCCATCTCATGCTATAGGAAGGGTCTCAGGTTTGGTATTAGAAGCATTGAGATATCACATCTCATGCTATAGGAAGGGTCTCAGGATTGAAATGGGAAGGAGTTGGATATCACATCTCATGCCATAGGAAGGGTCTCAGGTTTGGTATAAGCATTGAGATATCGCATCTCTGCTATCGGAAGGGTCTCAGGATTGGAATGGGAAGGAGCTGGATATCACATCTCATGCTAAAGGAAGGGTCTCAGGTTTGGAAGGGGAAGGATTTGGATATCACATCTCATGTTATAGGACGGGTCTCAGGTTTGGTATTAGAAGCATTAAGATATCACATCTTATGGTATAGGAAGGGTTTCAGGATTGGAATGGGAAGGAGTTGGATATCATATCTCATGCTATAGGAAGGGTCTCAGGATTGGAATGGGAAGGAGTTTGATATCAAATCTCATGCCATAGGAAGGGTCTCAGGTTTGGTATTAGAAGCATTGAGATATCACATCTCATGCTATAGGAAGTGTCTGAGGATTGGAATGGGAAGGAGTTGGATATCACATCTCATGCTATAGGAAGGGTCTCAGGTTTGGTAGAAGCATTGAGATATCACATATCATGCTATAGGAAGAGTCTCAGGATTGGAATGGGAAGGACTTGGATATCACATCTCATGCTGTAGGGAGGGTCTCAAGTTTGATATTAGAAGCATTGAGATATCACATCTCATGATATGGGAAGGGTCTCAGGATTGGAATGGGGAGGAGTTGGATATCACATCTCATGATAAAGGAAGGGTCTCAGGTTTGGAAGGGGAAGGATTTGGATATCACAACTCATGTTATAGGACGGGTGCAGGTTTGGTATTAGAAGCATTGAGATAGCAAGTCTCCTGGTATACGAAGGGTCTCAGAATTGGAATGGGAAAGAGTTGGATATCACATCTCAAGCTATAGGAAGGGTCTCGGGATTGGAATGGGAAGGAGTTTGATATCACATCTCATGCCATAGTATGGGTCTCAGGTTTGGTAGAAGCATTGGGATATCACATTTCATGCTATCGGAAGGGTATCAGGATTGGATTTGGAAGTAGTTGGATATCCCATCTCATGCTATAGGAAGGGTCTCAGGTTGGAATGGGAAGGAGTTGGATATCACATCTCATGTTATAGGAAGGGTCTCAGGATTGGAATGGGAAGGACTTCGATATCACATCTCGTGTTATAGGAAGGCTCTCAGGTTTGGAAGGGGAAGGAGGTGGATATCACATTTCATGTTAGAGGTAGGATCTCAGGTTTGGTATTAGAGGCATTGAGACATCACATCTCATGCTATAAGAAGGGTCTCAGGATTGGAATGGGAAGGAGTTGGATATCAGATCTCACGCTAAAGGGAGGGTCTCTGGTTTGGAAGGGGAAGGATTTGGATATCACATCTCATGTTATAGGAAGGATCTCAGGTTTGGTATTAGAAGCATTGAGACATCACATCTCATGCTATCGGAAGGATCTCAGGTTTGGTATTAGAAGCATTGAGATATCACATCTCATGCTATCAGAAGGGTCTCAGGATTGGAATGGGAAGGAGTTGGATATCACATCTCATGCTAAAGGGAGGGTCTCAGGTTTGGAAGGGGAAGGATTTGGATATCACATCTCATGTTATAGGAAGGATCTCAGGTTTGGTATTAGAAGCATTGAGATATCACATCTCATGCTATAGTAAGGGTCTCAGGATTGGAATGGGAAGGAGTTGGATATCACATCTCATGCTAAAGGAAGGGTCTCAGGTTTGGTAGAAGCATTGAGATATCACATCTCATGCTATCAGAAGGGTCTCAGGATTGGAATGGGAAGGAGTTGGATATCACATCTCATGCTAAAGGGAGGGTCTCAGGTTTGGAAGGGGAAGGATTTGGATATCACATCTCATGCCATAGGAAGGGTCTCAGGTTTGGTAAAAGCATTGAGATATCACATCTCTGCTATCCGAAGGGTCTCAGGATTGGAATGGGAAGGACTTAGATATCACATCTCATGCTATAGGGAGGGTCTCAGTTTTGATATTAGAAGCATTGAGATATCACATCTCATGCTATCGGAAGGGTCTCAGGATTGGAATGAGAAGGAGCTGGATATCACATCTCATGCTAAAGGAAGGGTCTCAGGTTTGGAAGGGGAAGGATTTGGATATCACATCTCATGTTATAGGACGGGTCTTACGTTTGGTATTAGAAGCATTAAGATATCACATCTCATGGTATAGGAAGGGTTTCAGGATTGGAATGGGAAGGAGTTGGATATCATATCTCATGCTATAGGAAGGGTCTCAGGATTGGATTGGGAAGGAGTTTGATATCAAATCTCATGCCATAGGAAGGGTCTCAGGTTTGGTATTAGAAGCATTGAGATATCACATCTCATGCTATAGGAAGTGTCTGAGGATTGGAATGGGAAGGAGTCGGATATCACATCTCATGCTATAGGAAGGGTCTCGGGTTTGGTAGAAGCATTGAGATATCACATCTCATGCTACAGGAAGAGTCTCAGGTTTGGATGGGGAAGGAGTTGGATATCACATTTCATGTTAGAGGTAGGATCTCAGGTTTGGTATTAGAGGCATTGAGACATCACATCTCATGCTATCAGAAGGGTCTCAGGATTGGAATGGGAAGGAGTTGGACATCACATCTCACGCTAAAGGGAGGGTCTCAGGTTTGGAAGGGGAAGGATTTGGATATCACATCTCATGTTATAGGAAGGATCTCAGGTTTGGTATTAGAAGCATTGAGATATCACATCTCATGCTATCGGAAGGGTCTCAGGATTGGAATGGGAAGGATTTGGATATCACATCTCATGTTATAGGAAGGATCTCAGGTTTGGTATTAGAAGCATTGAGATATCACATCTCATGCTATAGTAAGGGTCTCAGGTTTGGAATGGGAAGGAGTTGGATATCACATCTCATGCTATAGGAAGGCTCTCAGGTTTGGATGGGGAAGGAGTTGGATATCACATTTCATGTTAGAGGTAGGATCTCAGGTTTGGTATTAGAGGCATTGAGACATCACATCTCATGCTATCAGAAGGGTCTCAGGATTGGAATGGGAAGGAGTTGGACATCACATCTCACGCTAAAGGGAGGGTCTCAGGTTTGGAAGGGGAAGGATTTGGATATCACATCTCATGTTATAGGAAGGATCTCAGGTTTGGTATTAGAAGCATTGAGATATCACATCTCATGCTATCGGAAGGGTCTCAGGATTGGAATGGGAAGGATTTGGATATCACATCTCATGTTATAGGAAGGATCTCAGGTTTGGTATTAGAAGCATTGAGATATCACATCTCATGCTATAGTAAGGGTCTCAGGATTGGAATGGGAAGTAGTTGGATATCACATCTCATGCTATAGGAAGGGTCTCAGGTTTGGTATAAGCATTGAGATATCACATCTCATGCTACAGGAAGAGTCTCAGGATTGGAATGGGAAGGAGTTGGACATCACATCTCACGCTAAAGGGAGGGTCTCAGGTTTGGAAGGGGAAGGATTTGGATATCACATCTCATGTTATAGGAAGGATCTCAGGTTTGGTATTAGAAGCATTGAGATATCACATCTCATGCTATCGGAAGGGTCTCAGGATTGGAATGGGAAGGATTTGGATATCACATCTCATGTTATAGGAAGGATCTCAGGTTTGGTATTAGAAGCATTGAGATATCACATCTCATGCTATAGGAAGGCTCTCAGGTTTGGATGGGGAAGGAGTTGGATATCACATTTCATGTTAGAGGTAGGATCTCAGGTTTGGTATTAGAGGCATTGAGACATCACATCTCATGCTATAGTAAGGGTCTCAGGATTGGAATGGGAAGGAGTTGGATATCACATCTCATACTATAGGAAGTGTCTGAGGATTGGAATGGGAAGGAGTCGGATATCACATCTCATGCTATAGGAAGGGTCTCAGGTTTGGTAGAAGCATTGAGATATCACATCTCATGCTACAGGAAGAGTCTCAGGATTGGAATGGGAAGGAGTTGGATATCACATCTCATGCTATAGGAAGGCTCTCAGGTTTGGATGGGGAAGGAGTTGGATATCACATTTCATGTTAGAGGTAGGATCTCAGGTTTGGTATTAGAGGCATTGAGACATCACATCTCATGCTATCAGAAGGGTCTCAGGATTGGAATGGGAAGGAGTTGGACATCACATCTCACGCTAAAGGGAGGGTCTCAGGTTTGGAAGGGGAAGGATTTGGATATCACATCTCATGTTATAGGAAGGATCTCAGGTTTGGTATTAGAAGCATTGAGATATCACATCTCATGCTATAGTAAGGGTCTCAGGATTGGAATGGGAAGGAGTTGGATATCACATCTCATGCTAAAGGGAGGGTCTCAGGTTTGGAAGGGGAAGGATTTGGATATCACATCTCATGTTATAGGAAGGATCTCAGGTTTGGTATTAGAAGCATTGAGATATCACATCTCATGCTATAGTAAGGGTCTCAGGATTGGAATGGGAAGGAGTTGGATATCACATCTCATGCTATAGGAAGGGTCTCAGGTTTGGTATAAGCATTGAGATATCACATCTCTGCTATCCGAAGGGTCTCAGGATTGGAATGGGAAGGACTTAGATATCACATCTCATGGCATAGGGAGGGTCTCAGTTTTGATATTAGAAGCATTGAGATATCACATCTCATGCTATCGGAAGGGTCTCAGGATTGGAATGAGAAGGAGCTGGATATCACATCTCATGCTAAAGGAAGGGTTTCAGGTTTGGAAGGGGAAGGATTTGGATATCACATCTCATGTTATAGGACGGGTCTCAGGTTTGGTATTAGAAGCATTAAGATATCACATCTCATGGTGTAGGAAGGGTTTCAGGATTGGAATGGGAAGGAGTTGGATATCATATCTCATGCTATAGGAAGGGTCTCAGGATTGGATTGGGAAGGAGTTTGATATCAAATCTCATGCCATAGGAAGGGTCTCAGGTTTGGTATTAGAAGTATTGAGTTATCACATCTCATGCTATAGGAAGTGTCTGAGGATTGGAATGGGAAGGAGTCGGATATCACATCTCATGCTATAGAAGGATCTCAGGTTTGGTATTAGAAGCATTGAGATATCACATCACATGCTATAGGAAGAGTCTCAGGATTGGAATGGGAAGGAGTTGGATATCACCTCTCATGTTATAGGAAGGGTCTCAGGTTTGGTAGTAGAAACATTGAGATATCAAATCTCATGCTATAGGAAGGGACGCAGGATTGGAATGGGACGGAGTTTGATATCACATCTCATGCTATAGGAAGGGTCCAGGTTTGGTATTAGAAGCATTGAGATATCGCATCTCATGCTATAGGAAGGGTCTCAGGATTGGAATGGGAAGGAGTTGGATATCACATCTCATGCCATAGGAAGGGTCTCAGGTTTGGTATAAGCATTGAGATATAACATCTCTGCTATCAGAAGTGTCTCAGGATTGGGATGGGAAGGAGTTGGATATCACATCTCATACTATAGGAAGGGTCTCAGGTTTGGAACGGGAAGGAGTTGGATATCCCATCTCCTGTTATAGGACGGGTCTCAGGTTTGGTATTAGAAGCATTGAGATATCACATCGCATGCTGTAGGAAGGGTTTCAGGTTTGGAATGGGAAGGAATTGGATATCACATCTCATGTCATAGCAAGGATCTCAGGTTTGGTATTGGAAGCATTGAGATATCACATCTCATGCTATAGGCATGGTCTCAGGATTGGTATGGGAAGGAGTTGGATATTACATTCTTGCTATAGGAAGGGTCTCATGTTTGGAATGGGAAGGAGTTGGATACCACATATGCTATAGGAAGGGTCTCAGGTTTGGAACGGGAAGGAGTTGGATATCACATCTCATGTTATAGGAAGGGTCTCAGGTTTGGTATAAGCATTGAGATATCACATCTCTGCTATCGGAAGTGTCTCAGGATTGGAATGGGAAGGAGTTGGATATCCCATCTCGGGCTATAGGAAGGGTCTCAGGTTTGGTATTAGAAGCATTGAGATGTCACATCTCATGCTATAGGAAGGGTCTCAGATTGGAATGGGAAGGAGTTGGATATCACATCTCATGCTATATGAAGGGACTCAGGATTCGAATGGGAAGGAGTTTGATATCACATCTCATGCCATAGGAAGGGTCTCAGGTTTGGTAGAAGCATTGAGATATCACATCTCATGCTATCAGAAGGGTCTCAGGATTGGATTGGGAAGGAGTTGGATATCCCATATCATGCTATAGGAAGGGTCTCAGGTTTGGTATTAGAAGCATTGAGATATCACGTCTCATGCTATAGGAAGGGTCTCAGGATTGGAATGGGAAGGAGTTGGATATCACATTTCATGTTAGAGGTAGGATCTCAGGTTTGTTAGAGGCATTGACATATCACATCTCATGCTATCAGAAGGGTCTCAGGGTTGGAATGGGAAGGAGTTGGATATCACATCTCATGCCAAAGGGAGGGTCTCAGGTTTGGAAGGGGAAGGATTTGGATATCACATCTCGTGTTATAGGAAGGATCTCAGGTTTGGTATTAGAAGAATTGAGATATCACATCTCATGCTATCGGAAGGATCTCAGGTTTGGTATTAGAAGCATTGAGATATCACATCTCATGCTCTCAGAAGGGTCTCAGGATTGGAATGGGAAGGAGTTGGATATCACATCTCATGTTATAGGAAGGGTCTCAGGTTTGGAATGGGAAGGAGTTGGATATCACATCTCATGCTATAGGAAGGGTCTCAGGTTTGGTATAAGCATTGAGATATCACATCTCATGCTATAGGAAGGGTCTCAGGATTGGAATGGGAAGGAGTTGGATATCACATCTCATGCTATAGGGCGGGTCTCACGTTTGGAAAGGGAAGGAGTAGGATATTACATTTCATGTTAGAGGTAGGATCTCAGGTTTGGTATTAGAGGCATTGAGATATCACATCTCATGCTATCAGAAGGGTCTCAGGATTGGAATGGGATGGAGTTGGATATCACATCTCATGCTATAGGAAGGGTCTCAGGATTGGAATGGGAAGGAGTTGGATATCACATCTCATGCCATAGGAAGGGTCTCAGGTATGGTATAAGCATTGAGATATAACATCTCTGCTATCAGAAGTGTCTCAGGATTGGGATGGGAAGGAGTTGATTATCACATCTCATACTATAGGAAGGGTCTCAGGTTTGGAACGGGAAGGAGTTGGATATCCCATCTCATGTTATAGGACGGGTCTCAGGTTTGGTATTAGAAGCATTGAGATATCACATCGCATGCTGTAGGAAGGGTTTCAGGTTTGGAATGGGAAGGAATTGGATATCACATCTCATGTCATAGCAAGGATCTCAGGTTTGGTATTGGAAGCATTGAGATATCACATCTCATGCTATAGGCATGGTCTCAGGATTGGTATGGGAAGGAGTTGGATATTACATTCTTGCTATAGGAAGGGTCTCATGTTTGGAATGGGAAGGAGTTGGATACCACATATGCTATAGGAAGGGTCTCAGGTTTGGAACGGGAAGGAGTTGGATATCACATCTCATGTTATAGGAAGGGTCTCAGGTTTGGTATAAGCATTGAGATATCACATCTCTGCTATCGGAAGTGTCTCAGGATTGGAATGGGAAGGAGTTGGATATCCCATCTCGGGCTATAGGAAGGGTCTCAGGTTTGGTATTAGAAGCATTGAGATGTCACATCTCATGCTATAGGAAGGGTCTCAGATTGGAATGGGAAGGAGTTGGATTTCACATCTCATGCTATATGAAGGGACTCAGGATTCGAATGGGAAGGAGTTTAATATCACATCTCATGCCATAGGAAGGGTCTCAGGTTTGGTAGAAGCATTGAGATATCACATCTCATGCTATCAGAAGGGTCTCAGGATTGGATTGGGAAGGAGTTGGATATCCCATATCATGCTATAGGAAGGGTCTCAGGTTTGGTATTAGAAGCATTGAGATATCACGTCTCATGCTATAGGAAGGGTCTCAGGATTGGAATGGGAAGGAGTTGGATATCACATTTCATGTTAGAGGTAGGATCTCAGGTTTGTTAGAGGGATTGAGATATCACATCTCATGCTATCAGAAGGGTCTCAGGGTTGGAATGGGAAGGAGTTGGATATCACATCTCATGCCAAAGGGAGGGTCTCAGGTTTGGAAGGGGAAGGATTTGGATATCACATCTTGTGTTATAGGAAGGATCTCAGGTTTGGTATTAGAAGAATTGAGATATCACATCTCATGCTATCGGAAGGATCTCAGGTTTGGTATTAGAAGCATTGAGATGTCACATCTCATGCTCTCAGAAGGGTCTCAGGATTGGAATGGGAAGGAGTTGGATATCACATCTCATGCTATAGGAAGGATCTCAGGTTTGGTATTAGAAGCATTGAGACATCACATCTCATGTTATAGGAAAGGTCTCAGGATTGGAATGGGAAGGAGTTGGATATCACATCTCATGCTATAGGAAGGGTCTCAGGTTTGGTATAAGCATTGAGATATCACATCTCATGCTATAGGAAGGGTCTCAGGATTGGAATGGGAAGTATTTGGATATCACATCTCATGCTATAGGGAGGGTCTCAGGTTTGGAAGGGGAAGGATTTGGATATCACATCTCATGTTATAGGAAGGGTCTCAGGATTGGAATGGGAAGGAGTTGGATATCACATCTCATGCTATAGGAAGGCTCTCAGGATTGGAATGGGAAGGAGTTGGATATCACATCTCATGCCATAGGAAGGATCTCAGGTCTGGTATTAGAAGCATTGAGATATCACATCTCATGTTATAGGAAGGGTCTCAGGATTGGAATGGGAAGGAGTTGGATATCACATCTCATGCTATAGGAAGGGTCTCAGGTTTGGTATAAGCATTGAGATATCACATCTCATGCTATAGGAAGGGTCTCAGGATTGGAATGGGAAGTAGTTGGATATCAAATCTCATGCTATAGGGAGGGTCTCACGTTTGGAAAGGGAGGGAGTAGGATATCACATTTCATGTTAGAGGTAGGATCTCAGGTTTGGTATTAGAGGCATTGAGATATCACATCTCATGCTATCAGAAGGGTCTCAGGATTGGAATGGGAAGGAGTTGGATATCCCATCTCATGCTAAAGGGAGGGTCTCAGGTTTGGAAGGGGAAGGATTTTGATATCACATCTCATGTTATAGGAAGGAAATCAGGTTTGGTATTACAAGCATTGAGATATCGCTTCTCATGCTATCGGAAGGATCTCAGGTTTGGTATTAGAGGCATTGAGATATCACATCTCATGCTATCGAAAGGGTATCAGGATTGGATTTGGAAGTAGTTGGATATCCCATCTCATGCTATAGGAAGGGTCTCAGGATTGGAATGAGAAGGAGCTGGATATCACATCTCATGCTAAAGGAAGGGTCTCAGGTTTGGAAGGGGAAGGATTTGGATATCACATCTCATGTTATAGGACGGGTCTCACGTTTGGTATTAGAAGCATTAAGATATCACATCTCATGGTATAGGAAGGGTTTCAGGATTGGAATGGGAAGGAGTTGGATATCATATCTCATGCTATAGGAAGGGTCTCAGGATTGGATTGGGAAGGAGTTTGATATCAAATCTCATGCCATAGGAAGGGTCTCAGGTTTGGTATTAGAAGCATTGAGATATCACATCTCATGCTATAGGAAGTGTCCGAGGATTGGAATGGGAAGGAGTCGGATATCACATCTCATGCTATAGGAAGGGTCTCAGGTTTGGTAGAAGCATTGAGATATCACATCTCATGCTACAGGAAGAGTCTCAGGATTGGAATGGGAAGGAGTTGGATATCACATCTCATGCTATAGGAAGGCTCTCAGGTTTGGATGGGGAAGGAGTTGGATATTGTTAAGACGGATTTCTGAACTCTGTCCTGGTGGCGCAGAGGTTCAGAAGGCCAACCTAATTACTTGGAACAGGGTAACCTCTGGACAAGCCAGACCAATCAAGGTAGCGATCGCGGCGGTCAAGACTAGGTCTCAAGAGGGGTGAGGGTGACTGAAAGCCCGCAATGAGCACACAAAGCAAGAGCGCTTACAAACTACTCCAAACAGTTGTTTATATCAAAAATAGATACACATTTATTATAAGGCCTTGAAACTAATAACCACAGTAAAAGCAGCAATTTACAACGATATTAAACCAACACATACACTATCCACCCAATATATATACAGAATACACAGTTTCACAGCATTAGCAGCACGAAATATGTTATCCACCTGCAGGGGAAGGAAAACAGGCAGTGCGAACCAATGCGAGTGATATGTCCGCCTTCTGAGGCCCCTAACTGGATGGTAGTCCAATCCCTACGAAGAGTGGAGCCTAGCGCTCAAAAGTACCTGCACACGCCGGTGCCAATGGGCAGAAGGTGAAGCTCTTCGGAGGACGTTGAACAGCTCTGTAGGGAGCTCTAATGAAGGAGAACACGGTCCGCGACTCTAGCGCAGCCTCCACTGTGAGGCAGAAGCAGGGCGCGAGTACGGACAAGGGGTGCTGTATTTACAGCGGGGAAAAGCAAGAGGCACTGCAGGAGGGCGACCAGATCCTAGCTAATCTACTCACCGGTCCCCGAAGCAAGCAGGCCCGAGCTCCTCCTCGATAGATGCAGCTTCTGGCAGGTTCTGAAGAGCAGGGAACGTCTCGTCGTCGTGCAGAGTAAAAAGACGTCCCGATCGAAGAAACAAGCACAGTTTTGTCGCCACAGCAGGGCAACGGAACGGCCAGGTGTATTCAAGCCAAACGAGCACTGCTCACCTCTAGCTTAGGGTTGCTAAGCAAACGAAGCGTGTGAGCGTGCCCCGGACTCAGAATACCACCCAACCTGTCGGCGATTACAGAGCAGGACTCCTTAGTAAGCTGGTCAGTCAACTGGATGGCCCAGGGACACTTCCGAAGGCTTACGGCAGGAGTTGATGAAGGTGCCGGGAATAGCTGGTCCTGCTATTCCAATAGGTCGAAGCGCCAGTACAGGCCTTCTTGTTCGATCTTAGGTGGAAAGGGCTTCACCGGACGACAGCAATGAGGAGCAGAAGTTCTTCAGGGGGTCACCAGCGATTCCTCGGTCCAGCCTCGTGTTCGCAGGATACTTGGCTCCTGTATCCCTGGGTTCGTAAGAACTCAGGAGATCGACCTGGTAGTGGTGTTTCCAGCTCCCTCTTATCCACGGTTCCCTTCGCGCCAAAACGGAGGGGAGCCAATGGGAGATCCGCTCATCAACACACATACCATACGTGGACCAATCACGGACCACAGTGGTCCCAGGCATTCACACCACCCTAGACTCTCTGGCACCCAGGATGTGTATTGGGACCAGACAGCCCAGCCCACATCCTGGGGGCACTCAAACGACATGTAGAAGCCCGCGAAAGCAACCGTGTTTCGCGGGAAACTACATGCCCAAATAAGGAAGGCCCCGGGTCGCCTGACCCGGGGGAAGGTAAAGGGAGCAAGACGGACAGTGGACGAGACAAAGGAGCCTCGTGGTCCGGCCATTTTGGGTAGCCGGGCCACCCTTTTGTGTTCGCGGCAAAAAGGTGCTCAGAACGGCAAAAGGAGCTCAAAATAAACCAAATGATCGCTGCCACCAGCCCAGTCCCTGAATGACTTGCACCGATCCAAAACCATCCTAAAAGAGTGTCTAGGGTCTGTAGAAGGCTAGAGACCCAAGAGAGCTGTAACTTAGCTTACAGTGCCCTCTTGTGTCGTGTTGCACTAAAATGGCGACACGATAAAAGAAACTACGGGAAACAGCGTTCCCCGGTACTGACTGTCTTAAGGGCATGTCAGTTTCCCCGTAAGAAAGGAGCGAAAGCCCAGAGGAGTACGGCAGAAGGCTGCACTTCTCTGGCAAAGTCAAGAAAACAGGTTGAAAACAATAGCAAAAAGTTTAGGGGTGGCCACATGGAAGGAAAGTTCCCTACAATAACGAAATCTTTCCTAACACTCGCCCCTCCCAGACTATGGACAGGGGGAACTAATCCACCCCTGGATGAGTCTCTTGTTCAGGTCGGTAAAACATTCTGGACAACCCATCAGCATTGCTATGTTGGACACCTGGCCTATGCTCAATAGTGAAGTCGAAGCCTTGTAGACTTATGGACCACCTAAGCAACTTTGGATTCTCCCCCTTCATGTTCATTAGCCACTTTAACGGCTTATGGTCAGTCTGCACAGTGAAGTGGGTCCCATAGAGGTAGGGCCGCAGCTTCCTTAGGGCCCACACAACAGAGAAACATTCTTTCTCTACCGTGGACCATCTGAGCTCTCTGTCCTTAAGCTGGCGACTAATAAAACCGATAGGGTGTTCCTTACCCTTCTCATCTACTTGTGATAGTACAGCTCCTATCCCAGTGTCAGAGGCATCCGTCTGCACGATAAAAGGTCTTTGATAATCAGGGGCCCTGAGCACAGGGGCCTGGCACAAGGAGTCTTTCAAGCCATTGAAGGCCTTCTCACACTCGTCAGTCCAAGTTACCTTCTTGGGTTTCTTCGGAGTTGTGAGGGCAGTCAGAGGAGCAGCTATGGTGCCATAGTCTGCCACAAAATTGCGGTAATACCCCGTGAGTCCTAAAAAGGCTCTCACTTGGGCTTGCGTAGTGGGGGTAGGCCAGTCGTGTACTGCTTGTACCTTACTGGATAGAGGCTGTCTCCTCCCTCCAACTACTTCATGTCCAAGGTAAACCACTGAGCCTTGTCCATTTTGGTGAGGGGCCACTCGGACACCCTCAAAAGAGCTAACTGAAGGACTGCTTGGGAACAGGTCGGGGAGAGGTTCAGACTCCTCTTCCTCTACATCTGAAGCCAGTAGCAGTGCTACGATTTCGACGCTTGGGCCGAAAGCCTTCAGCCTATTCACGTGAAACACTTTTAGAGCCTGTCCAGGCCTTCCAAGGTCCACTGAATAGCTAACCTCACACAGGGGCTCCACCACTGGGTAAGGGCCTGACCATTTGTCCTGTAAAGCTCGAGGCCTTATGGGATTCACGATCAGGACTTGCTGGCCATGTGTAAAGTTGATGAGGGAAGCTTTCTGGTCGTACCAATGTTTCACCAGCGCTTGCCCTGCCTTCAATTTAGCACTAGCCAAGCCCATCAGAAGTACCATCCGTTTTCTGAGCCCTAGCACATAATCAACTACGTTGGTAGTAACAGGGGGAGTGGGCATCTCCCATCCCTCTTTGATGATGGCTAAGGGTCCCCGTACGGGATGACCGAACAGAAGTTCGAAGGGGCTGAAGCCAACACCCTCCTGTGGTACCTCTCGGTAGGCAAACAGTAAGCATGAAACAAGAAGATCCCATTTTCTTCTCTGAGGCTCCTCCAGAGCCCCAATCATGCTCGTTAGCGTCCTGTTGAAACGCCCCCCCAGACCATCGGTCTGGGGGCGGTATGCAGAAGAGAACCTGTAGGTGACCCCACATTCTTTCCACATAGCCTGCCTATACTTCGACATAAAGTTGCTGCCATGATCCGACACAACTTCTTTAGGGAAGCCAACCCTAGTAAACATGCCGAGTAAAGCTTCTGCAACTGGCTTGGCAGTTACAGTTGTAAATGGGACGGCCTCAGGATACCTGGTTGCATGGTCGACCAGCACCAGGATAAACCTATTGCCTGAGGATGTTTGCGGGTCAAGGGGACCAACCATGTCGATCCCTACCCTTTCAAATGGTACCCCCACAATTGGGAGCGGTACCAACGGAGCTTGGATTGTCGCGCCAACCTTACCAGGCAACTGGCAGGCGGCACAACCCCTGCAGTGACTTTCTACTTGCTCCCCCATCTTGGGCCAGTAGAAGTGCATGGATAACCTTTGCTTGGTCCTCCTCATACCAAGGTGACCAGCAAGGTGAACGACATGCGCCAACTGCAGGAGGAAGGGCCTAACAGCAAGGGAAACCACCAACCTCCTATGGTCTCCTTCTGTAGACTCTGTGGGCTCACTGTACAGGAGTCCACCTTCCCAATAAATCCGATGCTTCCCAGGAGGTTCACCCTCAAGCTGGGAGCAGGCCTGTCTCCTTAGGCCTTCCAGAGATGGGCACTCACGTTGGCCCTTACTGAAGTCGTCCCTATCAGGACCTCCTTCAACTAACAAGTCTTTTAGTTCAGGATGGTCGTTGGGGTCGAACACTTCAGGCATCGCCACCTCCTCGTCAGGCTCGGGCGATTGACCAACTCCCTCCACCGCAGTGGTAGGCGAGTTCGGGGGAATATTCTCTTTCCCCCGTCGGGACTTGTTGACTCCTTTCGCCTTGGGTTTCCCCTTCGGCTGGGGCGGCGTATTGGACTTGGCCAATGCTGCCCGTGCTTGAGACCGTGTGTAGGGTCTTTCGGCAGTGTCTCCTACGAGCCCTAGAGCTCTGAGATCATTGCCCAACAAGACCTTTCCCGGGACGTTTCTCTGAATGCTCACTGGAATCCTAACTGCTGTACCATTTAAAGTTAGATTAACAGGGATCACGGGAAACATACGGAGGGGGCCGTCAGCCAACTTAGTGGGCATCAGAGTAGCTCTGGCAACTTCCTCTGAGTCTACCAAGGTAGAATCCACTACAGTTCGACTGCACCCACTATCCCTAAGAGCTGGAGTATCCACTCCATTGATCAGCACACTGTCTTTAAAGTAGTGCTTGGTATTATCCGGAATCCTAGCATACGCCTCTGCGACTTTAGGCTCCCAGGAACCCAGGGACACTAAAACTACCTCAGCCTCTATTCCGCTGGGAAATGAGTCTGAGGAGAAGGATGCTCCTGTAATCTCTTCTTCCTCGTAGGAGGAGAAGGCCAGATTAGCGGAGTGGACCCCCAAAGGTCTAACCTTACAACGGGGATCCCCCTTCACATGGTCAGTTGCTCCACAAGAAAAACAAGCCCCATTGGGTCTGTTTACGTAGGGAGGCTTATTATAACCAGAGTTCTGTTTCGGAGGCGAACCTCCACTACCCTGTGAGTTCTCGGATGGCTTACCCTTATTTTTCTTTTTGTGGCCCTTATGGGAAGAAGATTTAGCAGATTCCCCACCCTCCACATCTTTGGACTTTTTCCCTTCCTCCTGCTTACCAGGATGAGTTTTGTCCTTATGGGACACTCGATGTGACACCCATAAATCTGCTGCAATGGCCAGCTTCTTAGGATCTATCTCCTTCGAATCGGCCAAATGCTGCTTAAGCTCCGGGGAAGAAGAAGCAAAAATGTGTTCCAGCATGACCAGATGGATCATGCCTTCGAAGGTAGAAACCTTATAACCTTCAACCCAGCCAGTCAAGTTTTTCAGGGACTCAGCTACATACGACACCCAAGTACCACCTTCCTTTTTCTTATACTCTCTAAACCTTTTCAAATATTGGGTCGGAGTCTTCCCAAACTTTAAAATGAGAGTCTGCTTCAACATTGCAAAATCAGCGCGCTCAGCCTTCGACATTTCCATAATGGCACTGCAACCAGAATGGGGCAGTCTGCTGAGTAACCATGCAATCTTATCCGCATTATCAACCTCTTGAACCTCGCATGCATACTCAAACGCATTTAACCAGTCCATAATGTCATTTCGTTCCTCATACACACTGAGCAGATCTTTTGGAAACCGTGGATGAGAGGAAGCCCCAGAACCATGTCCAGGACCCTTGGACCCATTTGCGAACTGAAGCTTGGCCAGTTCCAACTGGTGATCCCTGTCTTTTTGTTTTTCTGCCTGGTCGATTTTCAGTTTGGCTATGCTGAATTCAAGCTCCTGCTGCCTAAACCGCAGCTCTTGCTTCTTGAATTCAAGCATAGCCTCCCCATCAACACTGGCAGAGGAAACGTTAGACATTACATCCTCCCTGTCCTCGTGGTCGTGATGGATCAGTGCAGCGGCAGAACCGTCGGTTCTGCCAGTGAGAGCAGCCCCACCACCTTCTGCACTGTCCTCGGAAGTTATAGCGTCAAGCTGCGCTTCTTGCCACGCCACGATTCTCTGGATCATTTCCAATTTAGTGCCTTGAGAGGAAACCCCTCTCTCCGCACACATCTTCTTCAATGTTTCAGATTTCGAAGCATTTAAGGTTAATAAAGTATTCGTTTCCATACTGTCGATAGGACTATGGCCTTTTTAACGTTATATTCAATACTTTACTGCGTGTCCTGGTTGGAATAACCTGAAAACGCCTTAGCTCGTGCGCAACACTGGATACCTTCAGTCGTATCCCACCGCTGTACACCAATTTGTTAAGACGGATTTCTGAACTCTGTCCTGGTGGCGCAGAGGTTCAGAAGGCCAACCTAATTACTTGGAACAGGGTAACCTCTGGACAAGCCAGACCAATCAAGGTAGCGATCGCGGCGGTCAAGACTAGGTCTCAAGAGGGGTGAGGGTGACTGAAAGCCCGCAATGAGCACACAAAGCAAGAGCGCTTACAAACTACTCCAAACAGTTGTTTATATCAAAAATAGATACACATTTATTATAAGGCCTTGAAACTAATAACCACAGTAAAAGCAGCAATTTACAACGATATTAAACCAACACATACACTATCCACCCAATATATATACAGAATACACAGTTTCACAGCATTAGCAGCACGAAATATGTTATCCACCTGCAGGGGAAGGAAAACAGGCAGTGCGAACCAATGCGAGTGATATGTCCGCCTTCTGAGGCCCCTAACTGGATGGTAGTCCAATCCCTACGAAGAGTGGAGCCTAGCGCTCAAAAGTACCTGCACACGCCGGTGCCAATGGGCAGAAGGTGAAGCTCTTCGGAGGACGTTGAACAGCTCTGTAGGGAGCTCTAATGAAGGAGAACACGGTCCGCGACTCTAGCGCAGCCTCCACTGTGAGGCAGAAGCAGGGCGCGAGTACGGACAAGGGGTGCTGTATTTACAGCGGGGAAAAGCAAGAGGCACTGCAGGAGGGCGACCAGATCCTAGCTAATCTACTCACCGGTCCCCGAAGCAAGCAGGCCCGAGCTCCTCCTCGATAGATGCAGCTTCTGGCAGGTTCTGAAGAGCAGGGAACGTCTCGTCGTCGTGCAGAGTAAAAAGACGTCCCGATCGAAGAAACAAGCACAGTTTTGTCGCCACAGCAGGGCAACGGAACGGCCAGGTGTATTCAAGCCAAACGAGCACTGCTCACCTCTAGCTTAGGGTTGCTAAGCAAACGAAGCGTGTGAGCGTGCCCCGGACTCAGAATACCACCCAACCTGTCGGCGATTACAGAGCAGGACTCCTTAGTAAGCTGGTCAGTCAACTGGATGGCCCAGGGACACTTCCGAAGGCTTACGGCAGGAGTTGATGAAGGTGCCGGGAATAGCTGGTCCTGCTATTCCAATAGGTCGAAGCGCCAGTACAGGCCTTCTTGTTCGATCTTAGGTGGAAAGGGCTTCACCGGACGACAGCAATGAGGAGCAGAAGTTCTTCAGGGGGTCACCAGCGATTCCTCGGTCCAGCCTCGTGTTCGCAGGATACTTGGCTCCTGTATCCCTGGGTTCGTAAGAACTCAGGAGATCGACCTGGTAGTGGTGTTTCCAGCTCCCTCTTATCCACGGTTCCCTTCGCGCCAAAACGGAGGGGAGCCAATGGGAGATCCGCTCATCAACACACATACCATACGTGGACCAATCACGGACCACAGTGGTCCCAGGCATTCACACCACCCTAGACTCTCTGGCACCCAGGATGTGTATTGGGACCAGACAGCCCAGCCCACATCCTGGGGGCACTCAAACGACATGTAGAAGCCCGCGAAAGCAACCGTGTTTCGCGGGAAACTACATGCCCAAATAAGGAAGGCCCCGGGTCGCCTGACCCGGGGGAAGGTAAAGGGAGCAAGACGGACAGTGGACGAGACAAAGGAGCCTCGTGGTCCGGCCATTTTGGGTAGCCGGGCCACCCTTTTGTGTTCGCGGCAAAAAGGTGCTCAGAACGGCAAAAGGAGCTCAAAATAAACCAAATGATCGCTGCCACCAGCCCAGTCCCTGAATGACTTGCACCGATCCAAAACCATCCTAAAAGAGTGTCTAGGGTCTGTAGAAGGCTAGAGACCCAAGAGAGCTGTAACTTAGCTTACAGTGCCCTCTTGTGTCGTGTTGCACTAAAATGGCGACACGATAAAAGAAACTACGGGAAACAGCGTTCCCCGGTACTGACTGTCTTAAGGGCATGTCAGTTTCCCCGTAAGAAAGGAGCGAAAGCCCAGAGGAGTACGGCAGAAGGCTGCACTTCTCTGGCAAAGTCAAGAAAACAGGTTGAAAACAATAGCAAAAAGTTTAGGGGTGGCCACATGGAAGGAAAGTTCCCTACAATAACGAAATCTTTCCTAACAGATATCACATTTCATGTTAGAGGTAGGATCTCAGGTTTGGTATTAGAGGCATTGAGACATCACATCTCATGCTATCAGAAGGGTCTCAGGATTGGAATGGGAAGGAGTTGGACATCACATCTCACGCTAAAGGGAGGGTCTCAGGTTTGGAAGGGGAAGGATTTGGATATCACATCTCATGTTATAGGAAGGATCTCAGGTTTGGTATTAGAAGCATTGAGATATCACATCTCATGCTATCGGAAGGATCTCAGGTTTGGTATTAGAAGCATTGAGACATCACATCTCATGCTATCAGAAGGGTCTCAGGATTGGAATGGAAAGGAGTTTGATATCACATCTCATGCTAAAGGGAGGGTCTCAGGTTTGGAAGGGGAAGGATTTGGATATCACATCTCATGTTATAGGAAGGATCTCAGGTTTGGTATTAGAAGCATTGAGATATCACATCTCATGCTATAGTAAGGGTCTCAGGACTGGAATGGGAAGGAGTTGGATATCACATCTCATGCTATAGGAAGGGTCTCAGGTTTGGTATAAGCATTGAGATATCACATTTCTGCTATCCGAACGGTCTCAGGATTGGAATGGGAAGGACTTAGATATCACATCTCATGCTATAGGGAGGGTCTCAGTTTTGATATTAGAAGCATTGAGATATCATATCTCATGCTATCGGAAGGGTCTCAGGATTGGAATGAGAAGGAGCTGGATATCACATCTCATGCTAAAGGAAGGGTCTCAGGTTTGGAAGGGGAAGGATTTGGATATCACATCTCATGTTATAGGACGGGTCTCAGGTTTGGTATTAGAAGCATTAAGATATCACATCTCATGGTGTAGGAAGGGTTTCAGGATTGGAATGGGAAGGAGTTGGATATCATATCTCATGCTATAGGAAGGGTCTCAGGATTGGATTGGGAAGGAGTTTGATATCAAATCTCATGCCATAGGAAGGGTCTCAGGTTTGGTATTAGAAGCATTGAGTTATCACATATCATGCTATAGGAAGTGTCTGAGGATTGGAATGGGAAGGAGTCGGATATCACATCTCATGCTATAGGAAGGGTCTCAGGTTTGGTAGAAGCATTGAGATATCACATCTCATGCTATAGGAAGGATCTCAGGTTTGGTATTAGAAGCATTGAGATATCACATCTCATGCTATCGGAAGGATCTCAGGTTTGGTATTAGAAGCATTGAGACATCACATCTCATGCTATCAGAAGGGTCTCAGGATTGGAATGGGAAGGAGTTGGATATCACATCTCATGCTAAAGGGAGGGTCTCAGGTTTGGAAGGGGAAGGATTTGGATATCACATCTCATGTTATAGGAAGGATCTCAGGTTTGGTATTAGAAGCATTGAGATATCACATCTCATGCTATAGTAAGGGTCTCAGGATTGGAATGGGAAGGAGTTGGATATCACATCTCATGCTAAAGGAAGGGTGTCAGGTTTGGTAGAAGCATTGAGATATCCCATCTCATGCTATAGGAGGGGTCTCAGGATTGGAATGGGAAGGAGTTGGATATCACATCTCATGCCATAGGAAGGGTCTCAGGTTTGGTATAAGCATTGAGATATCACATCTCTGCTATCCGAAGGGTCTCAGGATTGGAATGGGAAGGACTTAGATATCACATCTCATGCTATAGGGAGGGTCTCAGTTTTGATATTAGAAGCATTGAGATATTACATCTCATGCTATCGGAAGGGTCTCAGGATTGGAATGAGAAGGAGCTGGATATCACATCTCATGCTAAAGGAAGGGTCTCAGGTTTGGAAGGGGAAGGATTTGGATATCACATCTCATGTTATAGGACAGGTCTCAGGTTTGGTATTAGAAGCATTAAGATATCACATCTCATGGTGTAGGAAGGGTTTCAGGATTGGAATGGGAAGGAGTTGGATATCATATCTCATGCTATAGGAAGGGTCTCAGGATTGGATTGGGAAGGAGTTTGATATCAAATCTCATGCCATAGGAAGGGTCTCAGGTTTGGTATTAGAAGCATTGAGATATCACATCTCATGCTATAGGAAGTGTCTCAGGATTGGAATGGGAAGGAGTTGGATATCACGTCTCATGTTATAGGAAGGGTCTCAGGTTTGGTAGTAGAAACATTGAGATATCAAATCTCATGCTATAGGAAGGGACGCAGGATTGGAATGGGACGGAGTTTGATATCACATCTCATGCTATAGGAAGGGTCCAGGTTTGGTATTAGAAGCATTGAGATATCGCATCTCATGCTATAGGAAGTGTCTGAGGATTGGAATGGGAAGGAGTCGGATATCACATCTCATGCTATAGGAAGGGTCTCAGGTTTGGTAGAAGCATTGAGATATCACATCTCATGCTATAGGAAGAGTCTCAGGATTGGAATGGGAAGGAGTTGGATATTACATTTCATGCTATAGGACGGCTCTCAGGTTTGGAAGGGGAAGGAGTTGGATATCACATTTCATGTTAGAGGTAGGATCTCAGGTTTGGTATTAGAGGCATTGAGACATCACATCTCATGCTATCAGAAGGGTCTCATAATTGGAATGGGAACGAGTTGGATATCACATCTCACGCTAAAGGGAGGGTCTCAGGTTTGGAAGGGGAAGGATTTGGATATCACATCTCATGTTATAGGAAGGATCTCAGGTTTGGTATTAGAAGCATTGAGATATCACATCTCATGCTATCGGAAGGATCTCAGGTTTGGTATTAGAAGCATTGAGACATCACATCTCATGCTATCAGAAGGGTCTCAGGATTGGAATGGGAAGGAGTTGGATATCACATCTCATGCTAAAGGGAGGGTCTCAGGTTTGGAAGGGGAAGGATTTGGATATCACATCTCATGTTATAGGAAGGATCTCAGGTTTGGTATTAGAAGCATTGAGATATCACATCTCATGCTATAGTAAGGGTCTCAGGATTGGAATGGGAAGGAGTTGGATATCACATCTCATGCTAAAGGAAGGGTGTCAGGTTTGGTAGAAGCATTGAGATATCCCATCTCATGCTATAGGAGGGGTCTCAGGATTGGAATGGGAAGGAGTTGGATATCACATCTCATGCCATAGGAAGGGTCTCAGGTTTGGTATAGGCATTGAGATATCACATCTCTGCTATCCGAAGGGTCTCAGGATTGGAATGGGAAGGACTTAGATATCACATCTCATGCTATAGGGAGGGTCTCAGTTTTGATATTAGAAGCATTGAGATATTACATCTCATGCTATCGGAAGGGTCTCAGGATTGGAATGAGAAGGAGCTGGATATCACATCTCATGCTAAAGGAAGGGTCTCAGGTTTGGAAGGGGAAGGATTTGGATATCACATCTCATGTTATAGGACGGGTCTCAGGTTTGGTATTAGAAACATTGAGATATCACATCTCATGCTATAGGAAGTGTCTGAGGATTGGAATGGGAACGAGTCGGATATCACATCTCATGCTATAGAAGAGTCTCAGGTTTGGTAGAAGCATTGAGATATCACATCTCATGCTATAGGAAGAGTCTCAGGATTGGAATGGGAAGGAGTTGGATATCACGTCTCATGTTATAGGAAGGGTCTCAGGTTTGGTAGTAGAAACATTGAGATATCAAATCTCATGCTATAGGAAGGGACGCAGGATTGGAATGGGACGGAGTTTGATATCACATCTCCTGCTATAGGAAGGGTCCAGGTTTGGTATTAGAAGCATTGAGATATCGCATCTCATGCTATAGGAAGGGTCTCAGGATTGGAATGGGAAGGAGTTGGATATCACATCTCATGCCATAGGAAGGGTCTCAGGTTTGGTATAAGCATTGAGATATCACATCTCTGCTATCCGAAGTGTCTCAGGATTGGAATGGGAAGGACTTAGGTATCACATCTCATGCTATAGGGAGGGTCTCAGTTTTGATATTAGAAGCATTGAGATATCACATCTCATGCTATCGGAAGGGTCTCAGGATTGGAATGAGAAGGAGCTGGATATCACATCTCATGCTGAAGGAAGGGTCTCAGGTTTGGAAGGGGAAGGATTTGGATATCACATCTCATGTTATAGGACGGGTCTCAGGTTTGGTATTAGAAGCATTAAGATATCACATCTCATGGTGTAGGAAGGGTTTCAGGATTGGAATGGGAAGGAGTTGGATATCATATCTCATGCTATAGGAAAGGTCTCAGGATTGGATTGGGAAGGAGTTTGATATCAAATCTCATGCCATAGGAAGGGTCTCAGGTTTGGTATTAGAAGCATTGAGATATCACATCTCATGCTATAGGAAGTGTCTGAGGATTGGAATGGGAAGGAGTCGGATATCACATCTCATGCTATAGAAGGGTCTCAGGTTTGGTAGAAGCATTGAGATATCACATCTCATGCTATAGGAAGAGTCTCAGGATTGGAATGGGAAGGAGTTGGATATCACGTCTCATGTTATAGGAAGGGTCTCAGGTTTGGTAGTAGAAACATTGAGATATCAAATCTCATGCTATAGGAAGGGACGCAGGATTGGAATGGGACGGAGTTTGATATCACATCTCATGCCAAAGGGAGGGTCTCAGGTTTGGAAGGGGAAGGATTTGGATATCACATCTCGTGTTATAGGAAGGATCTCAGATTTGGTATTAGAAGAATTGAGATATCACATCTCATGCTATCGGAAGGATCTCAGGTTTGGTATTAGAAGCATTGAGATATCACATCTCATGCTCTCAGAAGGGTCTCAGGATTGGAATGGGAAGGAGTTGGATATCACATCTCATGCTATAGGAAGGGTCTCAGGATTGGAATGGGAAGGAGTTTTATATGACATCACATGGTATAGGAAGGATCTCAGGTTTGATATTAGAAGCATTGAGACATCACATCTCATGTTATAGGAAGGGTCTCAGGATTGGAATGGGAAGGAGTTGGATATCACATCTCATGCTATAGGAAGGGTCTCAGGTTTGGTATAAGCATTGAGATATCACATCTCATGCTATAGGAAGGGTCTCAGGATTGGAATGGGAAGGAGTTTTATATGACATCACATGCTATAGGAAGGATCTCAGGTTTGATATTAGAAGCATTGAGACATCACATCTCATGTTATAGGAAGGGTCTCAGGATTGGAATGGGAAGGAGTTGGATATCACATCTCATGCTGTAAGAAGGGTCTCAGGTTTGGTATAAGCATTGAGATATCACATCTCATGCTATAGGGAGGGTCTCACGTTTGGAAAGGGAAGGAGTAGGATATCACATTTCATGTTAGAGGTAGGATCTCAGGTTTGGTATTAGAGGCATTGAGATATCACATCTCATGCTATCAGAAGGGTCTCAGGATTGGAATAGGAAGGAGTTGGATATCACATCTCATGCTAAAGGGATGGTCTCAGGTTTGGAAGGGGAAGGATTTGGATATCACATCTCATGTTATAGGAAGGATCTCAGGTTTGGTATTAGAAGCATTGAGATATCACATCTCATGCTATCGGAAGGGTATCAGGATTGGATTTGGAAGTAGTTGGATATCCCATCTCATGCTATAGGAAGGGTCTCAGTTTGGAATGGGAAGGTGTTGGGTATCACATCTCATGTTATAGGAAGGGTCTCAGGATTGGAATGGGAAATACTTTGATATCACATCTCATGCTATAGGAAGGCTCTCAGGTTTGGAAGGGGAAGGAGTTGGATATCACATTTCCCATCTCATGCTATAGGAAGGGTCTCAGGTTTGGTATTAGAAGCATTGAGATATCACATCTCATGCTATAGGAAGGGTCTCAGGATTGAAATGGGAAGGAGTTGGATATCACATCTCATGCCATAGGAAGGGTCTCAGGTTTGGTATAAGCATTGAGATATCGCATCTCTGCTATCGGAAGGGTCTCAGGATTGGAATGGGAAGGAGCTGGATATCACATCTCATGCTAAAGGAAGGGTCTCAGGTTTGGAAGGGGAAGGATTTGGATATCACATCTCATGTTATAGGACGGGTCTCAGGTTTGGTATTAGAAGCATTAAGATATCACATCTTATGGTATAGGAAGGGTTTCAGGATTGGAATGGGAAGGAGTTGGATATCATATCTCATGCTATAGGAAGGGTCTCAGGATTGGAATGGGAAGGAGTTTGATATCAAATCTCATGCCATAGGAAGGGTCTCAGGTTTGGTATTAGAAGCATTGAGATATCACATCTCATGCTATAGGAAGTGTCTGAGGATTGGAATGGGAAGGAGTTGGATATCACATCTCATGCTATAGGAAGGGTCTCAGGTTTGGTAGAAGCATTGAGATATCACATATCATGCTATAGGAAGAGTCTCAGGATTGGAATGGGAAGGACTTGGATATCACATCTCATGCTGTAGGGAGGCTCTCAAGTTTGATATTAGAAGCATTGAGATATCACATCTCATGATATGGGAAGGGTCTCAGGATTGGAATGGGGAGGAGTTGGATATCACATCTCATGATAAAGGAAGGGTCTCAGGTTTGGAAGGGGAAGGATTTGGATATCACAACTCATGTTATAGGACGGGTGCAGGTTTGGTATTAGAAGCATTGAGATAGCAAGTCTCCTGGTATACGAAGGGTCTCAGAATTGGAATGGGAAAGAGTTGGATATCACATCTCAAGCTATAGGAAGGGTCTCGGGATTGGAATGGGAAGGAGTTTGATATCACATCTCATGCCATAGTATGGGTCTCAGGTTTGGTAGAAGCATTGGGATATCACATTTCATGCTATCGGAAGGGTATCAGGATTGGATTTGGAAGTAGTTGGATATCCCATCTCATGCTATAGGAAGGGTCTCAGGTTGGAATGGGAAGGAGTTGGATATCACATCTCATGTTATAGGAAGGGTCTCAGGATTGGAATGGGAAGGACTTCGATATCACATCTCGTGTTATAGGAAGGCTCTCAGGTTTGGAAGGGGAAGGAGGTGGATATCACATTTCATGTTAGAGGTAGGATCTCAGGTTTGGTATTAGAGGCATTGAGACATCACATCTCATGCTATAAGAAGGGTCTCAGGATTGGAATGGGAAGGAGTTGGATATCAGATCTCACGCTAAAGGGAGGGTCTCTGGTTTGGAAGGGGAAGGATTTGGATATCACATCTCATGTTATAGGAAGGATCTCAGGTTTGGTATTAGAAGCATTGAGACATCACATCTCATGCTATCGGAAGGATCTCAGGTTTGGTATTAGAAGCATTGAGATATCACATCTCATGCTATCAGAAGGGTCTCAGGATTGGAATGGGAAGGAGTTGGATATCACATCTCATGCTAAAGGGAGGGTCTCAGGTTTGGAAGGGGAAGGATTTGGATATCACATCTCATGTTATAGGAAGGATCTCAGGTTTGGTATTAGAAGCATTGAGATATCACATCTCATGCTATAGTAAGGGTCTCAGGATTGGAATGGGAAGGAGTTGGATATCACATCTCATGCTAAAGGAAGGGTCTCAGGTTTGGTAGAAGCATTGAGATATCACATCTCATGCTATCAGAAGGGTCTCAGGATTGGAATGGGAAGGAGTTGGATATCACATCTCATGCTAAAGGGAGGGTCTCAGGTTTGGAAGGGGAAGGATTTGGATATCACATCTCATGCCATAGGAAGGGTCTCAGGTTTGGTAAAAGCATTGAGATATCACATCTCTGCTATCCGAAGGGTCTCAGGATTGGAATGGGAAGGACTTAGATATCACATCTCATGCTATAGGGAGGGTCTCAGTTTTGATATTAGAAGCATTGAGATATCACATCTCATGCTATCGGAAGGGTCTCAGGATTGGAATGAGAAGGAGCTGGATATCACATCTCATGCTAAAGGAAGGGTCTCAGGTTTGGAAGGGGAAGGATTTGGATATCACATCTCATGTTATAGGACGGGTCTTACGTTTGGTATTAGAAGCATTAAGATATCACATCTCATGGTATAGGAAGGGTTTCAGGATTGGAATGGGAAGGAGTTGGATATCATATCTCATGCTATAGGAAGGGTCTCAGGATTGGATTGGGAAGGAGTTTGATATCAAATCTCATGCCATAGGAAGGGTCTCAGGTTTGGTATTAGAAGCATTGAGATATCACATCTCATGCTATAGGAAGTGTCTGAGGATTGGAATGGGAAGGAGTCGGATATCACATCTCATGCTATAGGAAGGGTCTCGGGTTTGGTAGAAGCATTGAGATATCACATCTCATGCTACAGGAAGAGTCTCAGGTTTGGATGGGGAAGGAGTTGGATATCACATTTCATGTTAGAGGTAGGATCTCAGGTTTGGTATTAGAGGCATTGAGACATCACATCTCATGCTATCAGAAGGGTCTCAGGATTGGAATGGGAAGGAGTTGGACATCACATCTCACGCTAAAGGGAGGGTCTCAGGTTTGGAAGGGGAAGGATTTGGATATCACATCTCATGTTATAGGAAGGATCTCAGGTTTGGTATTAGAAGCATTGAGATATCACATCTCATGCTATCGGAAGGGTCTCAGGATTGGAATGGGAAGGATTTGGATATCACATCTCATGTTATAGGAAGGATCTCAGGTTTGGTATTAGAAGCATTGAGATATCACATCTCATGCTATAGTAAGGGTCTCAGGTTTGGAATGGGAAGGAGTTGGATATCACATCTCATGCTATAGGAAGGCTCTCAGGTTTGGATGGGGAAGGAGTTGGATATCACATTTCATGTTAGAGGTAGGATCTCAGGTTTGGTATTAGAGGCATTGAGACATCACATCTCATGCTATCAGAAGGGTCTCAGGATTGGAATGGGAAGGAGTTGGACATCACATCTCACGCTAAAGGGAGGGTCTCAGGTTTGGAAGGGGAAGGATTTGGATATCACATCTCATGTTATAGGAAGGATCTCAGGTTTGGTATTAGAAGCATTGAGATATCACATCTCATGCTATCGGAAGGGTCTCAGGATTGGAATGGGAAGGATTTGGATATCACATCTCATGTTATAGGAAGGATCTCAGGTTTGGTATTAGAAGCATTGAGATATCACATCTCATGCTATAGTAAGGGTCTCAGGATTGGAATGGGAAGTAGTTGGATATCACATCTCATGCTATAGGAAGGGTCTCAGGTTTGGTATAAGCATTGAGATATCACATCTCATGCTACAGGAAGAGTCTCAGGATTGGAATGGGAAGGAGTTGGACATCACATCTCACGCTAAAGGGAGGGTCTCAGGTTTGGAAGGGGAAGGATTTGGATATCACATCTCATGTTATAGGAAGGATCTCAGGTTTGGTATTAGAAGCATTGAGATATCACATCTCATGCTATCGGAAGGGTCTCAGGATTGGAATGGGAAGGATTTGGATATCACATCTCATGTTATAGGAAGGATCTCAGGTTTGGTATTAGAAGCATTGAGATATCACATCTCATGCTATAGGAAGGCTCTCAGGTTTGGATGGGGAAGGAGTTGGATATCACATTTCATGTTAGAGGTAGGATCTCAGGTTTGGTATTAGAGGCATTGAGACATCACATCTCATGCTAAAGTAAGGGTCTCAGGATTGGAATGGGAAGGAGTTGGATATCACATCTCATACTATAGGAAGTGTCTGAGGATTGGAATGGGAAGGAGTCGGATATCACATCTCATGCTATAGGAAGGGTCTCAGGTTTGGTAGAAGCATTGAGATATCACATCTCATGCTACAGGAAGAGTCTCAGGATTGGAATGGGAAGGAGTTGGATATCACATCTCATGCTATAGGAAGGCTCTCAGGTTTGGATGGGGAAGGAGTTGGATATCACATTTCATGTTAGAGGTAGGATCTCAGGTTTGGTATTAGAGGCATTGAGACATCACATCTCATGCTATCAGAAGGGTCTCAGGATTGGAATGGGAAGGAGTTGGACATCACATCTCACGCTAAAGGGAGGGTCTCAGGTTTGGAAGGGGAAGGATTTGGATATCACATCTCATGTTATAGGAAGGATCTCAGGTTTGGTATTAGAAGCATTGAGATATCACATCTCATGCTATAGTAAGGGTCTCAGGATTGGAATGGGAAGGAGTTGGATATCACATCTCATGCTAAAGGGAGGGTCTCAGGTTTGGAAGGGGAAGGATTTGGATATCACATCTCATGTTATAGGAAGGATCTCAGGTTTGGTATTAGAAGCATTGAGATATCACATCTCATGCTATAGTAAGGGTCTCAGGATTGGAATGGGAAGGAGTTGGATATCACATCTCATGCTATAGGAAGGGTCTCAGGTTTGGTATAAGCATTGAGATATCACATCTCTGCTATCCGAAGGGTCTCAGGATTGGAATGGGAAGGACTTAGATATCACATCTCATGGCATAGGGAGGGTCTCAGTTTTGATATTAGAAGCATTGAGATATCACATCTCATGCTATCGGAAGGGTCTCAGGATTGGAATGAGAAGGAGCTGGATATCACATCTCATGCTAAAGGAAGGGTTTCAGGTTTGGAAGGGGAAGGATTTGGATATCACATCTCATGTTATAGGACGGGTCTCAGGTTTGGTATTAGAAGCATTAAGATATCACATCTCATGGTGTAGGAAGGGTTTCAGGATTGGAATGGGAAGGAGTTGGATATCATATCTCATGCTATAGGAAGGGTCTCAGGATTGGATTGGGAAGGAGTTTGATATCAAATCTCATGCCATAGGAAGGGTCTCAGGTTTGGTATTAGAAGTATTGAGTTATCACATCTCATGCTATAGGAAGTGTCTGAGGATTGGAATGGGAAGGAGTCGGATATCACATCTCATGCTATAGAAGGATCTCAGGTTTGGTATTAGAAGCATTGAGATATCACATCACATGCTATAGGAAGAGTCTCAGGATTGGAATGGGAAGGAGTTGGATATCACCTCTCATGTTATAGGAAGGGTCTCAGGTTTGGTAGTAGAAACATTGAGACATCAAATCTCATGCTATAGGAAGGGACGCAGGATTGGAATGGGACGGAGTTTGATATCACATCTCATGCTATAGGAAGGGTCCAGGTTTGGTATTAGAAGCATTGAGATATCGCATCTCATGCTATAGGAAGGGTCTCAGGATTGGAATGGGAAGGAGTTGGATATCACATCTCATGCCATAGGAAGGGTCTCAGGTTTGGTATAAGCATTGAGATATAACATCTCTGCTATCAGAAGTGTCTCAGGATTGGGATGGGAAGGAGTTGGATATCACATCTCATACTATAGGAAGGGTCTCAGGTTTGGAACGGGAAGGAGTTGGATATCCCATCTCCTGTTATAGGACGGGTCTCAGGTTTGGTATTAGAAGCATTGAGATATCACATCGCATGCTGTAGGAAGGGTTTCAGGTTTGGAATGGGAAGGAATTGGATATCACATCTCATGTCATAGCAAGGATCTCAGGTTTGGTATTGGAAGCATTGAGATATCACATCTCATGCTATAGGCATGGTCTCAGGATTGGTATGGGAAGGAGTTGGATATTACATTCTTGCTATAGGAAGGGTCTCATGTTTGGAATGGGAAGGAGTTGGATACCACATATGCTATAGGAAGGGTCTCAGGTTTGGAACGGGAAGGAGTTGGATATCACATCTCATGTTATAGGAAGGGTCTCAGGTTTGGTATAAGCATTGAGATATCACATCTCTGCTATCGGAAGTGTCTCAGGATTGGAATGGGAAGGAGTTGGATATCCCATCTCGGGCTATAGGAAGGGTCTCAGGTTTGGTATTAGAAGCATTGAGATGTCACATCTCATGCTATAGGAAGGGTCTCAGATTGGAATGGGAAGGAGTTGGATATCACATCTCATGCTATATGAAGGGACTCAGGATTCGAATGGGAAGGAGTTTGATATCACATCTCATGCCATAGGAAGGGTCTCAGGTTTGGTAGAAGCATTGAGATATCACATCTCATGCTATCAGAAGGGTCTCAGGATTGGATTGGGAAGGAGTTGGATATCCCATATCATGCTATAGGAAGGGTCTCAGGTTTGGTATTAGAAGCATTGAGATATCACGTCTCATGCTATAGGAAGGGTCTCAGGATTGGAATGGGAAGGAGTTGGATATCACATTTCATGTTAGAGGTAGGATCTCAGGTTTGTTAGAGGCATTGACATATCACATCTCATGCTATCAGAAGGGTCTCAGGGTTGGAATGGGAAGGAGTTGGATATCACATCTCATGCCAAAGGGAGGGTCTCAGGTTTGGAAGGGGAAGGATTTGGATATCACATCTCGTGTTATAGGAAGGATCTCAGGTTTGGTATTAGAAGAATTGAGATATCACATCTCATGCTATCGGAAGGATCTCAGGTTTGGTATTAGAAGCATTGAGATATCACATCTCATGCTCTCAGAAGGGTCTCAGGATTGGAATGGGAAGGAGTTGGATATCACATCTCATGTTATAGGAAGGGTCTCAGGTTTGGAATGGGAAGGAGTTGGATATCACATCTCATGCTATAGGAAGGGTCTCAGGTTTGGTATAAGCATTGAGATATCACATCTCATGCTATAGGAAGGGTCTCAGGATTGGAATGGGAAGGAGTTGGATATCACATCTCATGCTATAGGGCGGGTCTCACGTTTGGAAAGGGAAGGAGTAGGATATTACATTTCATGTTAGAGGTAGGATCTCAGGTTTGGTATTAGAGGCATTGAGATATCACATCTCATGCTATCAGAAGGGTCTCAGGATTGGAATGGGATGGAGTTGGATATCACATCTCATGCTATAGGAAGGGTCTCAGGATTGGAATGGGAAGGAGTTGGATATCACATCTCATGCCATAGGAAGGGTCTCAGGTATGGTATAAGCATTGAGATATAACATCTCTGCTATCAGAAGTGTCTCAGGATTGGGATGGGAAGGAGTTGATTATCACATCTCATACTATAGGAAGGGTCTCAGGTTTGGAACGGGAAGGAGTTGGATATCCCATCTCATGTTATAGGACGGGTCTCAGGTTTGGTATTAGAAGCATTGAGATATCACATCGCATGCTGTAGGAAGGGTTTCAGGTTTGGAATGGGAAGGAATTGGATATCACATCTCATGTCATAGCAAGGATCTCAGGTTTGGTATTGGAAGCATTGAGATATCACATCTCATGCTATAGGCATGGTCTCAGGATTGGTATGGGAAGGAGTTGGATATTACATTCTTGCTATAGGAAGGGTCTCATGTTTGGAATGGGAAGGAGTTGGATACCACATATGCTATAGGAAGGGTCTCAGGTTTGGAACGGGAAGGAGTTGGATATCACATCTCATGTTATAGGAAGGGTCTCAGGTTTGGTATAAGCATTGAGATATCACATCTCTGCTATCGGAAGTGTCTCAGGATTGGAATGGGAAGGAGTTGGATATCCCATCTCGGGCTATAGGAAGGGTCTCAGGTTTGGTATTAGAAGCATTGAGATGTCACATCTCATGCTATAGGAAGGGTCTCAGATTGGAATGGGAAGGAGTTGGATTTCACATCTCATGCTATATGAAGGGACTCAGGATTCGAATGGGAAGGAGTTTAATATCACATCTCATGCCATAGGAAGGGTCTCAGGTTTGGTAGAAGCATTGAGATATCACATCTCATGCTATCAGAAGGGTCTCAGGATTGGATTGGGAAGGAGTTGGATATCCCATATCATGCTATAGGAAGGGTCTCAGGTTTGGTATTAGAAGCATTGAGATATCACGTCTCATGCTATAGGAAGGGTCTCAGGATTGGAATGGGAAGGAGTTGGATATCACATTTCATGTTAGAGGTAGGATCTCAGGTTTGTTAGAGGGATTGAGATATCACATCTCATGCTATCAGAAGGGTCTCAGGGTTGGAATGGGAAGGAGTTGGATATCACATCTCATGCCAAAGGGAGGGTCTCAGGTTTGGAAGGGGAAGGATTTGGATATCACATCTTGTGTTATAGGAAGGATCTCAGGTTTGGTATTAGAAGAATTGAGATATCACATCTCATGCTATCGGAAGGATCTCAGGTTTGGTATTAGAAGCATTGAGATGTCACATCTCATGCTCTCAGAAGGGTCTCAGGATTGGAATGGGAAGGAGTTGGATATCACATCTCATGCTATAGGAAGGATCTCAGGTTTGGTATTAGAAGCATTGAGACATCACATCTCATGTTATAGGAAAGGTCTCAGGATTGGAATGGGAAGGAGTTGGATATCACATCTCATGCTATAGGAAGGGTCTCAGGTTTGGTATAAGCATTGAGATATCACATCTCATGCTATAGGAAGGGTCTCAGGATTGGAATGGGAAGTATTTGGATATCACATCTCATGCTATAGGGAGGGTCTCAGGTTTGGAAGGGGAAGGATTTGGATATCACATCTCATGTTATAGGAAGGGTCTCAGGATTGGAATGGGAAGGAGTTGGATATCACATCTCATGCTATAGGAAGGCTCTCAGGATTGGAATGGGAAGGAGTTGGATATCACATCTCATGCCATAGGAAGGATCTCAGGTCTGGTATTAGAAGCATTGAGATATCACATCTCATGTTATAGGAAGGGTCTCAGGATTGGAATGGGAAGGAGTTGGATATCACATCTCATGCTATAGGAAGGGTCTCAGGTTTGGTATAAGCATTGAGATATCACATCTCATGCTATAGGAAGGGTCTCAGGATTGGAATGGGAAGTAGTTGGATATCAAATCTCATGCTATAGGGAGGGTCTCACGTTTGGAAAGGGAGGGAGTAGGATATCACATTTCATGTTAGAGGTAGGATCTCAGGTTTGGTATTAGAGGCATTGAGATATCACATCTCATGCTATCAGAAGGGTCTCAGGATTGGAATGGGAAGGAGTTGGATATCACATCTCATGCTAAAGGGAGGGTCTCAGGTTTGGAAGGGGAAGGATTTTGATATCACATCTCATGTTATAGGAAGGAAATCAGGTTTGGTATTACAAGCATTGAGATATCGCTTCTCATGCTATCGGAAGGATCTCAGGTTTGGTATTAGAGGCATTGAGATATCACATCTCATGCTATCGAAAGGGTATCAGGATTGGATTTGGAAGTAGTTGGATATCCCATCTCATGCTATAGGAAGGGTCTCAGGATTGGAATGAGAAGGAGCTGGATATCACATCTCATGCTAAAGGAAGGGTCTCAGGTTTGGAAGGGGAAGGATTTGGATATCACATCTCATGTTATAGGACGGGTCTCACGTTTGGTATTAGAAGCATTAAGATATCACATCTCATGGTATAGGAAGGGTTTCAGGATTGGAATGGGAAGGAGTTGGATATCATATCTCATGCTATAGGAAGGGTCTCAGGATTGGATTGGGAAGGAGTTTGATATCAAATCTCATGCCATAGGAAGGGTCTCAGGTTTGGTATTAGAAGCATTGAGATATCACATCTCATGCTATAGGAAGTGTCCGAGGATTGGAATGGGAAGGAGTCGGATATCACATCTCATGCTATAGGAAGGGTCTCAGGTTTGGTAGAAGCATTGAGATATCACATCTCATGCTACAGGAAGAGTCTCAGGATTGGAATGGGAAGGAGTTGGATATCACATCTCATGCTATAGGAAGGCTCTCAGGTTTGGATGGGGAAGGAGTTGGATATCACATTTCATGTTAGAGGTAGGATCTCAGGTTTGGTATTAGAGGCATTGAGACATCACATCTCATGCTATCAGAAGGGTCTCAGGATTGGAATGGGAAGGAGTTGGACATCACATCTCACGCTAAAGGGAGGGTCTCAGGTTTGGAAGGGGAAGGATTTGGATATCACATCTCATGTTATAGGAAGGATCTCAGGTTTGGTATTAGAAGCATTGAGATAAAACATCTCATGCTATCGGAAGGATCTCAGGTTTGGTATTAGAAGCATTGAGACATCACATCTCATGCTATCAGAAGGGTCTCAGGATTGGAATGGAAAGGAGTTTGATATCACATCTCATGCTAAAGGGAGGGTCTCAGGTTTGGAAGGGGAAGGATTTGGATATCACATCTCATGTTATAGGAAGGATCTCAGGTTTGGTATTAGAAGCATTGAGATATCACATCTCATGCTATAGTAAGGGTCTCAGGACTGGAATGGGAAGGAGTTGGATATCACATCTCATGCTATAGGAAGGGTCTCAGGTTTGGTATAAGCATTGAGATATCACATTTCTGCTATCCGAACGGTCTCAGGATTGGAATGGGAAGGACTTAGATATCACATCTCATGCTATAGGGAGGGTCTCAGTTTTGATATTAGAAGCATTGAGATATCATATCTCATGCTATCGGAAGGGTCTCAGGATTGGAATGAGAAGGAGCTGGATATCACATCTCATGCTAAAGGAAGGGTCTCAGGTTTGGAAGGGGAAGGATTTGGATATCACATCTCATGTTATAGGACGGGTCTCAGGTTTGGTATTAGAAGCATTAAGATATCACATCTCATGGTGTAGGAAGGGTTTCAGGATTGGAATGGGAAGGAGTTGGATATCATATCTCATGCTATAGGAAGGGTCTCAGGATTGGATTGGGAAGGAGTTTGATATCAAATCTCATGCCATAGGAAGGGTCTCAGGTTTGGTATTAGAAGCATTGAGTTATCACATATCATGCTATAGGAAGTGTCTGAGGATTGGAATGGGAAGGAGTCGGATATCACATCTCATGCTATAGGAAGGGTCTCAGGTTTGGTAGAAGCATTGAGATATCACATCTCATGCTATAGGAAGAGTCTCAGGATTGGAATGGGAAGGAGTTGGATATCACGTCTCATGTTATAGGAAGGGTCTCAGGTTTGGTAGTAGAAACATTGAGATATCAAATCTCATGCTATAGGAAGGGACGCAGGATTGGAATGGGACGGAGTTTGATATCACATCTCATGCTATAGGAAGGGTCCAGGTTTGGTATTAGAAGCATTGAGATATCGCATGTCATGCTATAGGAAGGGTCTCAGGATTAGAATGGGAAGGAGTTGGATATCACATCTCATGCCATAGGAGGGTCTCAGGTTTGGTATAAGCATTGAGATATAACATCTCTGCTATCGGAAGTGTCTCAGGATTGGGATGGGAAGGAGTTGGATATCACATCTCATACTATAGGAAGGGTCTCAGGTTTGGAACGGGAAGGAGTTGGATATCCCATCTCATGTTATAGGACGGGTCTCAGGTTTGGTATTAGAAGCATTGAGATATCACATCGCATGCTGTAGGAAGAGTTTCAGGTTTGGAATGGGAAGGAATTGGATATCACATCTCATGTCATAGCAAGGATCTCAGGTTTGGTATTGGAAGCATTGAGATATCACATCTCATGCTATAGGCATGGTCTCAGGATTGGAATGGGAAGGAGTTGGATATTACATTCTTGCTATAGGAAGGGTCTCATGTTTGGAATGGGAAGGAGTTGGATACCACATATGCTATAGGAAGGGTCTCAGGTTTGGAACGGGAAGGAGTTGGATATCACATCTCATGTTATAGGAAGGGTCTCAGGTTTGGTATAAGCATTGAGATATCACATCTCTGCTATCGGAAGTGTCTCAGGATTGGAATGGGAAGGAGTTGGATATCCCATCTCGGGCTATAGGAAGGGTCTCAGGTTTGGTATTAGAAGCATTGAGATGTCACATCTCATGCTATAGGAAGGGTCTCAGATTGGAATGGGAAGGAGTTGGATATCACATCTCATGCTATATGAAGGGACTCAGGATTCGAATGGGAAGGAGTTTGAAATCACATCTCATGCCATAGGAAGGGTCTCAGGTTTGGTAGAAGCATTGAGATATCACATCTCATGCTATCAGAAGGGTCTCAGGATTGGATTGGAAAGGAGTTGGATATCCCATATCATGCTATAGGAAGGGTCTCAGGTTTGGTATTAGAAGCATTGAGATATCACGTCTCATGCTATAGGAAGGGTCTCAGGGTTGGAATGGGAAGGAGTTGGATATCACATCTCATGCCAGAGGGAGGGTCTCAGGTTTGGAAGGGGAAGGATTTGGATATCACATCTCGTGTTATAGGAAGGATCTCAGGTTTGGTATTAGAAGATTTGAGATATCACATCTCATGCTATCGGAAGGATCTCAGGTTTGGTATTAGAAGCATTGAGATATCACATCTCATGCTCTCAGAAGGGTCTCAGGATTGGAATGGGAAGGAGTTGGATATCACATCTCATGCTATAGGAAGGGTCTCAGGATTGGAATGGGAAGGAGTTTTATATGACATCACATGCCATAGGAAGGATCTCAGGTTTGGTATTAGAAGCATTGAGACATCACATCTCATGTTATAGGAAGGGTCTCAGGATTGGAATGGGAAGGAGTTGGATATCACATCTCATGCTATAGGAGGGGTCTCAGGATTGGAATGGGAAGGAGTTGGATATCACATCTCATGCTAAAGGGAGGGTCTCAGGTTTGGAAGGGGAAGGATTTGGATATCACATCTCATGTTATAGGAAGGATCTCAGGTTTGGTATTAGAAGCATTGAGATATCACATCTCATGCTATCGGAAGGGTATCAGGATTGGATTTGGAAGTAGTTGGATATCCCATCTCATGCTATAGGAAGGGTCTCAGGTTGGAATGGGAAGGTGTTGGGTATCACATCTCATGTTATAGGAAGGGTCTCAGGATTGGAATGGGAAGGACTTCGATATCACATCTCATGTTATAGGAAGGCTCTCAGGTTTGGAAGGGGAAGGAGTTGGATATCACATTTCATGTTAGAGGTAGGATCTCAGGTTTGGTATTAGAGGCATTGAGATATCACATCTCATGCTATCAGAAGGCTCTAAGGATTGGAATGGGAAGGAGTTGGATATCACATCTCATGCCAAAGGGAGGGTCTCAGGTTTGGAAGGGGAAGTATTTGGATATCACATCTCGTGTTATAGGATGGATCTCAGGTTTGGTATTAGAAGAATTGAGATATCACATCTCATGTTATCGGAAGGATCTCAGGTTTGGTATTAGAAGCATTGAGATATCACATCTCATGCTATCAGAAGGGTCTCAGGATTGGAATGGGAAGGAGTTGGATATCACATCTCATGCTATAGGAAGGGTCTCAGGTTGGAATGGGAAGGAGTTGGATATCACATCTCATGCCATAGGAAGGATCTCAGGTTTGGTATTAGAAGCATTGAGACATCACATCTCATGTTATAGGAAAGGTCTCAGGATTGGAATGGGAAGGAGTTGGATATCACATCTCATGCTATAGGAAGGGTCTCAGGTTTGGTATAAGCATTGAGATATCACATCTCATGCTATAGGAAGGGTCTCAGGATTGGAATGGGAAGTATTTGGATATCACATCTCATGCTATAGGGAGGGTCTCACGTTTGGAAAGGGAAGGAGTAGGATATCACATTTCATGTTAGAGGTAGGATCTCAGTTTTGGTATTAGAGGCATTGAGATATCACATCTCATGCTATCAGAAGGGTCTCAGGATTGGATTGGGAAGGAGTTGGATATCACATCTCATGCTAAAGGGAGGGTCTCAGGTTTGGAAGGGGAAGGATTTTGATATCACATCTCATGTTATAGGAAGCAAATCAGGTTTGGTATTAGAAGCATTGAGATATCACATCTCATGCTAAAGGGAGGGTCTCAGGTTTGGAAGGGGAAGGATTTGGATATCACATCTCATGTTATAGGAAGGATCTCAGGTTTGGTATTAGAAGCTTTGAGATATCACATCTCATGCTATAGGAAGGCTCTCAGGATTGGAATGGGAAGGAGTTGGATATCACATCTCATGCTATAGGAAGGCTCTCAGGATTGGAACGGGAAGGAGTTGGATATCACATCTCATGCCATAGGAAGGATCTCAGGTCTGGTATTAGAGGCATGGAGACATCACATCTCATGTTATAGGAAGGGTCTCAGGATTGGAATGGGAAGGAGTTGGATATCACATCTCATGCTATAGGAAGGGTCTCAGGTTTGGTATAAGCATTGAGATATCACATCTCATGCTATAGGAAGGGTCTCAGGATTGGAATGGGAATGGGAAGGAGTTGGATATCACATCTCATGCTATAGGGAGGGTCTCACGTTTGGAAAGGGAAGGAGTAGGATATCACATTTCATGTTAGAGGTAGGATCTCAGGTTTGGTATTAGAGGCATTGAGATATCACATCTCATGCTATCAGAAGGGTCTCAGGATTGGAATGGGAAGGAGTTGTATATCACATCTCATGCTAAAGGGAGGGTCTCAGGTTTGGAAGGGTAAGGATTTGGATATCACATCTCATGTTATAGGAGGGATCTCAGGTTTGGTATTAGAAGCATTGAGATACATCTCATGCTAACGGAAGGGTATCAGGATTGGATTTGGAAGTAGTTGGATATCCCATCTCATGCTATAGGAAGGGTCTCAGGTTGGAATGGGAAGGTGTTGGGTATCACATCTCATGTTATAGGAAGGGTCTCAGGATTGAAATGGGAAATACTTCAATATCACATCTCATGCTATAGGAAGGGTCTCAGGATTGAAATGGGAAGGAGTTGGATATCACACCTCATGCCATAGGAAGGGTCTCAGGTTTGGTATAAGCATTGAGATATCGCATCTCTGCTATCGGAAGGGTCTCAGGATTGGAATGGGAAGGAGCTGGATATCACATCTCATGTTATAGGACGGGTCTCAGGTTTGGTATTAGAAGCATTAAGATATCACATCTTATGGTATAGGAAGGGTTTCAAGATTGGAATGGGAAGGAGTTGGATATCATATCTCATGCTATAGGAAGGGTCTCAGGTTTGGTAGAAGCATTGAGATATCACATCTCATGCTATAGGAAGAGTCTCAGGATTGGAATGGGAAGGAGTTGGATATCACGTCTCATGTTAAAGGAAGGGTTTCAGGTTTGGTATTAGAAGCATTGAGATATCACATCTCATGCTATAGGAAGGGTCTCAGGTTTGGTAGAAGCATTGAGATATCACATCTCATGCTATAGGAAGAGTCTCAGGATTGGAATAGGAAAGGAGTTGGATATCACCTCTCATGTTATAGGAAGGGTCTCAGGTTTGGTAGTAGAAACATTGAGATATCAAATCTCATGCTATAGGAAGGGACGCAGGATTGGAATGGGACGGAGTTTGATATCACATCTCATGCTATAGGAAGGGTCCAGGTTTGGTATTAGAAGCATTGAGATATCGCATCTCATGCTATAGGAAGGGTCTCAGGATTGGAATGGGAAGGAGTTGGATATCACATCTCATGCCATAGGAAGGGTCTCAGGTTTGGTATAAGCATTGAGATATAACATCTCTGCTATCAGAAGTGTCTCAGGATTGGGATGGGAAGGAGTTGGATATCACATCTCATACTATAGGAAGGGTCTCAGGTTTGGAACGGGAAGGAGTTGGATATCCCATCTCCTGTTATAGGACGGGTCTCAGGTTTGGTATTAGAAGCATTGAGATATCACATCGCATGCTGTAGGAAGGGTTTCAGGTTTGGAATGGGAAGGAATTGGATATCACATCTCATGTCATAGCAAGGATCTCAGGTTTGGTATTGGAAGCATTGAGATATCACATCTCATGCTATAGGCATGGTCTCAGGATTGGTATGGGAAGGAGTTGGATATTACATTCTTGCTATAGGAAGGGTCTCATGTTTGGAATGGGAAGGAGTTGGATACCACATATGCTATAGGAAGGGTCTCAGGTTTGGAACGGGAAGGAGTTGGATATCACATCTCATGTTATAGGAAGGGTCTCAGGTTTGGTATAAGCATTGAGATATCACATCTCTGCTATCGGAAGTGTCTCAGGATTGGAATGGGAAGGAGTTGGATATCCCATCTCGGGCTATAGGAAGGGTCTCAGGTTTGGTATTAGAAGCATTGAGATGTCACATCTCATGCTATAGGAAGGGTCTCAGATTGGAATGGGAAGGAGTTGGATATCACATCTCATGCTATATGAAGGGACTCAGGATTCGAATGGGAAGGAGTTTGATATCACATCTCATGCCATAGGAAGGGTCTCAGGTTTGGTAGAAGCATTGAGATATCACATCTCATGCTATCAGAAGGGTCTCAGGATTGGATTGGGAAGGAGTTGGATATCCCATATCATGCTATAGGAAGGGTCTCAGGTTTGGTATTAGAAGCATTGAGATATCACGTCTCATGCTATAGGAAGGGTCTCAGGATTGGAATGGGAAGGAGTTGGATATCACATTTCATGTTAGAGGTAGGATCTCAGGTTTGTTAGAGGCATTGACATATCACATCTCATGCTATCAGAAGGGTCTCAGGGTTGGAATGGGAAGGAGTTGGATATCACATCTCATGCCAAAGGGAGGGTCTCAGGTTTGGAAGGGGAAGGATTTGGATATCACATCTCGTGTTATAGGAAGGATCTCAGGTTTGGTATTAGAAGAATTGAGATATCACATCTCATGCTATCGGAAGGATCTCAGGTTTGGTATTAGAAGCATTGAGATATCACATCTCATGCTCTCAGAAGGGTCTCAGGATTGGAATGGGAAGGAGTTGGATATCACATCTCATGCTATAGGAAGGGTCTCAGGATTGGAATGGGAAGGAGTTTTATATGACATCACATGCCATAGGAAGGATCTCAGGTTTGGTATTAGAAGCATTGAGACATCACATCTCATGTTATAGGAAGGGTCTCAGGTTTGGAATGGGAAGGAGTTGGATATCACATCTCATGCTATAGGAAGGGTCTCAGGTTTGGTATAAGCATTGAGATATCACATCTCATGCTATAGGAAGGGTCTCAGGATTGGAATGGGAAGGAGTTGGATATCACATCTCATGCTATAGGGCGGGTCTCACGTTTGGAAAGGGAAGGAGTAGGATATTACATTTCATGTTAGAGGTAGGATCTCAGGTTTGGTATTAGAGGCATTGAGATATCACATCTCATGCTATCAGAAGGGTCTCAGGATTGGAATGGGATGGAGTTGGATATCACATCTCATGCTAAAGGGAGGGTCTCAGGTTTGGAAGGGGAAGGATTTGGATATCACATCTCATGTTATAGGAAGGATCTCAGGTTTGGTATTAGAAGCATTGAGATATCACATCTCATGCTATAGGAAGAGTCTCAGGATTGGAATGGGAAGGAGTTGGATATCACATCTCATGTTATAGGAAGGGTCTCAGGTTTGGTAGTAGAAACATTGAGATATCAAATCTCATGCTATAGGAAGGGACGCAGGATTGGAATGGGACGGAGTTTGATATCACATCTCATGCTATAGGAAGGGTCCAGGTTTGGTATTAGAAGCATTGAGATATTGCATCTCATGCTATAGGAAGGGTCTCAGGATTGGAATGGGAAGGAGTTGGATATCACATCTCATGCCATAGGAAGGGTCTCAGGTATGGTATAAGCATTGAGATATAACATCTCTGCTATCAGAAGTGTCTCAGGATTGGGATGGGAAGGAGTTGATTATCACATCTCATACTATAGGAAGGGTCTCAGGTTTGGAACGGGAAGGAGTTGGATATCCCATCTCATGTTATAGGACGGGTCTCAGGTTTGGTATTAGAAGCATTGAGATATCACATCGCATGCTGTAGGAAGGGTTTCAGGTTTGGAATGGGAAGGAATTGGATATCACATCTCATGTCATAGCAAGGATCTCAGGTTTGGTATTGGAAGCATTGAGATATCACATCTCATGCTATAGGCATGGTCTCAGGATTGGTATGGGAAGGAGTTGGATATTACATTCTTGCTATAGGAAGGGTCTCATGTTTGGAATGGGAAGGAGTTGGATACCACATATGCTATAGGAAGGGTCTCAGGTTTGGAACGGGAAGGAGTTGGATATCACATCTCATGTTATAGGAAGGGTCTCAGGTTTGGTATAAGCATTGAGATATCACATCTCTGCTATCGGAAGTGTCTCAGGATTGGAATGGGAAGGAGTTGGATATCCCATCTCGGGCTATAGGAAGGGTCTCAGGTTTGGTATTAGAAGCATTGAGATGTCACATCTCATGCTATAGGAAGGGTCTCAGATTGGAATGGGAAGGAGTTGGATTTCACATCTCATGCTATATGAAGGGACTCAGGATTCGAATGGGAAGGAGTTTAATATCACATCTCATGCCATAGGAAGGGTCTCAGGTTTGGTAGAAGCATTGAGATATCACATCTCATGCTATCAGAAGGGTCTCAGGATTGGATTGGGAAGGAGTTGGATATCCCATATCATGCTATAGGAAGGGTCTCAGGTTTGGTATTAGAAGCATTGAGATATCACGTCTCATGCTATAGGAAGGGTCTCAGGATTGGAATGGGAAGGAGTTGGATATCACATTTCATGTTAGAGGTAGGATCTCAGGTTTGTTAGAGGGATTGAGATATCACATCTCATGCTATCAGAAGGGTCTCAGGGTTGGAATGGGAAGGAGTTGGATATCACATCTCATGCCAAAGGGAGGGTCTCAGGTTTGGAAGGGGAAGGATTTGGATATCACATCTTGTGTTATAGGAAGGATCTCAGGTTTGGTATTAGAAGAATTGAGATATCACATCTCATGCTATCGGAAGGATCTCAGGTTTGGTATTAGAAGCATTGAGATATCACATCTCATGCTCTCAGAAGGGTCTCAGGATTGGAATGGGAAGGAGTTGGATATCACATCTCATGCTATAGGAAGGGTCTCAGGATTGGAATGGGAAGGAGTTTTATATGACATCACATGCCATAGGAAGGATCTCAGGTTTGGTATTAGAAGCATTGAGACATCACATCTCATGTTATAGGAAGGGTCTCAGGTTGGAATGGGAAGGTGTTGGGTATCACATCTCATGTTATAGGAAGGGTCTCAGGATTGGAATGGGAAGGACTTCGATATCACATCTCATGTTATTGGAAGGCTCTCAGGTTTGCAAGGGGAAGGAGTTGGATATCACATTTCATGTTAGAGGTAGGATCTCAGGTTTGGTATTAGAGGCATTGAGATATCACATCTCATGCTATCAGAAGGCTCTAAGGATTGGAATGGGAAGGAGTTGGATATCACATCTCATGCCAAAGGGAGGGTCTCAGGTTTGGAAGGGGAAGTATTTGGATATCACATCTCGTGTTATAGGAAGGATCTCAGGTTTGGTATTAGAAGAATTGAGATATCACATCTCATGTTATCGGAAGGATCTCAGGTTTGGTATTAGAAGCATTGAGATATCACATCTCATGCTATCAGAAGGGTCTCAGGATTGGAATGGGAAGGAGTTAGATATCACATCTCATGCTATAGGAAGGGTCTCAGGTTGGAATGGGAAGGAGTTGGATATCACATCTCATGCCATAGGAAGGATCTCAGGTTTGGTATTAGAAGCATTGAGACATCACATCTCATGTTATAGGAAAGGTCTCAGGATTGGAATGGGAAGGAGTTGGATATCACATCTCATGCTATAGGAAGGGTCTCAGGTTTGGTATAAGCATTGAGATATCACATCTCATGCTATAGGAAGGGTCTCAGGATTGGAATGGGAAGTATTTGGATATCACATCTCATGCTATAGGGAGGGTCTCAGGTTTGGAAGGGGAAGGATTTGGATATCACATCTCATGTTATAGGAAGGGTCTCAGGATTGGAATGGGAAGGAGTTGGATATCACATCTCATGCTATAGGAAGGCTCTCAGGATTGGAATGGGAAGGAGTTGGATATCACATCTCATGCCATAGGAAGGATCTCAGGTCTGGTATTAGAAGCATTGAGATATCACATCTCATGTTATAGGAAGGGTCTCAGGATTGGAATGGGAAGGAGTTGGATATCACATCTCATGCTATAGGAAGGGTCTCAGGTTTGGTATAAGCATTGAGATATCACATCTCATGCTATAGGAAGGGTCTCAGGATTGGAATGGGAAGTAGTTGGATATCAAATCTCATGCTATAGGGAGGGTCTCACGTTTGGAAAGGGAGGGAGTAGGATATCACATTTCATGTTAGAGGTAGGATCTCAGGTTTGGTATTAGAGGCATTGAGATATCACATCTCATGCTATCAGAAGGGTCTCAGGATTGGAATGGGAAGGAGTTGGATATCACATCTCATGCTAAAGGGAGGGTCTCAGGTTTGGAAGGGGAAGGATTTTGATATCACATCTCATGTTATAGGAAGGAAATCAGGTTTGGTATTACAAGCATTGAGATATCGCTTCTCATGCTATCGGAAGGATCTCAGGTTTGGTATTAGAGGCATTGAGATATCACATCTCATGCTATCGAAAGGGTATCAGGATTGGATTTGGAAGTAGTTGGATATCCCATCTCATGCTATAGGAAGGGTCTCAGGATTGGAATGAGAAGGAGCTGGATATCACATCTCATGCTAAAGGAAGGGTCTCAGGTTTGGAAGGGGAAGGATTTGGATATCACATCTCATGTTATAGGACGGGTCTCACGTTTGGTATTAGAAGCATTAAGATATCACATCTCATGGTATAGGAAGGGTTTCAGGATTGGAATGGGAAGGAGTTGGATATCATATCTCATGCTATAGGAAGGGTCTCAGGATTGGATTGGGAAGGAGTTTGATATCAAATCTCATGCCATAGGAAGGGTCTCAGGTTTGGTATTAGAAGCATTGAGATATCACATCTCATGCTATTGGAAGTGTCCGAGGATTGGAATGGGAAGGAGTCGGATATCACATCTCATGCTATAGGAAGGGTCTCAGGTTTGGTAGAAGCATTGAGATATCACATCTCATGCTACAGGAAGAGTCTCAGGATTGGAATGGGAAGGAGTTGGATATCACATCTCATGCTATAGGAAGGCTCTCAGGTTTGGATGGGGAAGGAGTTGGATATCACATTTCATGTTAGAGGTAGGATCTCAGGTTTGGTATTAGAGGCATTGAGACATCACATCTCATGCTATCAGAAGGGTCTCAGGATTGGAATGGGAAGGAGTTGGACATCACATCTCACGCTAAAGGGAGGGTCTCAGGTTTGGAAGGGGAAGGATTTGGATATCACATCTCATGTTATAGGAAGGATCTCAGGTTTGGTATTAGAAGCATTGAGATATCACATCTCATGCTATCGGAAGGATCTCAGGTTTGGTATTAGAAGCATTGAGACATCACATCTCATGCTATCAGAAGGGTCTCAGGATTGGAATGGAAAGGAGTTTGATATCACATCTCATGCTAAAGGGAGGGTCTCAGGTTTGGAAGGGGAAGGATTTGGATATCACATCTCATGTTATAGGAAGGATCTCAGGTTTGGTATTAGAAGCATTGAGATATCACATCTCATGCTATAGTAAGGGTCTCAGGACTGGAATGGGAAGGAGTTGGATATCACATCTCATGCTAAAGGAAGGGTCTCAGGTTTGGTAGAAGCATTGAGATATCACATCTCATGCTATCAGAAGGGACTCAGGATTGGAATGGGAAGGAGTTGGATATCACATCTCATGCTAAAGGGAGGGTCTCAGGTTTGGAAGGGGAAGGATTTGGATATCACATCTCATGCCATAGGAAGGGTCTCAGGTTTGGTAAAAGCATTGAGATATCACATCTCTGCTATCCGAAGGGTCTCAGGATTGGAATGGGAAGGACTTAGATATCACATCTCATGCTATAGGGAGGGTCTCAGTTTTGATATTAGAAGCATTGAGATATCACATCTCATGCTATCGGAAGGGTCTCAGGATTGGAATGAGAAGGAGCTGGATATCACATCTCATGCTAAAGGAAGGGTCTCAGGTTTGGAAGGGGAAGGATTTGGATATCACATCTCATGTTATAGGACGGGTCTTACGTTTGGTATTAGAAGCATTAAGATATCACATCTCATGGTATAGGAAGGGTTTCAGGATTGGAATGGGAAGGAGTTGGATATCATATCTCATGCTATAGGAAGGGTCTCAGGATTGGATTGGGAAGGAGTTTGATATCAAATCTCATGCCATAGGAAGGGTCTCAGGTTTGGTATTAGAAGCATTGAGATATCACATCTCATGCTATAGGAAGTGTCTGAGGATTGGAATGGGAAGGAGTCGGATATCACATCTCATGCTATAGGAAGGGTCTCGGGTTTGGTAGAAGCATTGAGATATCACATCTCATGCTACAGGAAGAGTCTCAGGTTTGGATGGGGAAGGAGTTGGATATCACATTTCATGTTAGAGGTAGGATCTCAGGTTTGGTATTAGAGGCATTGAGACATCACATCTCATGCTATCAGAAGGGTCTCAGGATTGGAATGGGAAGGAGTTGGACATCACATCTCACGCTAAAGGGAGGGTCTCAGGTTTGGAAGGGGAAGGATTTGGATATCACATCTCATGTTATAGGAAGGATCTCAGGTTTGGTATTAGAAGCATTGAGATATCACATCTCATGCTATCGGAAGGGTCTCAGGATTGGAATGGGAAGGATTTGGATATCACATCTCATGTTATAGGAAGGATCTCAGGTTTGGTATTAGAAGCATTGAGATATCACATCTCATGCTATAGTAAGGGTCTCAGGTTTGGAATGGGAAGGAGTTGGATATCACATCTCATGCTATAGGAAGGCTCTCAGGTTTGGATGGGGAAGGAGTTGGATATCACATTTCATGTTAGAGGTAGGATCTCAGGTTTGGTATTAGAGGCATTGAGACATCACATCTCATGCTATCAGAAGGGTCTCAGGATTGGAATGGGAAGGAGTTGGACATCACATCTCACGCTAAAGGGAGGGTCTCAGGTTTGGAAGGGGAAGGATTTGGATATCACATCTCATGTTATAGGAAGGATCTCAGGTTTGGTATTAGAAGCATTGAGATATCACATCTCATGCTATCGGAAGGGTCTCAGGATTGGAATGGGAAGGATTTGGATATCACATCTCATGTTATAGGAAGGATCTCAGGTTTGGTATTAGAAGCATTGAGATATCACATCTCATGCTATAGTAAGGGTCTCAGGATTGGAATGGGAAGGAGTTGGATATCACATCTCATGCTATAGGAAGGGTCTCAGGTTTGGTATAAGCATTGAGATATCACATCTCATGCTACAGGAAGAGTCTCAGGATTGGAATGGGAAGGAGTTGGACATCACATCTCACGCTAAAGGGAGGGTCTCAGGTTTGGAAGGGGAAGGATTTGGATATCACATCTCATGTTATAGGAAGGATCTCAGGTTTGGTATTAGAAGCATTGAGATATCACATCTCATGCTATAGGAAGGCTCTCAGGTTTGGATGGGGAAGGAGTTGGATATCACATTTCATGTTAGAGGTAGGATCTCAGGTTTGGTATTAGAGGCATTGAGACATCACATCTCATGCTATAGTAAGGGTCTCAGGATTGGAATGGGAAGGAGTTGGATATCACATCTCATACTATAGGAAGTGTCTGAGGATTGGAATGGGAAGGAGTCGGATATCACATCTCATGCTATAGGAAGGGTCTCAGGTTTGGTAGAAGCATTGAGATATCACATCTCATGCTACAGGAAGAGTCTCAGGATTGGAATGGGAAGGAGTTGGATATCACATCTCATGCTATAGGAAGGCTCTCAGGTTTGGATGGGGAAGGAGTTGGATATCACATTTCATGTTAGAGGTAGGATCTCAGGTTTGGTATTAGAGGCATTGAGACATCACATCTCATGCTATCAGAAGGGTCTCAGGATTGGAATGGGAAGGAGTTGGACATCACATCTCACGCTAAAGGGAGGGTCTCAGGTTTGGAAGGGGAAGGATTTGGATATCACATCTCATGTTATAGGAAGGATCTCAGGTTTGGTATTAGAAGCATTGAGATATCACATCTCATGCTATAGTAAGGGTCTCAGGATTGGAATGGGAAGGAGTTGGATATCACATCTCATGCTAAAGGGAGGGTCTCAGGTTTGGAAGGGGAAGGATTTGGATATCACATCTCATGGTATAGGAAGGATCTCAGGTTTGGTATTAGAAGCATTGAGATATCACATCTCATGCTATAGTAAGGGTCTCAGGATTGGAATGGGAAGGAGTTGGATATCACATCTCATGCTATAGGAAGGGTCTCAGGTTTGGTATAAGCATTGAGATATCACATCTCTGCTATCCGAAGGGTCTCAGGATTGGAATGGGAAGGACTTAGATATCACATCTCATGGCATAGGGAGGGTCTCAGTTTTGATATTAGAAGCATTGAGATATCACATCTCATGCTATCGGAAGGGTCTCAGGATTGGAATGAGAAGGAGCTGGATATCACATCTCATGCTAAAGGAAGGGTTTCAGGTTTGGAAGGGGAAGGATTTGGATATCACATCTCATGTTATAGGACGGGTCTCAGGTTTGGTATTAGAAGCATTAAGATATCACATCTCATGGTGTAGGAAGGGTTTCAGGATTGGAATGGGAAGGAGTTGGATATCATATCTCATGCTATAGGAAGGGTCTCAGGATTGGATTGGGAAGGAGTTTGATATCAAATCTCATGCCATAGGAAGGGTCTCAGGTTTGGTATTAGAAGTATTGAGTTATCACATCTCATGCTATAGGAAGTGTCTGAGGATTGGAATGGGAAGGAGTCGGATATCACATCTCATGCTATAGAAGGATCTCAGGTTTGGTATTAGAAGCATTGAGATATCACATCACATGCTATAGGAAGAGTCTCAGGATTGGAATGGGAAGGAGTTGGATATCACCTCTCATGTTATAGGAAGGGTCTCAGGTTTGGTAGTAGAAACATTGAGATATCAAATCTCATGCTATAGGAAGGGACGCAGGATTGGAATGGGACGGAGTTTGATATCACATCTCATGCTATAGGAAGGGTCCAGGTTTGGTATTAGAAGCATTGAGATATCGCATCTCATGCTATAGGAAGGGTCTCAGGATTGGAATGGGAAGGAGTTGGATATCACATCTCATGCCATAGGAAGGGTCTCAGGTTTGGTATAAGCATTGAGATATAACATCTCTGCTATCAGAAGTGTCTCAGGATTGGGATGGGAAGGAGTTGGATATCACATCTCATACTATAGGAAGGGTCTCAGGTTTGGAACGGGAAGGAGTTGGATATCCCATCTCCTGTTATAGGACGGGTCTCAGGTTTGGTATTAGAAGCATTGAGATATCACATCGCATGCTGTAGGAAGGGTTTCAGGTTTGGAATGGGAAGGAATTGGATATCACATCTCATGTCATAGCAAGGATCTCAGGTTTGGTATTGGAAGCATTGAGATATCACATCTCATGCTATAGGCATGGTCTCAGGATTGGTATGGGAAGGAGTTGGATATTACATTCTTGCTATAGGAAGGGTCTCATGTTTGGAATGGGAAGGAGTTGGATACCACATATGCTATAGGAAGGGTCTCAGGTTTGGAACGGGAAGGAGTTGGATATCACATCTCATGTTATAGGAAGGGTCTCAGGTTTGGTATAAGCATTGAGATATCACATCTCTGCTATCGGAAGTGTCTCAGGATTGGAATGGGAAGGAGTTGGATATCCCATCTCGGGCTATAGGAAGGGTCTCAGGTTTGGTATTAGAAGCATTGAGATGTCACATCTCATGCTATAGGAAGGGTCTCAGATTGGAATGGGAAGGAGTTGGATATCACATCTCATGCTATATGAAGGGACTCAGGATTCGAATGGGAAGGAGTTTGATATCACATCTCATGCCATAGGAAGGGTCTCAGGTTTGGTAGAAGCATTGAGATATCACATCTCATGCTATCAGAAGGGTCTCAGGATTGGATTGGGAAGGAGTTGGATATCCCATATCATGCTATAGGAAGGGTCTCAGGTTTGGTATTAGAAGCATTGAGATATCACGTCTCATGCTATAGGAAGGGTCTCAGGATTGGAATGGGAAGGAGTTGGATATCACATTTCATGTTAGAGGTAGGATCTCAGGTTTGTTAGAGGCATTGACATATCACATCTCATGCTATCAGAAGGGTCTCAGGGTTGGAATGGGAAGGAGTTGGATATCACATCTCATGCCAAAGGGAGGGTCTCAGGTTTGGAAGGGGAAGGATTTGGATATCACATCTCGTGTTATAGGAAGGATCTCAGGTTTGGTATTAGAAGAATTGAGATATCACATCTCATGCTATCGGAAGGATCTCAGGTTTGGTATTAGAAGCATTGAGATATCACATCTCATGCTCTCAGAAGGGTCTCAGGATTGGAATGGGAAGGAGTTGGATATCACATCTCATGCTATAGGAAGGGTCTCAGGATTGGAATGGGAAGGAGTTTTATATGACATCACATGCCATAGGAAGGATCTCAGGTTTGGTATTAGAAGCATTGAGACATCACATCTCATGTTATAGGAAGGGTCTCAGGTTTGGAATGGGAAGGAGTTGGATATCACATCTCATGCTATAGGAAGGGTCTCAGGTTTGGTATAAGCATTGAGATATCACATCTCATGCTATAGGAAGGGTCTCAGGATTGGAATGGGAAGGAGTTGGATATCACATCTCATGCTATAGGGCGGGTCTCACGTTTGGAAAGGGAAGGAGTAGGATATTACATTTCATGTTAGAGGTAGGATCTCAGGTTTGGTATTAGAGGCATTGAGATATCACATCTCATGCTATCAGAAGGGTCTCAGGATTGGAATGGGATGGAGTTGGATATCACATCTCATGCTAAAGGGAGGGTCTCAGGTTTGGAAGGGGAAGGATTTGGATATCACATCTCATGTTATAGGAAGGATCTCAGGTTTGGTATTAGAAGCATTGAGATATCACATCTCATGCTATAGGAAGAGCCTCAGGATTGGAATGGGAAGGAGTTGGATATCACATCTCATGTTATAGGAAGGGTCTCAGGTTTGGTAGTAGAAACATTGAGATATCAAATCTCATGCTATAGGAAGGGACGCAGGATTGGAATGGGACGGAGTTTGATATCACATCTCATGCTATAGGAAGGGTCCAGGTTTGGTATTAGAAGCATTGAGATATTGCATCGCATGCTGTAGGAAGGGTTTCAGGTTTGGAATGGGAAGGAATTGGATATCACATCTCATGTCATAGCAAGGATCTCAGGTATGGTATAAGCATTGAGATATAACATCTCTGCTATCAGAAGTGTCTCAGGATTGGGATGGGAAGGAGTTGATTATCACATCTCATACTATAGGAAGGGTCTCAGGTTTGGAACGGGAAGGAGTTGGATATCCCATCTCATGTTATAGGACGGGTCTCAGGTTTGGTATTAGAAGCATTGAGATATCACATCGCATGCTGTAGGAAGGGTTTCAGGTTTGGAATGGGAAGGAATTGGATATCACATCTCATGTCATAGCAAGGATCTCAGGTTTGGTATTGGAAGCATTGAGATATCACATCTCATGCTATAGGCATGGTCTCAGGATTGGTATGGGAAGGAGTTGGATATTACATTCTTGCTATAGGAAGGGTCTCATGTTTGGAATGGGAAGGAGTTGGATACCACATATGCTATAGGAAGGGTCTCAGGTTTGGAACGGGAAGGAGTTGGATATCACATCTCATGTTATAGGAAGGGTCTCAGGTTTGGTATAAGCATTGAGATATCACATCTCTGCTATCGGAAGTGTCTCAGGATTGGAATGGGAAGGAGTTGGATATCCCATCTCGGGCTATAGGAAGGGTCTCAGGTTTGGTATTAGAAGCATTGAGATGTCACATCTCATGCTATAGGAAGGGTCTCAGATTGGAATGGGAAGGAGTTGGATTTCACATCTCATGCTATATGAAGGGACTCAGGATTCGAATGGGAAGGAGTTTAATATCACATCTCATGCCATAGGAAGGGTCTCAGGTTTGGTAGAAGCATTGAGATATCACATCTCATGCTATCAGAAGGGTCTCAGGATTGGATTGGGAAGGAGTTGGATATCCCATATCATGCTATAGGAAGGGTCTCAGGTTTGGTATTAGAAGCATTGAGATATCACGTCTCATGCTATAGGAAGGGTCTCAGGATTGGAATGGGAAGGAGTTGGATATCACATTTCATGTTAGAGGTAGGATCTCAGGTTTGTTAGAGGGATTGAGATATCACATCTCATGCTATCAGAAGGGTCTCAGGATTGGAATGGGATGGAGTTGGATATCACATCTCATGCCAAAGGGAGGGTCTCAGGTTTGGAAGGGGAAGGATTTGGATATCACATCTCATGTTATAGGAAGGATCTCAGGTTTGGTATTAGAAGCATTGAGATATCACATCTCATGCTATAGGAAGAGCCTCAGGATTGGAATGGGAAGGAGTTGGATATCACATCTCATGTTATAGGAAGGGTCTCAGGTTTGGTAGTAGAAACATTGAGATATCAAATCTCATGCTATAGGAAGGGACGCAGGATTGGAATGGGACGGAGTTTGATATCACATCTCATGCTATAGGAAGGGTCCAGGTTTGGTATTAGAAGCATTGAGATATTGCATCTCATGCTATAGGAAGGGTCTCAGGATTGGAATGGGAAGGAGTTGGATATCACATCTCATGCCATAGGAAGGGTCTCAGGTATGGTATAAGCATTGAGATATAACATCTCTGCTATCAGAAGTGTCTCAGGATTGGGATGGGAAGGAGTTGATTATCACATCTCATACTATAGGAAGGGTCTCAGGTTTGGAACGGGAAGGAGTTGGATATCCCATCTCATGTTATAGGACGGGTCTCAGGTTTGGTATTAGAAGCATTGAGATATCACATCGCATGCTGTAGGAAGGGTTTCAGGTTTGGAATGGGAAGGAATTGGATATCACATCTTGTGTTATAGGAAGGATCTCAGGTTTGGTATTAGAAGAATTGAGATATCACATCTCATGCTATCGGAAGGATCTCAGGTTTGGTATTAGAAGCATTGAGATATCACATCTCATGCTCTCAGAAGGGTCTCAGGATTGGAATGGGAAGGAGTTGGATATCACATCTCATGCTATAGGAAGGATCTCAGGTTTGGTATTAGAAGCATTGAGACATCACATCTCATGTTATAGGAAAGGTCTCAGGATTGGAATGGGAAGGAGTTGGATATCACATCTCATGCTATAGGAAGGGTCTCAGGTTTGGTATAAGCATTGAGATATCACATCTCATGCTATAGGAAGGGTCTCAGGATTGGAATGGGAAGTATTTGGATATCACATCTCATGCTATAGGGAGGGTCTCAGGTTTGGAAGGGGAAGGATTTGGATATCACATCTCATGTTATAGGAAGGGTCTCAGGATTGGAATGGGAAGGAGTTGGATATCACATCTCATGCTATAGGAAGGCTCTCAGGATTGGAATGGGAAGGAGTTGGATATCACATCTCATGCCATAGGAAGGATCTCAGGTCTGGTATTAGAAGCATTGAGATATCACATCTCATGTTATAGGAAGGGTCTCAGGATTGGAATGGGAAGGAGTTGGATATCACATCTCATGCTATAGGAAGGGTCTCAGGTTTGGTATAAGCATTGAGATATCACATCTCATGCTATAGGAAGGGTCTCAGGATTGGAATGGGAAGTAGTTGGATATCAAATCTCATGCTATAGGGAGGGTCTCACGTTTGGAAAGGGAGGGAGTAGGATATCACATTTCATGTTAGAGGTAGGATCTCAGGTTTGGTATTAGAGGCATTGAGATATCACATCTCATGCTATCAGAAGGGTCTCAGGATTGGAATGGGAAGGAGTTGGATATCACATCTCATGCTAAAGGGAGGGTCTCAGGTTTGGAAGGGGAAGGATTTTGATATCACATCTCATGTTATAGGAAGGAAATCAGGTTTGGTATTACAAGCATTGAGATATCGCTTCTCATGCTATCGGAAGGATCTCAGGTTTGGTATTAGAGGCATTGAGATATCACATCTCATGCTATCGAAAGGGTATCAGGATTGGATTTGGAAGTAGTTGGATATCCCATCTCATGCTATAGGAAGGGTCTCAGGATTGGAATGAGAAGGAGCTGGATATCACATCTCATGCTAAAGGAAGGGTCTCAGGTTTGGAAGGGGAAGGATTTGGATATCACATCTCATGTTATAGGACGGGTCTCACGTTTGGTATTAGAAGCATTAAGATATCACATCTCATGGTATAGGAAGGGTTTCAGGATTGGAATGGGAAGGAGTTGGATATCATATCTCATGCTATAGGAAGGGTCTCAGGATTGGATTGGGAAGGAGTTTGATATCAAATCTCATGCCATAGGAAGGGTCTCAGGTTTGGTATTAGAAGCATTGAGATATCACATCTCATGCTATAGGAAGTGTCCGAGGATTGGAATGGGAAGGAGTCGGATATCACATCTCATGCTATAGGAAGGGTCTCAGGTTTGGTAGAAGCATTGAGATATCACATCTCATGCTACAGGAAGAGTCTCAGGATTGGAATGGGAAGGAGTTGGATATCACATCTCATGCTATAGGAAGGCTCTCAGGTTTGGATGGGGAAGGAGTTGGATATCACATTTCATGTTAGAGGTAGGATCTCAGGTTTGGTATTAGAGGCATTGAGACATCACATCTCATGCTATCAGAAGGGTCTCAGGATTGGAATGGGAAGGAGTTGGACATCACATCTCACGCTAAAGGGAGGGTCTCAGGTTTGGAAGGGGAAGGATTTGGATATCACATCTCATGTTATAGGAAGGATCTCAGGTTTGGTATTAGAAGCATTGAGATATCACATCTCATGCTATCGGAAGGATCTCAGGTTTGGTATTAGAAGCATTGAGACATCACATCTCATGCTATCAGAAGGGTCTCAGGATTGGAATGGAAAGGAGTTTGATATCACATCTCATGCTAAAGGGAGGGTCTCAGGTTTGGAAGGGGAAGGATTTGGATATCACATCTCATGTTATAGGAAGGATCTCAGGTTTGGTATTAGAAGCATTGAGATATCACATCTCATGCTATAGTAAGGGTCTCAGGACTGGAATGGGAAGGAGTTGGATATCACATCTCATGCTATAGGAAGGGTCTCAGGTTTGGTATAAGCATTGAGATATCACATTTCTGCTATCCGAACGGTCTCAGGATTGGAATGGGAAGGACTTAGATATCACATCTCATGCTATAGGGAGGGTCTCAGTTTTGATATTAGAAGCATTGAGATATCATATCTCATGCTATCGGAAGGGTCTCAGGATTGGAATGAGAAGGAGCTGGATATCACATCTCATGCTAAAGGAAGGGTCTCAGGTTTGGAAGGGGAAGGATTTGGATATCACATCTCATGTTATAGGACGGGTCTCAGGTTTGGTATTAGAAGCATTAAGATATCACATCTCATGGTGTAGGAAGGGTTTCAGGATTGGAATGGGAAGGAGTTGGATATCATATCTCATGCTATAGGAAGGGTCTCAGGATTGGATTGGGAAGGAGTTTGATATCAAATCTCATGCCATAGGAAGGGTCTCAGGTTTGGTATTAGAAGCATTGAGTCATCACATATCATGCTATAGGAAGTGTCTGAGGATTGGAATGGGAAGGAGTCGGATATCACATCTCATGCTATAGGAAGGGTCTCAGGTTTGGTAGAAGCATTGAGATATCACATCTCATGCTATAGGAAGAGTCTCAGGATTGGAATGGGAAGGAGTTGGATATCACGTCTCATGTTATAGGAAGGGTCTCAGGTTTGGTAGTAGAAACATTGAGATATCAAATCTCATGCTATAGGAAGGGACGCAGGATTGGAATGGGACGGAGTTTGATATCACATCTCATGCTATAGGAAGGGTCCAGGTTTGGTATTAGAAGCATTGAGATATCGCATGTCATGCTATAGGAAGGGTCTCAGGATTGGAATGGGAAGGAGTTGGATATCACATCTCATGCCATAGGAGGGTCTCAGGTTTGGTATAAGCATTGAGATATAACATCTCTGCTATCGGAAGTGTCTCAGGATTGGGATGGGAAGGAGTTGGATATCACATCTCATACTATAGGAAGGGTCTCAGGTTTGGAACGGGAAGGAGTTGGATATCCCATCTCATGTTATAGGACGGGTCTCAGGTTTGGTATTAGAAGCATTGAGATATCACATTGCATGCTGTAGGAAGAGTTTCAGGTTTGGAATGGGAAGGAATTGGATATCACATCTCATGTCATAGCAAGGATCTCAGGTTTGGTATTGGAAGCATTGAGATATCACATCTCATGCTATAGGCATGGTCTCAGGATTGGAATGGGAAGGAGTTGGATATTACATTCTTGCTATAGGAAGGGTCTCATGTTTGGAATTCGAAGGAGTTGGATACCACATATGCTATAGGAAGGGTCTCAGGTTTGGAACGGGAAGGAGTTGGATATCACATCTCATGTTATAGGAAGGGTCTCAGGTTTGGTATAAGCATTGAGATATCACATCTCTGCTATCGGAAGTGTCTCAGGATTGGAATGGGAAGGAGTTGGATATCCCATCTCGGGCTATAGGAAGGGTCTCAGGTTTGGTATTAGAAGCATTGAGATGTCACATCTCATGCTATAGGAAGGGTCTCAGATTGGAATGGGAAGGAGTTGGATATCACATCTCATGCTATATGAAGGGACTCAGGATTCGAATGGGAAGGAGTTTGAAATCACATCTCATGCCATAGGAAGGGTCTCAGGTTTGGTAGAAGCATTGAGATATCACATCTCATGCTATCAGAAGGGTCTCAGGATTGGATTGGAAAGGAGTTGGATATCCCATATCATGCTATAGGAAGGGTCTCAGGTTTGGTATTAGAAGCATTGAGATATCAAGTCTCATGCTATAGGAAGGGTCTCAGGGTTGGAATGGGAAGGAGTTGGATATCACATCTCATGCCAGAGGGAGGGTCTCAGGTTTGGAAGGGGAAGGATTTGGATATCACATCTCGTGTTATAGGAAGGATCTCAGGTTTGGTATTAGAAGATTTGAGATATCACATCTCATGCTATCGGAAGGATCTCAGGTTTGGTATTAGAAGCATTGAGATATCACATCTCATGCTCTCAGAAGGGTCTCAGGATTGGAATGGGAAGGAGTTGGATATCACATCTCATGCTATAGGAAGGGTCTCAGGATTGGAATGGGAAGGAGTTTTATATGACATCACATGCCATAGGAAGGATCTCAGGTTTGGTATTAGAAGCATTGAGACATCACATCTCATGTTATAGGAAGGGTCTCAGGATTGGAATGGGAAGGAGTTGGATATCACATCTCATGCTATAGGAAGGGTCTCAGGATTGGAATGGGAAGGAGTTGGATATCACATCTCATGCTAAAGGGAGGGTCTCAGGTTTGGAAGGGGAAGGATTTGGATATCACATCTCATGTTATAGGAAGGATCTCAGGTTTGGTATTAGAAGCATTGAGATATCACATCTCATGCTATCGGAAGGGTATCAGGATTGGATTTGGAAGTAGTTGGATATCCCATCTCATGCTATAGGAAGGGTCTCAGGTTGGAATGGGAAGGTGTTGGGTATCACATCTCATGTTATAGGAAGGGTCTCAGGATTGGAATGGGAAGGACTTCGATATCACATCTCATGTTATAGGAAGGCTCTCAGGTTTGGAAGGGGAAGGAGTTGGATATCACATTTCATGTTAGAGGTAGGATCTCAGGTTTGGTATTAGAGGCATTGAGATATCACATCTCATGCTATCAGAAGGCTCTAAGGATTGGAATGGGAAGGAGTTGGATATCACATCTCATGCCAAAGGGAGGGTCTCAGGTTTGGAAGGGGAAGTATTTGGATATCACATCTCGTGTTATAGGATGGATCTCAGGTTTGGTATTAGAAGAATTGAGATATCACATCTCATGTTATCGGAAGGATCTCAGGTTTGGTATTAGAAGCATTGAGATATCACATCTCATGCTATCAGAAGGGACTCAGGATTGGAATGGGAAGGAGTTGGATATCACATCTCATGCTATAGGAAGGGTCTCAGGTTGGAATGGGAAGGAGTTGGATATCACATCTCATGCCATAGGAAGGATCTCAGGTTTGGTATTAGAAGCATTGAGACATCACATCTCATGTTATAGGAAAGGTCTCAGGATTGGAATGGGAAGGAGTTGGATATCACATCTCATGCTATAGGAAGGGTCTCAGGTTTGGTATAAGCATTGAGATATCACATCTCATGCTATAGGAAGGGTCTCAGGATTGGAATGGGAAGTATTTGGATATCACATCTCATGCTATAGGGAGGGTCTCACGTTTGGAAAGGGAAGGAGTAGGATATCACATTTCATGTTAGAGGTAGGATCTCAGTTTTGGTATTAGAGGCATTGAGATATCACATCTCATGCTATCAGAAGGGTCTCAGGATTGGATTGGGAAGGAGTTGGATATCACATCTCATGCTAAAGGGAGGGTCTCAGGTTTGGAAGGGGAAGGATTTTGATATCACATCTCATGTTATAGGAAGCAAATCAGGTTTGGTATTAGAAGCATTGAGATATCACATCTCATGCTAAAGGGAGGGTCTCAGGTTTGGAAGGGGAAGGATTTGGATATCACATCTCATGTTATAGGAAGGATCTCAGGTTTGGTATTAGAAGCTTTGAGATATCACATCTCATGCTATAGGAAGGCTCTCAGGATTGGAATGGGAAGGAGTTGGATATCACATCTCATGCTATAGGAAGGCTCTCAGGATTGGAACGGGAAGGAGTTGGATATCACATCTCATGCCATAGGAAGGATCTCAGGTCTGGTATTAGAGGCATGGAGACATCACATCTCATGTTATAGGAAGGGTCTCAGGATTGGAATGGGAAGGAGTTGGATATCACATCTCATGCTATAGGAAGGGTCTCAGGTTTGGTATAAGCATTGAGATATCACATCTCATGCTATAGGAAGGGTCTCAGGATTGGAATGGGAATGGGAAGGAGTTGGATATCACATCTCATGCTATAGGGAGGGTCTCACGTTTGGAAAGGGAAGGAGTAGGATATCACATTTCATGTTAGAGGTAGGATCTCAGGTTTGGTATTAGAGGCATTGAGATATCACATCTCATGCTATCAGAAGGGTCTCAGGATTGGAATGGGAAGGAGTTGTATATCACATCTCATGCTAAAGGGAGGGTCTCAGGTTTGGAAGGGTAAGGATTTGGATATCACATCTCATGTTATAGGAGGGATCTCAGGTTTGGTATTAGAAGCATTGAGATACATCTCATGCTAACGGAAGGGTATCAGGATTGGATTTGGAAGTAGTTGGATATCCCATCTCATGCTATAGGAAGGGTCTCAGGTTGGAATGGGAAGGTGTTGGGTATCACATCTCATGTTATAGGAAGGGTCTCAGGATTGAAATGGGAAATACTTCAATATCACATCTCATGCTATAGGAAGGGTCTCAGGATTGAAATGGGAAGGAGTTGGATATCACACCTCATGCCATAGGAAGGGTCTCAGGTTTGGTATAAGCATTGAGATATCGCATCTCTGCTATCGGAAGGGTCTCAGGATTGGAATGGGAAGGAGCTGGATATCACATCTCATGTTATAGGACGGGTCTCAGGTTTGGTATTAGAAGCATTAAGATATCACATCTTATGGTATAGGAAGGGTTTCAAGATTGGAATGGGAAGGAGTTGGATATCATATCTCATGCTATAGGAAGGGTCTCAGGTTTGGTAGAAGCATTGAGATATCACATCTCATGCTATAGGAAGAGTCTCAGGATTGGAATGGGAAGGAGTTGGATATCACGTCTCATGTTAAAGGAAGGGTTTCAGGTTTGGTATTAGAAGCATTGAGATATCACATCTCATGCTATAGGAAGGGTCTCAGGTTTGGTAGAAGCATTGAGATATCACATCTCATGCTATAGGAAGAGTCTCAGGATTGGAATAGGAAAGGAGTTGGATATCACATCTCATGCTAAAGGAAGGGTGTCAGGTTTGGTAGAAGCATTGAGATATCACATCTCATGCTATAGGAAGTGTCTGAGGATTGGAATGGGAAGGAGTTGGATATCACATCTCATGCTATAGGAAGGGTCTCAGGTTTGGTAGAAGCATTGAGATATCACATCTCATGCTATAGGAAGAGTCTCAGGATTGGAATGGGAAGGAGTTGGATATCATATCTCATGCTATAGGAAGGGTCTCAGGATTGGATTGGGAAGGAGTTTGATATCAAATCTCATGCCATAGGAAGGGTCTCAGGTTTGGTATTAGAAGCATTGAGTTATCACATCTCATGCTATAGGAAGTGTCTGAGGATTGGAATGGGAAGGAGTCGGATATCACATCTCATGCTATAGAAGGATCTCAGGTTTGGTATTAGAAGCATTGAGATATCACATCACATGCTATAGGAAGAGTCTCAGGATTGGAATGGGAAGGAGTTGGATATCACCTCTCATGTTATAGGAAGGGTCTCAGGTTTGGTAGTAGAAACATTGAGATATCAAATCTCATGCTATAGGAAGGGACGCAGGATTGGAATGGGACGGAGTTTGATATCACATCTCATGCTATAGGAAGGGTCCAGGTTTGGTATTAGAAGCATTGAGATATCGCATCTCATGCTATAGGAAGGGTCTCAGGATTGGAATGGGAAGGAGTTGGATATCACATCTCATGCCATAGGAAGGGTCTCAGGTTTGGTATAAGCATTGAGATATAACATCTCTGCTATCAGAAGTGTCTCAGGATTGGGATGGGAAGGAGTTGGATATCACATCTCATACTATAGGAAGGGTCTCAGGTTTGGAACGGGAAGGAGTTGGATATCCCATCTCCTGTTATAGGACGGGTCTCAGGTTTGGTATTAGAAGCATTGAGATATCACATCGCATGCTGTAGGAAGGGTTTCAGGTTTGGAATGGGAAGGAATTGGATATCACATCTCATGTCATAGCAAGGATCTCAGGTTTGGTATTGGAAGCATTGAGATATCACATCTCATGCTATAGGCATGGTCTCAGGATTGGTATGGGAAGGAGTTGGATATTACATTCTTGCTATAGGAAGGGTCTCATGTTTGGAATGGGAAGGAGTTGGATACCACATATGCTATAGGAAGGGTCTCAGGTTTGGAACGGGAAGGAGTTGGATATCACATCTCATGTTATAGGAAGGGTCTCAGGTTTGGTATAAGCATTGAGATATCACATCTCTGCTATCGGAAGTGTCTCAGGATTGGAATGGGAAGGAGTTGGATATCCCATCTCGGGCTATAGGAAGGGTCTCAGGTTTGGTATTAGAAGCATTGAGATGTCACATCTCATGCTATAGGAAGGGTCTCAGATTGGAATGGGAAGGAGTTGGATATCACATCTCATGCTATATGAAGGGACTCAGGATTCGAATGGGAAGGAGTTTGATATCACATCTCATGCCATAGGAAGGGTCTCAGGTTTGGTAGAAGCATTGAGATATCACATCTCATGCTATCAGAAGGGTCTCAGGATTGGATTGGGAAGGAGTTGGATATCCCATATCATGCTATAGGAAGGGTCTCAGGTTTGGTATTAGAAGCATTGAGATATCACGTCTCATGCTATAGGAAGCGTCTCAGGATTGGAATGGGAAGGAGTTGGATATCACATTTCATGTTAGAGGTAGGATCTCAGGTTTGTTAGAGGCATTGACATATCACATCTCATGCTATCAGAAGGGTCTCAGGGTTGGAATGGGAAGGAGTTGGATATCACATCTCATGCCAAAGGGAGGGTCTCAGGTTTGGAAGGGGAAGGATTTGGATATCACATCTCGTGTTATAGGAAGGATCTCAGGTTTGGTATTAGAAGAATTGAGATATCACATCTCATGCTATCGGAAGGATCTCAGGTTTGGTATTAGAAGCATTGAGATATCACATCTCATGCTCTCAGAAGGGTCTCAGGATTGGAATGGGAAGGAGTTGGATATCACATCTCATGCTATAGGAAGGGTCTCAGGATTGGAATGGGAAGGAGTTTTATATGACATCACATGCCATAGGAAGGATCTCAGGTTTGGTATTAGAAGCATTGAGACATCACATCTCATGTTATAGGAAGGGTCTCAGGTTTGGAATGGGAAGGAGTTGGATATCACATCTCATGCTATAGGAAGGGTCTCAGGTTTGGTATAAGCATTGAGATATCACATCTCATGCTATAGGAAGGGTCTCAGGATTGGAATGGGAAGGAGTTGGATATCACATCTCATGCTATAGGGCGGATCTCACGTTTGGAAAGGGAAGGAGTAGGATATTACATTTCATGTTAGAGGTAGGATCTCAGGTTTGGTATTAGAGGCATTGAGATATCACATCTCATGCTATCAGAAGGGTCTCAGGATTGGAATGGGATGGAGTTGGATATCACATCTCATGCTAAAGGGAGGGTCTCAGGTTTGGAAGGGGAAGGATTTGGATATCACATCTCATGTTATAGGAAGGATCTCAGGTTTGGTATTAGAAGCATTGAGATATCACATCTCATGCTATAGGAAGAGTCTCAGGATTGGAATGGGAAGGAGTTGGATATCACATCTCATGTTATAGGAAGGGTCTCAGGTTTGGTAGTAGAAACATTGAGATATCAAATCTCATGCTATAGGAAGGGACGCAGGATTGGAATGGGACGGAGTTTGATATCACATCTCATGCTATAGGAAGGGTCCAGGTTTGGTATTAGAAGCATTGAGATATTGCATCTCATGCTATAGGAAGGGTCTCAGGATTGGAATGGGAAGGAGTTGGATATCACATCTCATGCCATAGGAAGGGTCTCAGGTATGGTATAAGCATTGAGATATAACATCTCTGCTATCAGAAGTGTCTCAGGATTGGGATGGGAAGGAGTTGATTATCACATCTCATACTATAGGAAGGGTCTCAGGTTTGGAACGGGAAGGAGTTGGATATCCCATCTCATGTTATAGGACGGGTCTCAGGTTTGGTATTAGAAGCATTGAGATATCACATCGCATGCTGTAGGAAGGGTTTCAGGTTTGGAATGGGAAGGAATTGGATATCACATCTCATGTCATAGCAAGGATCTCAGGTTTGGTATTGGAAGCATTGAGATATCACATCTCATGCTATAGGCATGGTCTCAGGATTGGTATGGGAAGGAGTTGGATATTACATTCTTGCTATAGGAAGGGTCTCATGTTTGGAATGGGAAGGAGTTGGATACCACATATGCTATAGGAAGGGTCTCAGGTTTGGAACGGGAAGGAGTTGGATATCACATCTCATGTTATAGGAAGGGTCTCAGGTTTGGTATAAGCATTGAGATATCACATCTCTGCTATCGGAAGTGTCTCAGGATTGGAATGGGAAGGAGTTGGATATCCCATCTCGGGCTATAGGAAGGGTCTCAGGTTTGGTATTAGAAGCATTGAGATGTCACATCTCATGCTATAGGAAGGGTCTCAGATTGGAATGGGAAGGAGTTGGATTTCACATCTCATGCTATATGAAGGGACTCAGGATTCGAATGGGAAGGAGTTTAATATCACATCTCATGCCATAGGAAGGGTCTCAGGTTTGGTAGAAGCATTGAGATATCACATCTCATGCTATCAGAAGGGTCTCAGGATTGGATTGGGAAGGAGTTGGATATCCCATATCATGCTATAGGAAGGGTCTCAGGTTTGGTATTAGAAGCATTGAGATATCACGTCTCATGCTATAGGAAGGGTCTCAGGATTGGAATGGGAAGGAGTTGGATATCACATTTCATGTTAGAGGTAGGATCTCAGGTTTGTTAGAGGGATTGAGATATCACATCTCATGCTATCAGAAGGGTCTCAGGGTTGGAATGGGAAGGAGTTGGATATCACATCTCATGCCAAAGGGAGGGTCTCAGGTTTGGAAGGGGAAGGATTTGGATATCACATCTTGTGTTATAGGAAGGATCTCAGGTTTGGTATTAGAAGAATTGAGATATCACATCTCATGCTATCGGAAGGATCTCAGGTTTGGTATTAGAAGCATTGAGATATCACATCTCATGCTCTCAGAAGGGTCTCAGGATTGGAATGGGAAGGAGTTGGATATCACATCTCATGCTATAGGAAGGGTCTCAGGATTGGAATGGGAAGGAGTTTTATATGACATCACATGCCATAGGAAGGATCTCAGGTTTGGTATTAGAAGCATTGAGACATCACATCTCATGTTATAGGAAGGGTCTCAGGTTGGAATGGGAAGGTGTTGGGTATCACATCTCATGTTATAGGAAGGGTCTCAGGATTGGAATGGGAAGGACTTCGATATCACATCTCATGTTATTGGAAGGCTCTCAGGTTTGCAAGGGGAAGGAGTTGGATATCACATTTCATGTTAGAGGTAGGATCTCAGGTTTGGTATTAGAGGCATTGAGATATCACATCTCATGCTATCAGAAGGCTCTAAGGATTGGAATGGGAAGGAGTTGGATATCACATCTCATGCCAAAGGGAGGGTCTCAGGTTTGGAAGGGGAAGTATTTGGATATCACATCTCGTGTTATAGGAAGGATCTCAGGTTTGGTATTAGAAGAATTGAGATATCACATCTCATGTTATCGGAAGGATCTCAGGTTTGGTATTAGAAGCATTGAGATATCACATCTCATGCTATCAGAAGGGTCTCAGGATTGGAATGGGAAGGAGTTAGATATCACATCTCATGCTATAGGAAGGGTCTCAGGTTGGAATGGGAAGGAGTTGGATATCACATCTCATGCCATAGGAAGGATCTCAGGTTTGGTATTAGAAGCATTGAGACATCACATCTCATGTTATAGGAAAGGTCTCAGGATTGGAATGGGAAGGAGTTGGATATCACATCTCATGCTATAGGAAGGGTCTCAGGTTTGGTATAAGCATTGAGATATCACATCTCATGCTATAGGAAGGGTCTCAGGATTGGAATGGGAAGTATTTGGATATCACATCTCATGCTATAGGGAGGGTCTCAGGTTTGGAAGGGGAAGGATTTGGATATCACATCTCATGTTATAGGAAGGGTCTCAGGATTGGAATGGGAAGGAGTTGGATATCACATCTCATGCTATAGGATGGCTCTCAGGATTGGAATGGGAAGGAGTTGGATATCACATCTCATGCCATAGGAAGGATCTCAGGTCTGGTATTAGAAGCATTGGGATATCACATCTCATGTTATAGGAAGGGTCTCAGGATTGGAATGGGAAGGAGTTGGATATCACATCTCATGCTATAGGAAGGGTCTCAGGTTTGGTATAAGCATTGAGATATCACATCTCATGCTATAGGAAGGGTCTCAGGATTGGAATGGGAAGTAGTTGGATATCAAATCTCATGCTATAGGGAGGGTCTCACGTTTGGAAAGGGAGGGAGTAGGATATCACATTTCATGTTAGAGGTAGGATCTCAGGTTTGGTATTAGAGGCATTGAGATATCACATCTCATGCTATCAGAAGGGTCTCAGGATTGGAATGGGAAGGAGTTGGATATCACATCTCATGCTAAAGGGAGGGTCTCAGGTTTGGAAGGGGAAGGATTTTGATATCACATCTCATGTTATAGGAAGGAAATCAGGTTTGGTATTACAAGCATTGAGATATCGCTTCTCATGCTATCGGAAGGATCTCAGGTTTGGTATTAGAGGCATTGAGATATCACATCTCATGCTATCGAAAGGGTATCAGGATTGGATTTGGAAGTAGTTGGATATCCCATCTCATGCTATAGGAAGGGTCTCAGGATTGGAATGAGAAGGAGCTGGATATCACATCTCATGCTAAAGGAAGGGTCTCAGGTTTGGAAGGGGAAGGATTTGGATATCACATCTCATGTTATAGGACGGGTCTCACGTTTGGTATTAGAAGCATTAAGATATCACATCTCATGGTATAGGAAGGGTTTCAGGATTGGAATGGGAAGGAGTTGGATATCATATCTCATGCTATAGGAAGGGTCTCAGGATTGGATTGGGAAGGAGTTTGATATCAAATCTCATGCCATAGGAAGGGTCTCAGGTTTGGTATTAGAAGCATTGAGATATCACATCTCATGCTATAGGAAGTGTCCGAGGATTGGAATGGGAAGGAGTCGGATATCACATCTCATGCTATAGGAAGGGTCTCAGGTTTGGTAGAAGCATTGAGATATCACATCTCATGCTACAGGAAGAGTCTCAGGATTGGAATGGGAAGGAGTTGGATATCACATCTCATGCTATAGGAAGGCTCTCAGGTTTGGATGGGGAAGGAGTTGGATATCACATTTCATGTTAGAGGTAGGATCTCAGGTTTGGTATTTGAGGCATTGAGACATCACATCTCATGCTATCAGAAGGGTCTCAGGATTGGAATGGGAAGGAGTTGGACATCACATCTCACGCTAAAGGGAGGGTCTCAGGTTTGGAAGGGGAAGGATTTGGATATCACATCTCATGTTATAGGAAGGATCTCAGGTTTGGTATTAGAAGCATTGAGATATCACATCTCATGCTATCGGAAGGATCTCAGGTTTTGTATTAGAAGCATTGAGACATCACATCTCATGCTATCAGAAGGGTCTCAGGATTGGAATGGAAAGGAGTTTGATATCACATCTCATGCTAAAGGGAGGGTCTCAGGTTTGGAAGGGGAAGGATTTGGATATCACATCTCATGTTATAGGAAGGATCTCAGGTTTGGTATTAGAAGCATTGAGATATCACATCTCATGCTATAGTAAGGGTCTCAGGACTGGAATGGGAAGGAGTTGGATATCACATCTCATGCTATAGGAAGGGTCTCAGGTTTGGTATAAGCATTGAGATATCACATTTCTGCTATCCGAAGGGTCTCAGGATTGGAATGGGAAGGACTTAGATATCACATCTCATGCTATAGGGAGGGTCTCAGTTTTGATATTAGAAGCATTGAGATATCATATCTCATGCTATCGGAAGGGTCTCAGGATTGGAATGAGAAGGAGCTGGATATCACATCTCATGCTAAAGGAAGGGTCTCAGGTTTGGAAGGGGAAGGATTTGGATATCACATCTCATGTTATAGGACGGGTCTCAGGTTTGGTATTAGAAGCATTAAGATATCACATCTCATGGTGTAGGAAGGGTTTCAGGATTGGAATGGGAAGGAGTTGGATATCATATCTCATGCTATAGGAAGGGTCTCAGGATTGGATTGGGAAGGAGTTTGATATCAAATCTCATGCCATAGGAAGGGTCTCAGGTTTGGTATTAGTAGCATTGAGTTATCACATATCATGCTATAGGAAGTGTCTGAGGATTGGAATGGGAAGGAGTCGGATATCACATCTCATGCTATAGGAAGGGTCTCAGGTTTGGTAGAAGCATTGAGATATCACATCTCATGCTATAGGAAGAGTCTCAGGATTGGAATGGGAAGGAGTTGGATATCACGTCTCATGTTATAGGAAGGGTCTCAGGTTTGGTAGTAGAAACATTGAGATATCAAATCTCATGCTATAGGAAGGGACGCAGGATTGGAATGGGACGGAGTTTGATATCACATCTCATGCTATAGGAAGGGTCCAGGTTTGGTATTAGAAGCATTGAGATATCGCATGTCATGCTATAGGAAGGGTCTCAGGATTGGAATGGGAAGGAGTTGGATATCACATCTCATGCCATAGGAGGGTCTCAGGTTTGATATAAGCATTGAGATATAACATCTCTGCTATCGGAAGTGTCTCAGGATTGGGATGGGAAGGAGTTGGATATCACATCTCATACTATAGGAAGGGTCTCAGGTTTGGAACGGGAAGGAGTTGGATATCCCATCTCATGTTATAGGACGGGTCTCAGGTTTGGTATTAGAAGCATTGAGATATCACATCGCATGCTGTAGGAAGAGTTTCAGGTTTGGAATGGGAAGGAATTGGATATCACATCTCATGTCATAGCAAGGATCTCAGGTTTGGTATTGGAAGCATTGAGATATCACATCTCATGCTATAGGCATGGTCTCAGGATTGGAATGGGAAGGAGTTGGATATTACATTCTTGCTATAGGAAGGGTCTCATGTTTGGAATGGGAAGGAGTTGGATACCACATATGCTATAGGAAGGGTCTCAGGTTTGGAACGGGAAGGAGTTGGATATCACATCTCATGTTATAGGAAGGGTCTCAGGTTTGGTATAAGCATTGAGATATCACATCTCTGCTATCGGAAGTGTCTCAGGATTGGAATGGGAAGGAGTTGGATATCCCATCTCGGGCTATAGGAAGGGTCTCAGGTTTGGTATTAGAAGCATTGAGATGTCACATCTCATGCTATAGGAAGGGTCTCAGATTGGAATGGGAAGGAGTTGGATATCACATCTCATGCTATATGAAGGGACTCAGGATTCGAATGGGAAGGAGTTTGAAATCACATCTCATGCCATAGGAAGGGTCTCAGGTTTGGTAGAAGCATTGAGATATCACATCTCATGCTATCAGAAGGGTCTCAGGATTGGATTGGGAAGGAGTTGGATATCCCATATCATGCTATAGGAAGGGTCTCAGGTTTGGTATTAGAAGCATTGAGATATCACGTCTCATGCTATAGGAAGGGTCTCAGGGTTGGAATGGGAAGGAGTTGGATATCACATCTCATGCCAGAGGGAGGGTCTCAGGTTTGGAAGGGGAAGGATTTGGATATCACATCTCGTGTTATAGGAAGGATCTCAGGTTTGGTATTAGAAGATTTGAGATATCACATCTCATGCTATCGGAAGGATCTCAGGTTTGGTATTAGAAGCATTGAGATATCACATCTCATGCTCTCAGAAGGGTCTCAGGATTGGAATGGGAAGGAGTTGGATATCACATCTCATGCTATAGGAAGGGTCTCAGGATTGGAATGGGAAGGAGTTTTATATGACATCACATGCCATAGGAAGGATCTCAGGTTTGGTATTAGAAGCATTGAGACATCACATCTCATGTTATAGGAAGGGTCTCAGGATTGGAATGGGAAGGAGTTGGATATCACATCTCATGCTATAGGAAGGGTCTCAGGATTGGAATGGGAAGGAGTTGGATATCACATCTCATGCTAAAGGGAGGGTCTCAGGTTTGGAAGGGGAAGGATTTGGATATCACATCTCATGTTATAGGAAGGATCTCAGGTTTGGTATTAGAAGCATTGAGATATCACATCTCATGCTATCGGAAGGGTATCAGGATTGGATTTGGAAGTAGTTGGATATCCCATCTCATGCTATAGGAAGGGTCTCAGGTTGGAATGGGAAGGTGTTGGGTATCACATCTCATGTTATAGGAAGGGTCTCAGGATTGGAATGGGAAGGACTTCGATATCACATCTCATGTTATAGGAAGGCTCTCAGGTTTGGAAGGGGAAGGAGTTGGATATCACATTTCATGTTAGAGGTAGGATCTCAGGTTTGGTATTAGAGGCATTGAGATATCACATCTCATGCTATCAGAAGGCTCTAAGGATTGGAATGGGAAGGAGTTGGATATCACATCTCATGCCAAAGGGAGGGTCTCAGGTTTGGAAGGGGAAGTATTTGGATATCACATCTCGTGTTATAGGATGGATCTCAGGTTTGGTATTAGAAGAATTGAGATATCACATCTCATGTTATCGGAAGGATCTCAGGTTTGGTATTAGAATCATTGAGATATCACATCTCATGCTATCAGAAGGGTCTCAGGATTGGAATGGGAAGGAGTTGGATATCACATCTCATGCTATAGGAAGGGTCTCAGGTTGGAATGGGAAGGAGTTGGATATCACATCTCATGCCATAGGAAGGATCTCAGGTTTGGTATTAGAAGCATTGAGACATCACATCTCATGTTATAGGAAAGGTCTCAGGATTGGAATGGGAAGGAGTTGGATATCACATCTCATGCTATAGGGAGGGTCTCACGTTTGGAGAGGGAAGGAGTAGGATATCACATTTCATGTTAGAGGTAGGATCTCAGTTTTGGTATTAGAGGCATTGAGATATCACATCTCATGCTATCAGAAGGGTCTCAGGATTGGATTGGGAAGGAGTTGGATATCACATCTCATGCTAAAGGGAGGGTCTCAGGTTTGGAAGGGGAAGGATTTTGATATCACATCTCATGTTATAGGAAGCAAATCAGGTTTGGTATTAGAAGCATTGAGATATCACATCTCATGCTAAAGGGAGGGTCTCAGGTTTGGAAGGGGAAGGATTTGGATATCACATCTCATGTTATAGGAAGGATCTCAGGTTTGGTATTAGAAGCTTTGAGATATCACATCTCATGCTATAGGAAGGCTCTCAGGATTGGAATGGGAAGGAGTTGGATATCACATCTCATGCTATAGGAAGGCTCTCAGGATTGGAACGGGAAGGAGTTGGATATCACATCTCATGCCATAGGAAGGATCTCAGGTCTGGTATTAGAGGCATGGAGACATCACATCTCATGTTATAGGAAGGGTCTCAGGATTGGAATGGGAAGGAGTTGGATATCACATCTCATGCTATAGGAAGGGTCTCAGGTTTGGTATAAGCATTGAGATATCACATCTCATGCTATAGGAAGGGTCTCAGGATTGGAATGGGAATGGGAAGGAGTTGGATATCACATCTCATGCTATAGGGAGGGTCTCACGTTTGGAAAGGGAAGGAGTAGGATATCACATTTCATGTTAGAGGTAGGATCTCAGGTTTGGTATTAGACGCATTGAGATATCACATCTCATGCTATCAGAAGGGTCTCAGGATTGGAATGGGAAGGAGTTGTATATCACATCTCATGCTAAAGGGAGGGTCTCAGGTTTGGAAGGGGAAGGATTTGGATATCACATCTCATGTTATAGGAGGGATCTCAGGTTTGGTATTAGAAGCATTGAGATACATCTCATGCTAACGGAAGGGTATCAGGATTGGATTTGGAAGTAGTTGGATATCCCATCTCATGCTATAGGAAGGGTCTCAGGTTGGAATGGGAAGGTGTTGGGTATCACATCTCATGTTATAGGAAGGGTCTCAGGATTGAAATGGGAAATACTTCAATATCACATCTCATGCTATAGGAAGGGTCTCAGGATTGAAATGGGAAGGAGTTGGATATCACACCTCATGTTATAGGACGGGTCTCAGGTTTGGTATTAGAAGCATTAAGATATCACATCTTATGGTATAGGAAGGGTTTCAAGATTGGAATGGGAAGGAGTTGGATATCATATCTCATGCTATAGGAAGGGTCTCAGGTTTGGTAGAAGCATTGAGATATCACATCTCATGCTATAGGAAGAGTCTCAGGATTGGAATGGGAAGGAGTTGGATATCACGTCTCATGTTAAAGGAAGGGTTTCAGGTTTGGTATTAGAAGCATTGAGATATCACATCTCATGCTATAGGAAGGGTCTCAGGTTTGGTAGAAGCATTGAGATATCACATCTCATGCTATAGGAAGAGTCTCAGGATTGGAATAGGAAAGGAGTTGGATATCACATCTCATGCTAAAGGAAGGGTGTCAGGTTTGGTAGAAGCATTGAGATATCACATCTCATGCTATAGGAAGTGTCTGAGGATTGGAATGGGAAGGAGTTGGATATCACATCTCATGCTATAGGAAGGGTCTCAGGTTTGGTAGAAGCATTGAGATATCACATCTCATGCTATAGGAAGAGTCTCAGGATTGGAATGGGAAGGAGTTGGATATCACGTCTCATGTTAAAGGAAGGGCTTCAGGTTTGGTATTAGAAGCATTGAGATATCACATCTCATGCTATAGGAAGGGTCTCAGGATTGGAATGGGAAGGACTTCGATATCACATCTCATGCTATAGGGAGGGTCTCAAGTTTGATATTAGAAGCATTGAGATAACAAATCTCATGATATGGGAAGGGTCTCAGGATTGGAATGGGAAGGAGTTGGATATCACATCTCATGATAAAGGAAGGGTCTCAGGTTTGGAAGGGGAAGGATTTGGATATCACAACTCATGTTATGGGACGGGTGTCAGGTTTGGTATTAGAAGCATTGAGATAGCAAGTCTCCTGGTATAGGAAGGGTCTCAGAATTGGAATGGGAAGGAGTTGGATATCACATCTCAAGCTATAGGAAGGGTCTCGGGATTGGAATGGGAAGGAGTTTGATATCACATCTCATGCCATAGTATGGGTCTCAGGTTTGGTAGAAGCATTGGGATATCACATCGCATGCTATCGGAAGGGTATCAGGATTGGATTTGGAAGTAATTGGATATCCCATCTCATGCTATAGGAAGGGTCTCAGGTTGGAATGGGAAGGAGTTGGATATCACATCTCATGTTATAGGAAGGGTCTCAGGATTGGAATGGGAAGGACTTCGATATCACATCTCATGTTATAGGAAGGCTCTCAGGTTTGGAAGGGGAAGGAGTTGGATATCACATTTCATGTTAGCTGTAGGATCTCAGGATTGGTATTAGAGGCATTGAGACATCACATCTCATGCTATCAGAAGGGTCTAAGGATTGGAATGGGAAGGAGTTGGATATCACATCTCACGCTAAAGGGAGGGTCTCTGGTTTGGAAGGGGAAGGATTTGGATATTACATCTCATGTTATAGGAAGGATCTCAGGTTTGGTATTAGAAGCATTGAGATATCACATCTCATGCTATCGGAAGGATCTCAGGTTTGGTATTAGAAGCATTGAGATATCACATCTCATGCTATCAGAAGGGTCTCAGGATTGGAATGGGAAGGAGTTGGATATCACATCTCATGCTAAAGGGAGGGTCTCAGGTTTGGAAGGGGAAGGATTTGGATATCACATCTCATGTTATAGGAAGGATCTCAGGTTTGGTATTAGAAGCATTGAGATATCACATCTCATGCTATAGTAAGGGTCTCAGGATTGGAATGGGAAGGAGTTGGATATCACATCTCATGCCATAGGAAGGGTCTCAGGTTTGGTATAAGCATTGAGATATCACATCTCTGCTATCTGAAGGGTCTCAGGATTGGAATGGGAAGGACTTAGATATCACATCTCATGCTATAGGGAGGGTCTCAGTTTTGATATTAGAAGCATTGAGATATCACATCTCATGCTATCGGAAGGGTCTCAGGATTGGAATGAGAAGGAGCTGGATATCACATCTCATGCTAAAGGAAGGGTCTCAGGTTTGGAAGGGGAAGGATTTGGATATCACATCTTAATTTATAGGAGGGGTCTCACGTTTGGTATTAGAAGCATTAAGATATCACATCTCATGGTATAGGAAGGGTTTCAGGATTGGAATGGGAAGGAGTTGGATATCATATCTCATGCTATAGGAAGGGTCTCAGGATTGGATTGGGAAGGAGTTTGATATCAAATCTCATGCCATAGGAAGGGTCTCAGGTTTGGTATTAGAAGCATTGAGATATCACATCTCATGCTATAGGAAGTGTCTGAGGATTGGAATGGGAAGGAGTTGGATATCACATCTCATGCTATAGGAAGGGTCTCAGGTTTGGTAGAAGCATTGAGATATCACATCTCATGCTATAGGAAGAGTCTCAGGATTGGAATGGGAAGGACTTGGATATCACATCTCATGCTATAGGGAGGGTCTCAAGTTTGATATTAGAAGCATTGAGATATCACATCTCATGATATGGGAAGGGTCTCAGAATTGGAATGGGAAGGAGTTGGATATCACATCTCAAGCTATAGGAAGGGTCTCGGGATTGGAATGGGAAGGAGTTTGATATCACATCTCATGCCATAGTATGGGTCTCAGGTTTGGTAGAAGCATTGGGATATCACATCTCATGCTATCGGAAGGGTATCAGGATTGGATTTGGAAGCAGTTGGATATCCCATCTCATGCTATAGGAAGGGTCTCAGGTTGGAATGGGAAGGAGTTGGATATCACATCTCATGTTATAGGAAGGGTCTCAGGATTGGAATGGGAAGGACTTCGATATCACATCTCGTGTTATAGGAAGGCTCTCAGGTTTGGAAGGGGAAGGAGTTGGATATCACATTTCATGATAGAGGTAGGATCTCAGGTTTGGTATTAGAGGCATTGAGATATCACATCTCATGCTATATAGTAAGGGTCTCAGGATTGGAATGGGAAGGAGTTGGATATCACATCTCATGCTATAGGAAGGGTCTCAGGTTTGGTATAAGCATTGAGATATCACATCTCTGCTATCCGAAGGGTCTCAGGATTGGAATGGGAAGGACTTAGATATCACATCTCATGCTATAGGGAGGGTCTCAGTTTTGATATTAGAAGCATTGAGATATCACATCTCATGCTATCGGAAGGGTCTCAGGATTGGAATGAGAAGGAGCTGGATATCACATCTCATGCTAAAGGAAGGGTCTCAGGTTTGGAAGGGGAAGGATTTGGATATCACATCTCATGTTATAGGACGGGTCTCAGGTTTGGTATTAGAAGCATTAAGATATCACATCTCATGGTGTAGGAAGGGTTTCAGAATTGGAATGGGAAGGAGTTGGATATCATATCTCATGCTATAGGAAGGGTCTCAGGATTGGATTGGGAAGGAGTTTGATATCAAATCTTATGCCATAGGAAGGGTCTCAGGTTTGGTATTAGAAGCATTGAGTTATCACATCTCATGCTATAGGAAGTGTCTGAGGATTGGAATGGGAAGGAGTTGGATATCACGTCTCATGTTATAGGAAGGGTCTCAGGTTTGGTAGTAGAAACATTGAGATATCAAATCTCATGCTATAGGAAGGTACGCAGGATTGGAATGGGACGGAGTTGGATATCACGTCTCATGTTATAGGAAGGGTCTCAGGTTTGGTATTAGAAGCATTGAGATATCGCATGTCATGCTATAGGAAGGGTCGAAGGATTGGAATGGGAAGGAGTTGGATATCACATCTCATGCCATAGGAAGGGTCTCAGGTTTGGTATAAGCATTGAGATATAACATCTCTGCTATCGGAAGTGTCTCAGGATTGGGATGGGAAGGAGTTGGATATCACATCTCATACTATAGGAAGGGTCTCAGGTTTGGAACGGGAAGGAGTTGGATATCCCATCTCATGTTATAGGACGGGTCTCAGGTTTGGTATTAGAAGCATTGAGATATCACATTGCATGCTGTAGGAAGGGTTTCAGGTTTGGAATGGGAAGGAATTGGATATCACATCTCATGTCATAGCAAGGATCTCAGGTTTGGTATTGGAAGCATTGAGATATCACATCTCATGCTATAGGCATGGTCTCAGGATTGGAATGGAACAGGGTAACCTCTGGACAAGCCAGACCAATCAAGGTAGCGATCGCGGCGGTCAAGACTAGGTCTCAAGAGGGGTGAGGGTGACTGAAAGCCCGCAGTGAGCACACTAAGCAAGAGCGCTTACAAACTACTCCAAACAGTTGTTTTATATCAAAAATAGATACACATTTATTATAAGGCCTTGAAACTAATAACCACAGTAAAAGCAGCAATATACAACGATATTAAACCAACACATACACTATCCACCCAATATATATACAGAATACACAGTTTCACAGCATTAGCAACACGAAATATGTTATCCACCTGCAGGGGAAGGAAAACAGGCAGTGCGAACCAATGCGTGTGATATGTCCGCCTTCTGAGGCCCCTAACTAGATGGTAGTCCAATCCCTACGAAGAGTGGAGCCTAGCGCTCAAAAGTACCTGCACACGCCGGTGCCAAAGGGCAGAAGGTGAAGCTCTTCGGAGGACGTTGGACAGCTCTGTAGGGTGCCCTAATGAAGGAGAACACGGTCCGCGACTCTAGCGCAGCCTCCACTGTGAGGCAGAAGTAGGGCGCGAGTACGGACAAGGGGAGCTGTATTTACAGCGGGGAAAAGCAAGGGGCACTGCAGGAGGGCGACCAGATCCTAGCTAATCTACTCACCGGTCCCCGAAGCAAGCAGGCCCGAGCTTCTCCTCGATAGATGCAGCTTCTGGCAGGTTCTGAAGAGCAGGGAACGTCTCGTCGTCGTGCAGAGTAAAAAGACGTCCCGATCGAAGAATCCTGCACAGTTTTGTCGCCACGGCAGGGCAACGGAACGGCCGGGTGTATTCAAGCCAAACGAGCACCGTTCACCTCTAGCTTAGGGTTGCTAAGCAAACGAAGCATGTGAGCGTGCCCCGGACTCAGAATACCACCCAACCTGTCGGCGATTACAGAGCAGGACTCCTTAGTAAGCTGGTCAGTCAACTGGATGGCCCAGAGACACTTCCGAAGGCTTACGGCAGGAGTTGATGAAGGTGCCGGGAATAGCTGGTCCTGCTATTCCAATAGGTCGAAGCGCCAGTACAGGCCTTCTTGTTCGATCTTAGGTGGAAAGGGCTTCACCGGAAGACAGCAATGAGGAGCAGAAGTTCTTCAGGGGGTCACCAGCGATTCCTCGGTCCAGCCTCGTGTTCGCAGGATACTTGGCTCCTGTATCCCTGGGTTCGTAAGAACTCAGGAGATCGACATGGTAGTGGTGTTTCCAGCTCCCTCTTATCCACGGTTCCCTTCGCGCCAAAACGGAGGGGAGCCAATGGGAGATCCGCTCATCAACACACATACCATACGTGGACCAATCATGGACCACAGTGGTCCCAGGCATTCACACCACCCTAGACTCTCTGGCACCCAGGATGTGTATTGGGACCAGACAGCCCAGCCCACATCCTGGGGGCACTCAAACGACATGTAGAAGCCCGCGAAAGCAACCGTGTTTCGCTGGAAACTACATGCCCAAATAAGGAAGGCCCCGGGTCGCCTGACCCGGGGGAAGGTAAAGGGAGCAAGACGGACAGTGGACGAGACAAAGGAGCCTCGTGGTCCGGCCATTTTGGGTAGCCGGGCCACCCTTTTGTGTTCGCGGCAAAAAGGTGCTCAGAACGGCAAAAGGAGCTCAAAATAAACCAAATGATCGCTGCCACCAGCCCAGTCCCTGAATGACTTGCACCGATCCAAAAACCATCCTACAAGAGTGTCTAGGGTCTGTAGAAGGCTAGAGACCCAAGAGAGCTGTAACTTAGCTTACAGTGCCCTCTTGTGTCGTGTTGCACTAAAATGGCGACACGATAAAAGAAACTACGGGAAACAGCGTTCCCCGGTACTGACTGTCTTAAGGGCATGTCAGTTTCCCCGTAAGAAAGGAGCGAAAGCCCAGAGGAGTACGGCAGAAGGCTGCACTTCTCTGGCAAAGTCAAGAAAACAGGTTGAAAACAATAGCAAAAAGTTTAGGGGTTGCCACATGGAAGGAAAGTTCCCTACAATAACGAAATCTTTCCTAACACTCGCCCCTCCCAGACTATGGACAGGGGGAACTAATCCACCCCTGGATGAGTCTCTTGTTCAGGTCGGTAAAACATTCTGGACAACCCATCAGCATTGCTATGTTGGACACCTGGCCTATGCTCAATAGTGAAGTCGAAGCCTTGTAGACTTATGGACCACCTAAGCAACTTTGGATTCTCCCCCTTCATGTTCATTAGCCACTTTAACGGCTTATGGTCAGTCTGCACAGTGAAGTGGGTCCCATAGAGGTAGGGCCTCAGCTTCCTTAGGGCCCACACAACAGAGAAACATTCTTTCTCTACCGTGGACCATCTGAGCTCTCTGTCCTTAAGCTGGCGACTAATAAAACCGATAGGGTGTTCCTTACCCTTCTCATCTACTTGTGATAGTACAGCTCCTATCCCAGTGTCAGAGGCATCCGTCTGCACGATAAAAGGTCTTTGATAATCAGGGGCCCTGAGCACAGGGGCCTGGCACAAGGAGTCTTTCAAGCCATTGAAGGCCTTCTCACACTCGTCAGTCCAAGTTACCTTCTTGGGTTTCTTCGGAGTTGTGAGGGCAGTCAGCGGAGCAGCTATGGTGCCATAGTCTGCCATAAAATTGCGGTAATAACCCGTGAGTCCTAAGAAGGCTCTCACTTGGGTTTGTGTAGTGGGGGTAGGCCAGTCTTGTACTGCTTGTACTTTACTGGGGAGAGGCTGTATCCTTCCTCCACCTACTTCATGCCCAAGGTAAACCACTGAGCCTTGTCCAATCTGGCATTTACTCGCCTTTATGGTCAAGTGGGCTTTCTGAAGAGCCTGGAGCACAATCCCGAGGTGTTTCACATGGTCTTCCCAGGTGGCACTGAAAACTGCTATATCGTCCAGATATGCAAGACAGAATTCGTCCAACCCATTCAACACATGATTCACAAGCCTCTGGAAAGTGGCAGGTGCATTCTTCAATCCGAACGGCATTACCCGGAATTGGTAAAGCCCGTCGGGAGTTGAAAATGCTGTCTTCTCCTTGGCATGTTCTGCTAAAGCTATTTGCCAATAGCCCGCAGTCAGGTCAAACGTGCTGAGGTACTTGGAGGCACCCAAGGTATCCACCAGCTCGTCAGTTCGAGGCAAGGGGTGAGCGTCTGTCTTGGTGACAGCATTCAGAGCCCTGTAATCCACGCAGAACCTCAATTCAGAAGTGCCTGCCTTTGGAACCAATACCACAGGACTGGACCAAGGACTACTAGAGGGTTCAATCACCCCAAGGTCTAACATCTTGTTGACCTCGGTCTTAATATAAGCCCGTACTTTATCCGACATCCTGTATCCCCTACTTTTGGTAGGTACACTGTCTCCTGTGTCAATGTTATGTTTGCACCAAGGTGTCAAACCAGGCGACTGTGAAAACAGGGGGGAAAACTGCCTAAGCAAACTTTTCACCTCAGCCTGCTGATCAGAAGTCAGGTGAGGGGCCACTCGGACACCCTCAACGGAGCTATCTGAAGGACCGCTTTGGAACAGGTCGGGAAGAGGTTCTGACTCCTCTTCCTCAACGTCTGACGCCAGTAGCAGTGCTGGGATTTCGACTCTTGGGACGAAAGCCTTCAGCCTATTTACGTGGAACACTTTTGGAGCCTGTCCAGGCCTTCCAAGGTCCACTAAATAGTTCACCTCACCCAGGGGCTCCACCACTGTGTAAGGGCCTGACCATTTGTCCTGTAAAGCGCGAGGCCTTATAGGGTTCATGATCAGGACTTGCTGACCAGGGGTAAAGTGAATTAAGGAAGCTTTCTGGTCGTACCAATGTTTCACCAGCGCTTGTCCTGCCTTCAACTTTTCACTAGCCAAGCCCATCAGGAGTACCATCCGTTTTCTGAGCCCTAGCACATAGTCAACTACATTGGTAGTAACAGGGGGAGTGGGCATCTCCCATCCCTCTTTGACGATGGCTAAGGGTCCCCGTACGGGATGACCGAACAGAAGTTCGAAGGGGCTGAAGCCAACACCCTCCTGTGGTACCTCTCTGTAGGCAAACAGCAAGCATGGTAAAAGAAGATCCCATTTTCTTCTCTGGGGCTCCTCCAGAGCCCCAATCATGCTCTTTAACGTTCTGTTGAAACGTTCCACCAGACCATTGGTCTGGGGGTGATATGCAGAAGAGAACTTGTAGGTGACCCCACATTCTTTCCACATAGCCTGCATATACTTCGACATAAAGTTGCTGCCACGATCTGACACAACTTCTTTAGGGAAGCCAACCCTAGTAAATATGCCGAGTAAAGCTTTTGCAACTGACTTGGCAGTTACAGTCTTTAATGGGATGGCCTCAGGATACCTGGTTGCATGGTCGACCAGCACCAGGATAAACCTATTGCCTGAGGATGTTTGCGGGTCAAGGGGACCAACGATGTCGATCCCTACCCTTTCAAATGGTACCCCCACAACTGGGAGCGGTACCAACGGAGCTTGGATTGTCGCGCCAACCTTACCAGACAACTGGCAGGAGGCACAACTCCTGCAGTGACTTTCTACTTGCACCCCCATCTTGGGCCAGTAGAAGTGCATGGATAACCTTTGCTTGGTCCTCTTCATACCAAGGTGACCAGCAAGGGGAACTTCATGCGCCAACTGCAGGAGGAAGGGTCTAACAGAAAGGGGAACCACCAACCTCCTATGGTCTCCTTCTGTAGACTCTGTGGGCTCACTGTACAGGAGTCCACCTTCCCAATAAATCCGATGCTTCCCAGGAGGTTCACCCTCAAGCTGGGAGCAGGCCTGTCTCCTTAGGCCTTCCAGAGATGGGCACTCACGTTGGCCCTTACTGAAGTCGTCCCTATCAGGACCTCCTTCAACTAACAAGTCTTTTAGTTCAGGATGGTCGTTGGGGTCGAACACTTCAGGCATCGCCACCTCCTCGTCAGGCTCGGGCGATTGACCAACTCCCTCCACCTCAGTGGTAGGCGAGCTCGGGGGAATATTCTCTTTCCCCCGTCGGGACTTGTTGACTCCTTTCGCCTTGGGTTTCCCCTTCGGCTGGGGCGGCGTATTGGACTTGGCCAATGCTGCCCGTGCTTGAGACCGTGTGTAGGGTCTTTCGGCAGTGTCTCCTACGAGCCCTAGAGCTCTGAGATCATTGCCCAACAAGACCTTTCCCGGGACGTTTCTCTGAATGCTCACTGGAATCCTAACTGCTGTACCATTTAAAGTTAGATTAACAGGGATCACGGGAAACATACGGAGGGGGCCGTCAGCCAACTTAGTGGGCATCAGAGTAGCTCTGGCAACTTCCTCTGAGTCTACCAAGGTAGAATCCACTACAGTTCGACTGCACCCACTATCCCTAAGAGCTGGAGTATCCACTCCATTGATCAGCACACTGTCTTTAAAGTAGTGCTTGGTATTATCCGGAATCCTAGCATACGCCTCTGCGACTTTAGGCTCCCAGGAACCCAGGGACACTAAAACTACCTCAGCCTCTATTCCGCTGGGAAATGAGTCTGAGGAGAAGGATGCTCCTGTAATCTCTTCTTCCTCGTAGGAGGAGAAGGCCAGATTAGCGGAGTGGACCCCCAAAGGTCTAACCTTACAACGGGGATCCCCCTTCACATGGTCAGTTGCTCCACAAGAAAAACAAGCCCCATTGGGTCTGTTTACGTAGGGAGGCTTATTATAACCAGAGTTCTGTTTCGGAGGCGAACCTCCACTACCCTGTGAGTTCTCGTATGGCTTACCCTTATTTTTCTTTTTGTGGCCCTTATGGGAAGAAGATTTAGCAGATTCCCCACCCTCCATATCTTTGGACTTTTTCCCTTCCTCCTGCTTACCAGGATGAGTTTTGTCCTTATGGGACACTCGATGTGACACCCATAAGTCTGCTGCAATGGCCAGCTTCTTAGGATCTATCTCCTTCGAATCGGCCAAATGCTGCTTAAGCTCCGGGGAAGAAGAAGCAAAAATGTGTTCCAGCATGACCAGATTGATCATGCCTTCGAAGGTAGAAACCTTATAACCTTCAACCCAGCCAGTTAAGTTTTTCAGGGACTCAGCTACATACGACACCCAAGTACCACCTTCCTTTTTCTTATACTCTCTAAACCTTTTCAAATATTGGGTCGGAGTCTTCCCAAACTTTAAAATGAGAGTCTGCTTCAACATTGCAAAATCAGCGCGCTCAGCCTTCGACATTTCCATAATGGCACTGCAACCAGAATGGGGCAGTCTGCTGAGTAACCATGCAATCTTATCCGCATTATCAACCTCTTGAACCTCGCATGCATACTCAAACGCATTTAACCAGTCCATAATGTCATTTCGTTCCTCATACACACTGAGCAGATCTTTTGGAAACCGTGGATGAGAGGAAGCCCCAGAACCATGTCCAGGACCCTTGGACCCATTTGCGAACTGAAGCTTGGCCAGTTCCAACTGGTGATCCCTGTCTTTTTGTTTTTCTGCCTGGTCGATTTTCAGTTTGGCTATGCTGAATTCAAGCTCCTGCTGCCTAAACCGCAGCTCTTGCTTCTTGAATTCAAGCATAGCCTCCCCATCAACACTGGCAGAGGAAACGTTAGACATTACATCCTCCCTGTCCTCGTGGTCGTGATGGATCAGTGCAGCGGCAGAACCGTCGGTTCTGCCAGTGAGAGCAGCCCCACCACCTTCTGCACTGTCCTCGGAAGTTATAGCGTCAAGCTGCGCTTCTTGCCACGCCACGATTCTCTGGATCATTTCCAATTTAGTGCCTTGAGAGGAAACCCCTCTCTCCGCACACATCTTCTTCAATGTTTCAGATTTCGAAGCATTTAAGGTTAATAAAGTATTCGTTTCCATACTGTTGATAGGACTATGGCCTTTTTAACGTTATATTCAATACTTTACTGCGTGTCCTGGTTGGAATAACCTGAAAACGCCTTAGCTCGTGCGCAACACTGGATACCTTCAGTCGTATCCCACCGCTGTACACCAATTTGTTAAGACGGATTTCTGAACTCTGTCCTGGTGGCGCAGAAGTTCAGAAGGCCAACCTAATTACTTGGAACAGGGTAACCTCTGGACAAGCCAGACCAATCAAGGTAGCGATCGCGGCGGTCAAGACTAGGTCTCAAGAGGGGTGAGGGTGACTGAAAGCCCGCAGTGAGCACACTAAGCAAGAGCGCTTACAAACTACTCCAAACAGTTGTTTTATATCAAAAATAGATACACATTTATTATAAGGCCTTGAAACTAATAACCACAGTAAAAGCAGCAATATACAACGATATTAAACCAACACATACACTATCCACCCAATATATATACAGAATACACAGTTTCACAGCATTAGCAGCACGAAATATGTTATCCACCTGCAGGGGAAGGAAAACAGGCAGTGCGAACCAATGCGTGTGATATGTCCGCCTTCTGAGGCCCCTAACTAGATGGTAGTCCAATCCCTACGAAGAGTGGAGCCTAGCGCTCAAAAGTACCTGCACACGCCGGTGCCAAAGGGCAGAAGGTGAAGCTCTTCGGAGGACGTTGGACAGCTCTGTAGGGTGCCCTAATGAAGGAGAACACGGTCCGCGACTCTAGCGCAGCCTCCACTGTGAGGCAGAAGTAGGGCGCGAGTACGGACAAGGGGAGCTGTATTTACAGCGGGGAAAAGCAAGGGGCACTGCAGGAGGGCGACCAGATCCTAGCTAATCTACTCACCGGTCCCCGAAGCAAGCAGGCCCGAGCTTCTCCTCGATAGATGCAGCTTCTGGCAGGTTCTGAAGAGCAGGGAACGTCTCGTCGTCGTGCAGAGTAAAAAGACGTCCCGATCGAAGAATCCTGCACAGTTTTGTCGCCACGGCAGGGCAACGGAACGGCCGGGTGTATTCAAGCCAAACGAGCACCGTTCACCTCTAGCTTAGGGTTGCTAAGCAAACGAAGCGTGTGAGCGTGCCCCGGACTCAGAATACCACCCAACCTGTCGGCGATTACAGAGCAGGACTCCTTAGTAAGCTGGTCAGTCAACTGGATGGCCCAGAGACACTTCCGAAGGCTTACGGCAGGAGTTGATGAAGGTGCCGGGAATAGCTGGTCCTGCTATTCCAATAGGTCGAAGCGCCAGTACAGGCCTTCTTGTTCGATCTTAGGTGGAAAGGGCTTCACCGGACGACAGCAATGAGGAGCAGAAGTTCTTCAGGGGGTCACCAGCGATTCCTCGGTCCAGCCTCGTGTTCGCAGGATACTTGGCTCCTGTATCCCTGGGTTCGTAAGAACTCAGGAGATCGACATGGTAGTGGTGTTTCCAGCTCCCTCTTATCCACGGTTCCCTTCGCGCCAAAACGGAGGGGAGCCAATGGGAGATCCGCTCATCAACACACATACCATACGTGGACCAATCACGGACCACAGTGGTCCCAGGCATTCACACCACCCTAGACTCTCTGGCACCCAGGATGTGTATTGGGACCAGACAGCCCAGCCCACATCCTGGGGGCACTCAAACGACATGTAGAAGCCCGCGAAAGCAACCGTGTTTCGCTGGAAACTACATGCCCAAATAAGGAAGGCCCCGGGTCGCCTGACCCGGGGGAAGGTAAAGGGAGCAAGACGGACAGTGGACGAGACAAAGGAGCCTCGTGGTCCGGCCATTTTGGGTAGCCGGGCCACCCTTTTGTGTTCGCGGCAAAAAGGTGCTCAGAACGGCAAAAGGAGCTCAAAATAAACCAAATGATCGCTGCCACCAGCCCAGTCCCTGAATGACTTGCACCGATCCAAAAACCATCCTACAAGAGTGTCTAGGGTCTGTAGAAGGCTAGAGACCCAAGAGAGCTGTAACTTAGCTTACAGTGCCCTCTTGTGTCGTGTTGCACTAAAATGGCGACACGATAAAAGAAACTACGGGAAACAGCGTTCCCCGGTACTGACTGTCTTAAGGGCATGTCAGTTTCCCCGTAAGAAAGGAGCGAAAGCCCAGAGGAGTACGGCAGAAGGCTGCACTTCTCTGGCAAAGTCAAGAAAACAGGTTGAAAACAATAGCAAAAAGTTTAGGGGTTGCCACATGGAAGGAAAGTTCCCTACAATAACGAAATCTTTCCTAACCGTTGGATATTACATTCTTGCTATAGGAAGGGTCTCATGTTTGGAATGGGAAGGAGTTGGATACCACATATGCTATAGGAAGGGTCTCAGGTTTGGAACGGGAAGGAGTTGGATATCACATCTCATGTTATAGGAAGGGTCTCAGGTTTGGTATAAGCATTGAGATATCACATCTCTGCTATCGGAAGTGTCTCAGGATTGGAATGGGAAGGAGTTGGATATCCCATCTCGGGCTATAGGAAGGGTCTCAGGTTTGGTATTAGAAGCATTGAGATGTCACATCTCATGCTATAGGAAGGGTCTCAGATTGGAATGGGAAGGAGTTGGATATCACATATCATGCTATATGAAGGGACTCAGGATTCGAATTTGAAGGAGTTTGATATCACATCTCATGCCATAGGAAGGGTCTCAGGTTTGGTAGAAGCATTGAGATATCACATCTCATGCTATCAGAAGGGTCTCAGGATTGGATTGGGAAGGAGTTGGATATCCCATATCATGCTATAGGAAGGGTCTCAGGTTTGGTATTAGAAGCATTGAGATATCACGTCTCATGCTATAGGAAGGGTCTCAGGATTGGAATGGGAAGGAGTTGGATATCACATTTAATGTTAGAGGTAGGATCTCAGGTTTGTTAGAGGCATTGAGATATCACATCTCATGCTATCAGAAGGGTCTCAGGGTTGGAATGGGAAGGAGTTGGATATCACATCTCATGCCAAAGGGAGGGTCTCAGGTTTGGAAGGGGAAGGATTTGGATATCACATCTCGTGTTATAGGAAGGATCTCAGGTTTGGTATTAGAAGAATTGAGATATCACATCTCATGCTATCTGAAGGATCTCAGGTTTGGTATTAGAAGCATTGAGATATCACATCTCATGCTCTCAGAAGGGTCTCAGGATTGGAATGGGAAGGAGTTGGATATCACATCTCATGCTATAGGAAGGGTCTCAGGATTGGAATGGGAAGGAGTTTTATATCCCACCACATGCCATAGGAAGGATCTCAGGTTTGGTAGAAGCATTGGGATATCACATCTCATGCTATCGGAAGGGTATCAGGATTGGATTTGGAAGTAGTTGGATATCCCATCTCATGCTATAGGAAGGGTCTCAGGTTGGAATGGGAAGGAGTTGGATATCACATCTCATGTTATAGGAAGGGTCTCAGGAGTGGAATGGGAAGGACTTCGATATCACATCTCGTGTTATAGGAAGGCTCTCAGGTTTGGAAGGGGAAGGAGTTGGATATCACATTTCATTTTAGAGGTAGGATCTCAGGTTTGGTATTAGAGGCATTGAGATATCACATCTCATGCTATAGTAAGGGTCTCAGGATTGGAATGGGAAGGAGTTGGATATCACATCTCATGCTATAGGAAGGGTCTCAGGTTTGGTATAAGCATTGAGATATCACATCTCTGCTATCCGAAGGGTCTCAGGATTGGAATGGGAAGGACTTAGATATCACATCTCATGCTATAGGGAGGGTCTCAGTTTTGATATTAGAAGCATTGAGATATCACATCTCATGCTATCGGAAGGGTCTCAGGATTGGAATGAGAAGGAGCTGGATATGACATCTCATGCTAAAGGAAGGGTCTCAGGTTTGGATGGGGAAGGATTTGGATATCACATCTCATGCTATAGGGAGGGTCTCAAGTTTGATATTAGAAGCATTGAGATAACAAATCTCATGATATGGGAAGGGTCTCAGGATTGGAATGGGAAGGAGTTGGATATCACATCTCATGATAAAGGAAGGGTCTCAGGTTTGGAAGGGGAAGGATTTGGATATCACAACTCATGTTATAGGACGGGTGTCAGGTTTGGTATTAGAAGCATTGAGATAGCAAGTCTCCTGGTATAGGAAGGGTCTCAGAATTGGAATGGGAAGGAGTTGGATATCACATCTCAAGCTATAGGAAGGGTCTCGGGATTGGAATGGGAAGGAGTTTGATATCACATCTCATGCCATAGTATGGGTCTCAGGTTTGGTAGAAGCATTGGGATATCACATCGCATGCTATTGGAAGGGTATCAGGATTGGATTTGGAAGTAATTGGATATCCCATCTCATGCTATAGGAAGGGTCTCAGGTTGGAATGGGAAGGAGTTGGATATCACATCTCATGTTATAGGAAGGGTCTCAGGATTGGAATGGGAAGGACTTCGATATCACATCTCATGTTATAGGAAGGCTCTCAGGTTTGGAAGGGGAAGGAGTTGGATATCACATTTCATGTTAGATGTAGGATCTCAGGTTTGGTATTAGAGGCATTGAGACATCACATCTCATGCTATCAGAAGGGTCTAAGGATTGGAATGGGAAGGAGTTGGATATCACATCTCACGCTAAAGGGAGGGTCTCTGGTTTGGAAGGGGAAGGATTTGGATATTACATCTCATGTTATAGGAAGGATCTCAGGTTTGGTATTAGAAGCATTGAGATATCACATCTCATGCTATCGGAAGGATCTCAGGTTTGGTATTAGAAGCATTGAGATATCACATCTCATGCTATCAGAAGGGTCTCAGGATTGGAATGGGAAGGAGTTGGATATCACATCTCATGCTAAAGGGAGGGTCTCAGGTTTGGAAGGGGAAGGATTTGGATATCACATCTCATGTTATAGGAAGGATCTCAGGTTTGGTATTAGAAGCATTGAGATATCACATCTCATGCTATAGTAAGGGTCTCAGGATTGGAATGGGAAGGAGTTGGATATCACATCTCATGCCATAGGAAGGGTCTCAGGTTTGGTATAAGCATTGAGATATCACATCTCTGCTATCTGAAGGGTCTCAGGATTGGAATGGGAAGGACTTAGATATCACATCTCATGCTATAGGGAGGGTCTCAGTTTTGATATTAGAAGCATTGAGATATCACATCTCATGCTATCGGAAGGGTCTCAGGATTGGAATGAGAAGGAGCTGGATATCACATCTCATGCTAAAGGAAGGGTCTCAGGTTTGGAAGGGGAAGGATTTGGATATCACATCTTAATTAAAGGAGGGGTCTCACGTTTGGTATTAGAAGCATTAAGATATCACATCTCATGGTATAGGAAGGGTTTCAGGATTGGAATGGGAAGGAGTTGGATATCATATCTCATGCTATAGGAAGGGTCTCAGGATTGGATTGGGAAGGAGTTTGATATCAAATCTCATGCCATAGGAAGGGTCTCAGGTTTGGTATTAGAAGCATTGAGATATCACATCTCATGCTATAGGAAGTGTCTGAGGATTGGAATGGGAAGGAGTTGGATATCACATCTCATGCTATAGGAAGGGTCTCAGGTTTGGTATAAGCATTGAGATATCACATCTCATGCTATAGGAAGAGTCTCAGGATTGGAATGGGAAGGACTTGGATATCACATCTCATGCTATAGGGAGGGTCTCAAGTTTGATATTAGAAGCATTGAGATATCACATCTCATGATATGGGAAGGGTCTCAGGATTGGAATGGGAAGGAGTTGGATATCACATCTCATGATAAAGGAAGGGTCTCAGGTTTGGAAGGGGAAGGATTTGGATATCACAACTCATGTTATAGGACGGGTTCAGGTTTGGTATTAGAAGCATTGAGATAGCAAGTCTCCTGGTATAGGAAGGGTCTCAGAATTGGAATGGGAAGGAGTTGGATATCACATCTCAAGCTATAGGAAGGGTCTCGGGATTGGAATGGGAAGGAGTTTGATATCACATCTCATGCCATAGTATGGGTCTCAGGTTTGGTAGAAGCATTGGGATATCACATCTCATGCTATCGGAAGGGTATCAGGATTGGATTTGGAAGTAGTTGGATATCCCATCTCATGCTATAGGAAGGGTCTCAGGTTGGAATGGGAAGGAGTTGGATATCACATCTCATGTTATAGGAAGGGTCTCAGGATTGGAATGGGAAGGACTTCGATATCACATCTCGTGTTATAGGAAGGCTCTCAGGTTTGGAAGGGGAAGGAGTTGGATATCACATTTCATGATAGAGGTAGGATCTCAGGTTTGGTATTAGAGGCATTGAGATATCACATCTCATGCTATAGTAAGGGTCTCAGGATTGGAATGGGAAGGAGTTGGATATCACATCTCATGCTATAGGAAGGGTCTCAGGTTTGGTATAAGCATTGAGATATCACATCTCTGCTATCCGAAGGGTCTCAGGATTGGAATGGGAAGGACTTAGATATCACATCTCATGCTATAGGGAGGGTCTCAGTTTTGATATTAGAAGCATTGAGATATCACATCTCATGCTATCGGAAGGGTCTCAGGATTGGAATGAGAAGGAGCTGGATATCACATCTCATGCTAAAGGAAGGGTCTCAGGTTTGGAAGGGGAAGGATTTGGATATCACATCTCATGTTATAGGACGGGTCTCAGGTTTGGTATTAGAAGCATTAAGATATCACATCTCATGGTGTAGGAAGGGTTTCAGAATTGGAATGGGAAGGAGTTGGATATCATATCTCATGCTATAGGAAGGGTCTCAGGATTGGATTGGGAAGGAGTTTGATATCAAATCTCATGCCATAGGAAGGGTCTCAGGTTTGGTATTAGAAGCATTGAGTTATCACATCTCATGCTATAGGAAGTGTCTGAGGATTGGAATGGGAAGGAGTTGGATATCACGTCTCATGTTATAGGAAGGGTCTCAGGTTTGGTAGTAGAAACATTGAGATATCAAATCTCATGCTATAGGAAGGTACGCAGGATTGGAATGGGACGGAGTTTGATATCACATCTCATGCTATAGGAAGGGTCCAGGTTTGGTATTAGAAGCATTGAGATATCGCATCTCATGCTATAGGAAGGGTCGAAGGATTGGAATGGGAAGGAGTTGGATATCACATCTCATGCCATAGGAAGGGTCTCAGGTTTGGTATAAGCATTGAGATATAACATCTCTGCTATCGGAAGTGTCTCAGGATTGGGATGGGAAGGAGTTGGATATCACATCTCATACTATAGGAAGGGTCTCAGGTTTGGAACGGGAAGGAGTTGGATATCCCATCTCATGTTATAGGACGGGTCTCAGGTTTGGTATTAGAAGCATTGAGATATCACATCGCATGCTGTAGGAAGGGTTTCAGGTTTGGAATGGGAAGGAATTGGATATCACATCTCATGTCATAGCAAGGATCTCAGGTTTGGTATTGGAAGCATTGAGATATCACATCTCATGCTATAGGCATGGTCTCAGGATTGGAATGGGAAGGAGTTGGATATTACATTCTTGCTATAGGAAGGGTCTCATGTTTGGAATGGGAAGGAGTTGGATACCACATATGCTATAGGAAGGGTCTCAGGTTTGGAACGGGAAGGAGTTGGATATCACATCTCATGTTATAGGAAGGGTCTCAGGTTTGGTATAAGCATTGAGATATCACATCTCTGCTATCGGAAGTGTCTCAGGATTGGAATGGGAAGGAGTTGGATATCCCATCTCGGGCTATAGGAAGGGTCTCAGGTTTGGTATTAGAAGCATTGAGATGTCACATCTCATGCTATAGGAAGGGTCTCAGATTGGAATGGGAAGGAGTTGGATATCACATATCATGCTATATGAAGGGACTCAGGATTCGAATGGGAAGGAGTTTGATATCACATCTCATGCCATAGGAAGGGTCTCAGGTTTGGTAGAAGCATTGAGATATCACATCTCATGCTATCAGAAGGGTCTCAGGATTGGATTGGGAAGGAGTTGGATATCCCATATCATGCTATAGGAAGGGTCTCAGGTTTGGTATTAGAAGCATTGAGATATCACGTCTCATGCTATAGGAAGGGTCTCAGGATTGGAATGGGAAGGAGTTGGATATCACATTTAATGTTAGAGGTAGGATCTCAGGTTTGTTAGAGGCATTGAGATATCACATCTCATGCTATCAGAAGGGTCTCAGGGTTGGAATGGGAAGGAGTTGGATATCACATCTCATGCCAAAGGGAGGGTCTCAGGTTTGGAAGGGGAAGGATTTGGATATCACATCTCGTGTTATAGGAAGGATCTCAGGTTTGGTATTAGAAGAATTGAGATATCACATCTCATGCTATCGGAAGGATCTCAGGTTTGGTATTAGAAGCATTGAGATATCACATCTCATGCTCTCAGAAGGGTCTCAGGATTGGAATGGGAAGGAGTTGGATATCACATCTCATGCTATAGGAAGGGTCTCAGGATTGGAATGGGAAGGAGTTTTATATCCCACCACATGCCATAGGAAGGATCTCAGGTTTGGTAGAAGCATTGGGATATCACATCTCATGCTATCGGAAGGGTATCAGGATTGGATTTGGAAGTAGTTGGATATCCCATCTCATTCTATAGGAAGGGTCTCAGGTTGGAATGGGAAGGAGTTGGATATCACATTTCATGTTATAGGAAGGGTCTCAGGAGTGGAATGGGAAGGACTTCGATATCACATCTCGTGTTATAGGAAGGCTCTCAGGTTTGGAAGGGGAAGGAGTTGGATATCACATTTCATGTTAGAGGTAGGATCTCAGGTTTGGTATTAGAGGCATTGAGATATCACATCTCATGCTATAGTAAGGGTCTCAGGATTGGAATGGGAAGGAGTTGGATATCACATCTCATGCTATAGGAAGGGTCTCAGGTTTGGTATAAGCATTGAGATATCACATCTCTGCTATCCGAAGGGTCTCAGGATTGGAATGGGAAGGACTTAGATATCACATCTCATGCTATAGGGAGGGTCTCAGTTTTGATATTAGAAGCATTGAGATATCACATCTCATGCTATCGGAAGGGTCTCAGGATTGGAATGAGAAGGAGCTGGATATGACATCTCATGCTAAAGGAAGGGTCTCAGGTTTGGATGGGGAAGGATTTGGATATCACATCTCATGTTATAGGACGGGTCTCAGGTTTGGTATTAGAAGCATTAAGATATCACATCTCATGGTGTAGGAAGGGTTTCAGGATTGGAATGGGAAGGAGTTGGATATCATATCTCATGCTATAGGAAGGGTCTCAGGATTGGATTGGGAAGGAGTTTGATATCAAATCTCATGCCATAGGAAGGGTCTCAGGTTTGGTATTAGAAGCATTGAGTTATCACATCTCATGCTATAGGAAGTGTCTGAGGATTGGAATGGGAAGGAGTCGGATATCACATCTCATGCTATAGGAAGGGTCTCAGGTTTGGTAGAAGCATTGAGATATCACATCTCATGCTATAGGAAGAGTCTCAGGATTGGAATGGGAAGGACTTGGATATCACATCTCATGCTATAGGGAGGGTCTCAAGTTTGATATTAGAAGCATTGAGATATCACATCTCATGATATGGGAAGGGTCTCAGTATTGGAATGGGAAGGAGTTGGATATCACATCTCATGATAAAGGAAGGGTCTCAGGTTTGGAAGGGGAAGGATTTGGATATCACAACTCATGTTATAGGATGGGTGCAGGTTTGGTATTAGAAGCATTGAGATAGCAAGTCTCCTGGTATAGGAAGGGTCTCAGAATTGGAATGGGAAGGAGTTGGATATCACATCTCAAGCTATAGGAAGGGTCTCGGGATTGGAATGGGAAGGAGTTTGATATCACATCTCATGCCATAGTATGGGTCTCAGGTTTGGTAGAAGCATTGGGACATCACATCTCATGCTATTGGAAGGGTATCAGGATTGGATTTGGAAGTAGTTGGATATCCCATCTCATGCTATAGGAAGGGTCTCAGGTTGGAATGGGAAGGAGTTGGATATCACATCTCATGTTATAGGAAGGGTCGCAGGGTTGGAATGGGAAGGACTTTGATATCACATCTCGTGTTATAGGAAGGCTCTCAGGTTTGGAAGGGGAAGGAGTTGGATATCACATTTCATTTTAGAGGTAGGATCTCAGGTTTGGTATTAGAGGCATTGAGACATCACATCTCATGCTATCAGAAGGGTCTCAGGATTGGAATGGGAAGGAGTTGGATATCACATCTCACGCTAAAGGGAGGGTCTCTGGTTTGGAAGGGGAAGGATTTGGATATCACATCTCATGTTATAGGAAGGATCTCAGGTTTGGTATTAGAAGCATTGAGATATCACATCTCATGCTATCGGAAGGATCTCAGGTTTGGTATTAGAAGCATTGAGATATCACATCTCATGCTATCAGAAGGGTCTCAGGATTGGAATGGGAAGGAGTTGGATATCACATCTCATGTTATAGGAAGGAAATCAGGTTTGGTATTAGAAGCATTGAGATATCACATCTCATGCTAAAGGGAGGGTCTCAGGTTTGGAAGGGGAAGGATTTGGATATCACATCTCATGTTATAGGAAGGATCTCAGGTTTGGTGTTAGAAGCTTTGAGATATCACATCTCATGCTATAGGAAGGCTCTCAGGATTGGAATGGGAAGGAGTTGGATATCACATCTCATGCTATAGGAAGGCTCTCAGGATTGGAATGGGAAGGAGTTGGATATCACATCTCATGCCATTGGAAGGATCTCAGGTCTGGTATTAGAAGCATTGAGACATCACATCTCATGTTATAGGAAGGGTCTCAGGATTGGAATGGGAAGGAGTTGGATATCACATCTCATGCTATAGGAAGGGTCTCAGGTTTGGTATAAGCATTGAGATATCACATCTCATGCTATAGGAAGGGTCTCAGGATTGGTATGGGAAGTAGTTGGATATCACATCTCATGCTATAGGGAGGGTCTCACGTTTGGAAAGGGAAGGAGTAGGATATCACATTTCATGTTAGAGGTAGGATCTCAGGTTTGGTATTAGAGGCATTGAGATATCACATCTCATGCTATCAGAAGGGTCTCAGGATTGGAATGGGAAGGAGTTGGATATCACATCTCATGCTAAAGGGAGGGTCTCAGGTTTGGAAGGGGAAGGATTTTGATATCACATCTCATGTTATAGGAAGGAAATCAGGTTTGGTATTAGAAGCATTGAGAAGCATTGAGCATCTCATGCTATCGGAAGGATCTCAGGTTTGGTATTAGAGGCATTGAGATATCACATCTCATGCTATCGAAAGGGTATCAGGATTGGTAGTAGAAACATTGAGATATCAAATCTCATGCTATAGGAAGGGACGCAGGATTGGAATGGGACGGAGTTTGATATCACATCTCATGCTATAAGAAGGGTCTCAGGATTGGAATGGGAAGGAGTTGGATATCACATCTCATGCCATAGGAAGGGTCTCAGGTATGGTATAAGCATTGAGATATCACATTGGTCTCAGGATTGGAGCTTCTAATATCAAACTTGAGACCCTCCCTATAGCATGAGATGTGATATCCAAGTCCTTCCCATTCCAATCCTGAGACCCTTCCTATAGCAGAGATGTGATATCTCAATGCTTATACCAAACCTGAGACCCTTCCTATGGCATGAGATGGCATATACAACTCCTTCCCATTCCAAACCTGAGACCCTTCCTATAGCATGAGATGTGATATCCAACTCCTTCCCATTCCAATCCTGAGACCCTTCCTATAGCATGAGATGTGATGTCTCAATGCTTCTAATACCAAACCTGAGATCCTTCCTATAACATGAGATGTGATATCCAACTCCTTCCCATTCCAATCCTGAGACCCTTTCTATAGTTCTATAGCATGAGATGTGATATCTCAATGCTTATACCAAACCTGAGACCCTTCCTATAGCATGAGATGTGATATCTCAGTGCTTATACCAAACCTGAGACCCTTCCTATAGCATGAGATGTGATATCCAACTCCTTCCCAATCCAATCCTGAGACCCTTCCGATAGCATGAGATGTGATATCAAACTCCTTCCCATTCCAATCCTGAGACTCTTCCTATACCATGAGATGTGATATCTCAATGCTTCTAATACTAAACCTGAGACCCGTCCTATAACATGAAATGTAATATCCAAATCCTTCCCCTTCCAAGCCTGAGACCCTTCCTATAGCATGAGATGTGATATCTCAATGCTTATACCAAACCTGAGACCCTTCCTATAGCATGAGATGTGATATCCAACTCCTTTCCATTCCAATCCTGAGACCCTTCCTATAGCATGAGATGTGATATCTCAATGCTTCTAATACCAAACCTGAGACCCTTCCTATAGCATGAGATGCAATATCCAACTCCTTCCCAATCCAATCCTGAGACCCTTCCGATAGCATGAGATGTGATATCCAACTCCTTCCCATTCCAATCCTGAGACCCTTCCAATAGCATGAGATGTGATATCTCAATGCTTCTACTATCAAACCTGAGACCCTCCCTATAGCATGAGATGTGATATCCAACTCCTTTCCATTCCAATCCTGAGACCCTTCCTATAGCATGAGATGTGATATCTCAATGCTTCTAATACCAAACCTGAGACCCTTCCTATAGCATGAGATGCAATATCCAACTCCTTCCCAATCCAATCCTGAGACCCTTCCGATAGCATGAGATGTGATATCCAACTCCTTCCCATTCCAATCCTGAGACCCTTCCAATAGCATGAGATGTGATATCTCAATGCTTCTACTATCAAACCTGAGACCCTCCCTATAGCATGAGATGTGATATCCAAGTCCTTCCCATTCCAATCCTGAGACCCTTCCTATAGCATGAGATGTGATGTCTCAAAGCTTCTAATACCAAACCTGAGATCCTTCTTATAACATGAGATGTGATATCCAACTCCTTCCCATTCCAATCCTGAGACCCTTCCTATAACATGAGATGTGATATCTCAATGCTTCTAATACCAAACCTGAGACCCTTCCTATAGCATGAGATGGGATATCCAACTCCTTCCCAATCCAATCCTGAGACCCTTCCGATAGCATGAGATGTGATGTCTCAATGCTTCTAATACCAAACCTGAGATCCTTCCTATAACATGAGATGTGATATCCAACTCCTTCCCATTCCAATCCTGAGACCCTTCCTATAGCATGAGATGTGATATCGCAATGCTTATACCAAACCTGAGACCCTTCCTATAGCATGAGATGTGATATCCAACTCCTTCCCAATCCAATCCTGAGACCCTTCCGATAGCATGAGATGTGATATCAAACTCCTTCCCATTCCAATCCTGAGACCCTTCCTATACCATGAGATGTGATATCTCAATGCTTCTAATACTAAACCTGAGACCCGTCCTATAACATGAGATGTAATATCCAAATCCTTCCCATTCCAAGCCTGAGACCCTTCCTATAGCATGAGATGTGATATCTCAATGCTTATACCAAACCTGAGACCCTTCCTATAGCATGAGATGTGATATCCAACTCCTTCCCATTCCAATCCTGAGACCCTTCCTATAGCATGAGATGTGATATCTCAATGCTTCTAATACCAAACCTGAGACCCTTCCTATAGCATGAGATGGGATATCAAAATCCTTCCCCTTCCAAGCCTGAGACCGTTCCTTTAGCATGAGATGTGATATCCAACTCCTTCCCATTCCAATCCTGAGACCCTTCCGATAGCATGAGATGTGATATCTCAATGCTTTTAATATCAAACCTGAGACCCTTCCTTTAGCATGAGATGTGATATCCAACTCCTTCCCATTCCAATCGGGAGACCCTTCCGATAGCATGAGATATGATACCTCAATGCTTCTAATACCAAACCTGAGACCCTTCCTATAACATGTTATGGGATATCCGACTCCTTCCCATTCCGAGTTGGATATCACATCTCATGTTATAGGAAGGGTCTCAGGATTGGAATGGGAAGGATTTGGATACCATATCTCTTGCCATAGGAAGGGCCTCGTGTTTTTTATTAGAAACATAGAGATATCACATCTCATGGTATAGGAAGGGTTTCAGGATTGGAATGGGAAGGATTTGGATATCACATCTCATGCTAAAGGAAGGGTCTCAGGTTTGGAAGGGGAAGGAGTTGGATATCACATCTCATGCTAAAGGAAGGGTCTCAGGTTTGATAGAAGCATTGATATATTACATCTCATGCTATAGGAAGGGTCTCAGGATTGGAATGGGAAGGAGTTGAATATCACATTTCATGCTAATGGAAGGGTCTCAGGTTTGATAGAAGCATTGAGATATTCCATCTCATGCTATAGGAAGGGTCTCAGGTTTGGTATAAGCATTGAGATATCACATCTCTGCTATCGGAAGGGTCTCAGGTTTGGAATGGGAAGGAGTTGGATATCACATCACATGCTATAGGAAGGATCTCAGGTTTGGTATTAGAAGCATTGAGATATCACATCTCATGCTATCAGAAAGGATCTCAGGTTTGGTATTAGAAGCATTGAGATATCACATCTCATGCTATCAGAAGGGTTTCAGGATTGGAATGGGAAGGAGTCGGATATCACATCTCATGCTAAAGGGAGGGTCTCAGGTTTGGAAGTGGAAGGATTTGGATATCACATCTCATGTTATAGGAAGATCTCAGGTTTGGTATTAGAAGCATTGAGATATCACATCTCATGGTATCGGAAGGATCTCAGGTTTGGTATTAGAAGCATTGAGATATCACATCTCATGCTATCAGAAGGGTCTCAGGATTGGAATGGGAAGGAGTCGGATATCACATCTCATGCTAAAGGGAGGGTCTCAGGTTTGGAAGTGGAAGGATTTGGATATCACATCTCATGTTATAGGAAGGATCTCAGGTTTGATATTAGAAGCATTGAGATATCACATCTCATGCTATAGGAAGGGTCTCAGGATTGGAATGGGAAGGAGTTGGATATCACATCTCATGCTAAAGGAAGGGTCTCAGTTTTGGTAGAAGCATTGAGATATCACATCTCATGCTATAGGAAGGGTCTCAGGATTGGAATGGGAAGGAGTTGGATATCACATCTCATGCCATAGGAAGGGTCTCAGGTATGGTATAAGCATTGAGATATCACATTGGTCTCAGGATTGGAGCTTCTAATATCAAACTTGAGACCCTCCCTATAGCATGAGATGTGATATCCAAGTCCTTCCCATTCCAATCCTGAGACCCTTCCTATAGCAGAGATGTGATATCTCAATGCTTATACCAAACCTGAGACCCTTCCTATGGCATGAGATGTCATATACAACTCCTTCCCATTCCAAACCTGAGACCGTTCCTATAGCATGAGATGTGATATCCAACTCCTTCCCATTCCAATCCTGAGACCCTTTCTATAGTTCTATAGCATGAGATGTGATATCTCAATGCTTATACCAAACCTGAGACCCTTCCTATAGCATGAGATATGATATCTCAATGCTTAAACCAAACCTGAGACCCTTCCTATAACATGAGATGTGATATCCAACTCCTTCCCATTCCAATCCTGAGACCCTTTCTATAGTTCTATAGCATGAGATGTGATATCTCAATGCTTATACCAAACCTGAGACCCTTCCTATAGCATGAGATGTGATATCTCAATGCTTATACCAAACCTGAGACCCTTCCTATAGCATGAGATGTGATATCCAACTCCTTCCCAATCCAATCCTGAGACCCTTCCGATAGCATGAGATGTGATATCAAACTCCTTCCCATTCCAATCCTGAGACCCTTCCTATAGCATGAGATGTGATATCTCAATGCTTCTAATACCAAACCTGAGACCCTTCCTATAGCATGAGATGCAATATCCAACTCCTTCCCAATCCAATCCTGAGACCCGTCCGATAGCATGAGATGTGATATCCAACTCCTTCCCATTCCAATCCTGAGACCCTTCCTATAGCATGAGATGTGATATCTCAATGCTTCTAATACCAAACCTGAGACCCTTCCTATAGCATGAGATGCAATATCCAACTCCTTCCCAATCCAATCCTGAGACCCTTCCGATAGCATGAGATGTGATATCCAACTCCTTCCCATTCCAATCCTGAGACCCTTCCAATAGCATGAGATGTGATATCTCAATGCTTCTACTATCAAACCTGAGACCCTCCCTATAGCATGAGATGTGATATCCAAGTCCTTCCCATTCCAATCCTGAGACCCTTCCTATAGCATGAGATGTGATATCTCAATGCTTCTAATACCAAACCTGAGACCCTTCCTATAGCATGAGATGCAATATCCAACTCCTTCCCAATCCAATCCTGAGACCCTTCCGATAGCATGAGATGTGAGATCCAACTCCTTCCCATTCCAATCCTGAGACCCTTCCAATAGCATGAGATGTGATATCTCAATGCTTCTAATACCAAACCTGAGACCCTTCCTATAGCATGAGATGTGATATCTCAATGCTTATACCAAACCTGAGACCCTTCCTATAGCATGAGATGTGAAATCCAACTCCTTCCCATTCCAATCCTGAGACCCTTCCTATAGCATGAGATGTGATATCTCAATGCTTCTAATACCAAACCTGAGACCCTTCCTATAGCATGAGATGGGATATCCAACTCCTTCCCAATCCAATCCTGAGACCCTTCCGATAGCATGAGATGTGATGTCTCAATGCTTCTAATACCAAACCTGAGATCCTTCCTATAACATGAGATGTGATATCCAACTCCTTCCCATTCCAATCCTGAGACCCTTCCTATAGCATGAGATGTGATATATCAATGCTTATACCAAACCTGAGACCCTTCCTATAGCATGAGATGTGATATCCAACTCCTTCCCAATCCAATCCTGAGACCCTTCCGATAGCATGAGATGTGATATCAAACTCCTTCCCATTCCAATCCTGAGACCCTTCCTATACCATGAGATGTGATATCTCAAAGCTTCTAATACTAAACCTGAGCCCCGTCCTATAACATGAGATGTAATATCCAAATCCTTCCCATTCCAAGCCTGAGACCCTTCCTATAGCATGAGATGTGATATCTCAATGCTTATACCAAACCTGAGACCCTTCCTATAGCATGAGATGTGATATCCAACTCCTTCCCATTCCAATCCTGAGACCCTTCCTATAGCATGAGATGTGATATCTCAATGCTTCTAATACCAAACCTGTGACCTTTCCTATAGCATGAGATGGGATATCCAAATCCTTCCCCTTCCAAGCCTGAGACCGTTCCTTTAGCATGAGATGTGATATCCAACTCCTTCCCATTCCAATCCTGAGACCCTTCCGATAGCATGAGATGTGATATCTCAGTGCTTCTAATATCAAACCTGAGACCCTTCCTTTAGCATGAGATGTGATATCCAACTGCTTCCCATTCCAATCGGGAGACCCTTCCGATAGCATGAGATATGATATCTCAATGCTTCTAATACCAAACCTGAGACCCTTCCTATAACATGTTATGGGATATCCAACTCCTTCCCATTCCGAGTTGGATATCACATCTCATGTTATAGGAAGGGTCTCAGGATTGGAATGGGAAGGATTTGGATACCATATCTCTTGCTATAGGAAGGGCCTCGTGTTTTTTATTAGAAACATAGAGATATCACATCTCATGGTATAGGAAGGGTTTCAGGATTGGAATGGGAAGGACTTGGATATCACATCTCATGCTATAGGGAGGGTCTCACGTTTGGAAAGGGAAGGAGTTGGATATCTCATTTCATGTTAGAGGTAGGATCTCAGGTTTGGTATTAGAGGCATTGAATATCACATCTCATGCTATCAGAAGGGTCTCAGGATTGGAATGGGAAGGAGTTGGATATCACATCTCATGCTAAAGGGAGGGTCTCAGGTTTGGAAGGGGAAGGATTTTGATATCACATCTCATGTTATAGGAAGGATCTCACGTTTGGTATTAGAAGCATTGAGATATCACTTCTCATGCTATCGGAAGGATCTCAGGTTTGGTATTAGAGGGATTGAGATATCACATCTCATGCTATCGGAAGGGTATCAGGATTGAATTTGGAAGTAGTTGGATATCCCATCTCATGCTATAGGAAGGGTCTCAGGTTGGAATGGGAAGGAGTTGGATATCACATCTCATGTTATATGAAGGGTCTCAGGATTGGAATGGGAAATACTTCGATATCACATCTCATGCTATAGGAAGGCTCTCAGGTTTGGAAGGGGAAGGAGTTGGATATCACATTTCATGTTAGAGGTAAGATCTCAGGTTTGGTATTAGAGGCATTGAGATATCACATCTCATGCTATCAGAAGGGTCTCAGGATTGGAATGGGAAGGAGTTGGATATCACATCTCATGCTAAAGGGAGGGTCTCAGGTTTGGAAGGGGAAGGATTTGGATATCACATCTCGTGTTATAGGAATGATCTCAGGTTTGGTATTAGAAGCATTGAGATATCACATCTCATGCTATCGGAAGGGTCTCAGGATTGGAATGGGAAGGAGTTGGATATCACATCTCATGCTATAGGAATGGTATCAGGTTTGGAACGGGAAGGAGTTGGATATCCCATCTCATGTAATAGCACGGGTCTCAGGTTTGGTATTAGAAGCATTGAGATATCACATCTCATGCTATAGGAAGGGTCTCAGGTTTGGTATAAGCATGGAGATATCACTTCTCATGCTATAGGAAGGGTCTCAGGATTGGAATGGGAAGGAGTTGGATATCACATCTCATGTTATAGAAAGGATCTCAGGTTTGGTATTAGAAGCATTGAGACATCACATCTCATGCTATAGGAAGGGTATCAGGATTGGAATAGGAAGGAGTTGGATATGACATCTCAGGCCATAGGAAGGGTCTCAGGTTTAGTATAAGCATTGAGATATCACATCTCTGCTATCGGAAGGGTCTCAGGATTGGAATGGGAAGGAGTTGGATACCCCATCTCATGTTATAGGAAGGGTCTCAGGTTTGGTATTAGAAGCATTGAGATATCAAATCTCATGCTATAGGACGGGTCTCAGGATTGGAATGGGAAGGAGTTGGATATCACATCTCATGATAAAGGAAGGGTCTAAGGTTTGGAAGGGGAAGGATTTAGATATCACATCTCATGTTATAGGATGGGTCTCAGGTTTGGTATTAGAAGCATTGAGATATCAAGTCTCATGGTATAGGAAGGGTCTCAGAATTGGAATGGGAAGGAGTTGGATATCACATCTCAAGCTATAGGAAGGGTCTCAGGATTGGAATGGGAAGGAGTTTGATATCACATCTCATGCCATAGTATGGGTCTCAGGTTTGGTAGAAGCATTGGGATATCACATCTCAGACTATCGGAAGGGTATCAGGATTGGATTTGGAAGGAGTTGGATATACCATCTCATTCTATAGGAAGGGTCTCGGGTTGGAATGGGAAGGATTTGGATATCACATCTCATGTTATAGGAAGGATCTCAGGTTTGGTATTAGAAGCATGAGATATCACATCTCATGCTATAGGAAGGGTCTCAGGATTGGAATGGGAAGGAGTTGGATATCGCATCTCATGCTATAGGAAGGATCTCAGGAATGGAATGGGAAGGAGTTTTATATGACATCTCATGCCATAGGAAGGATCTCAGGTTTGGTGTTAGAAGCATTGAGACATCACATCTCATGTTATAGGAAGGTTCTCAGGATTGGAATGGGAAGGAGTTGGATATCACATCTCATGCTATAGGAAGGGTCTCAGGTTTGGTATAAGCATTGAGATATCAAATCTCATGCTATAGGAAGGGTCTCAGGATTGGAATGGGAAGGAGTTGTATATGACATCTCATACCATAGGAAGGGTCTCAGGTTTGGTATAAGCATTGAGATATCACATCTCTGCTATCGGAAGGGTCTCAGGATTGGAATGGGAAGGAGTTGGATATCCCATCTTATGTTATAGGAAGGGTCTCAGGTTTGGTATTAGAAGCATTGAGATATCACATCTCATGCTATAGGAAGGTTCTCAGGATTGGAATGGGAAGGACTTGGATATCACATCTCATGCTATAGGGAGGGTCTCACGTTTGGAAAGGGAAGGAGTTGGATATCTCATTTCATGTTAGAGGTAGGATCTCAGGTTTGGTATTAGAGGCATTGAATATCACATCTCATGCTATCAGAAGGGTCTCAGGATTGGAATGGGAAGGAGTTGGATATCACATCTCATGCTAAAGGGAGGGTCTCAGGTTTGGAAGGGGAAGGATTTTGATATCACATCTCATGTTATAGGAAGGATCTCACGTTTGGTATTAGAAGCATTGAGATATCACATCTCATGCTATAGGAAGGCTCTCAGGTTTGGAAGGGGAAGGAGTTGGATATCACATTTCATGTTAGAGGTAAGATCTCAGGTTTGGTATTAGAGGCATTGAGATATCACATCTCATGCTATCAGAAGGGTCTCAGGATTGGAATGGGAAGGAGTTGGATATCACATCTCATGCTAAAGGGAGGGTCTCAGGTTTGGAAGGGGAAGGATTTGGATATCACATCTCGTGTTATAGGAATGATCTCAGGTTTGGTATTAGAAGCATTGAGATATCACATCTCATGCTATCGGAAGGGTCTCAGGATTGGAATGGGAAGGAGTTGGATATCACATCTCATGCTATAGGAATGGTATCAGGTTTGGAACGGGAAGGAGTTGGATATCCCATCTCATGTTATAGCACGGGTCTCAGGTTTGGTATTAGAAGCATTGAGATATCACATCTCATGCTATAGGAAGGGTCTCAGGTTTGGTATAAGCATGGAGATATCACTTCTCATGCTATAGGAAGGGTCTCAGGATTGGAATGGGAAGGAGTTGGATATCACATCTCATGTTATAGGAAGGATCTCAGGTTTGGTATTAGAAGCATTGAGACATCACATCTCATGCTATAGGAAGGGTCTCAGGATTGGAATAGGAAGGAGTTGGATATGACATCTCAGGCCATAGGAAGGGTCTCAGGTTTGGTATAAGCATTGAGATATCACATCTCTGCTATCGGAAGGGTCTCAGGATTGGAATGGGAAGGAGTTGGATACCCCATCTCATGTTATAGGAAGGTTCTCAGGTTTGGTATTAGAAGCATTGAGATATCACATCTCATGCTATAGGAAGGGTCTCAGGATTGGAATGGGAAGGAGTTGGATATCACATCTCATGATAAAGGAAGGGTCTAAGGTTTGGAAGGGGAAGGATTTAGATATCACATCTCATGTTATAGGATGGGTCTCAGGTTTGGTATTAGAAGCATTGAGATATCACGTCTCATGGTATAGGAAGGGTCTCAGAATTGGAATGGGAAGGAGTTGGATATCACATCTCAAGCTATAGGAAGGGTCTCAGGATTGGAATGGGAAGGAGTTTGATATCACATCTCATGCCATAGTATGGGTCTCAGGTTTGGTAGAAGCATTGGGATATCACATCTCATGCTATCGGAAGGGTATCAGGATTGGATTTGGAAGGAGTTGGATATACCATCTCATTCTATAGGAAGGGTCTCGGGTTGGAATGGGAAGGATTTGGATATCACATCTCATGTTATAGGAAGGATCTCAGGTTTGGTATTAGAAGCATTGAGATATCACATCTCATGCTATAGGAAGGGTCTCAGGATTGGAATGGGAAGGAGTTGGATATCGCATCTCATGCTATAGGAAGGATCTCAGGAATGGAATGGGAAGGAGTTTTATATGACATCTCATGCCATAGGAAGGATCTCAGGTTTGGTGTTAGAAGCATTGAGACATCACATCTCATGTTATAGGAAGGTTCTCAGGATTGGAATGGGAAGGAGTTGGATATCACATCTCATGCTATAGGAAGGATCTCAGGTTTGGTATAAGCATTGAGATATCAAATCTCATGCTATAGGAAGGGTCTCAGGATTGGAATGGGAAGGAGTTGTATATGACATCTCATACCATAGGAAGGGTCTCAGGTTTGGTATAAGCATTGAGATATCACATCTCTGCTATCGGAAGGGTCTCAGGATTGGAATGGGAAGGAGTTGGATATCCCATCTTATGTTATAGGAAGGGTCTCAGGTTTGGTATTAGAAGCATTGAGATATCACATCTCATGCTATAGGAAGGTTCTCAGGATTGGAATGGGAAGGACTTGGATATCACATCTCATGCTATAGGGAGGGTCTCACGTTTGGAAAGGGAAGGAGTTGGATATCTCATTTCATGTTAGAGGTAGGATCTCAGGTTTGGTATTAGAGGCATTGAATATCACATCTCATGCTATCAGAAGGGTCTCAGGATTGGAATGGGAAGGAGTTGGATATCACATCTCATGCTAAAGGGAGGGTCTCAGGTTTGGAAGGGGAAGGATTTTGATATCACATCTCATGTTATAGGAAGGATCTCACGTTTGGTATTAGAAGCATTGAGATATCACTTCTCATGCTATCGGAAGGATCTCAGGTTTGGTATTAGAGGGATTGAGATATCACATCTCATGCTATCGGAAGGGTATCAGGATTGAATTTGGAAGTAGTTGGATATCCCATCTCATGCTATAGGAAGGGTCTCAGGTTGGAATGGGAAGGAGTTGGATATCACATCTCATGTTATATGAAGGGTCTCAGGATTGGGATGGGAAATACTTCGATATCACATCTCATGCTATAGGAAGGCTCTCAGGTTTGGAAGGGGAAGGAGTTGGATATCACATTTCATGTTAGAGGTAAGATCTCAGGTTTGGTATTAGAGGCATTGAGATATCACATCTCATGCTATCAGAAGGGTCTCAGGATTGGAATGGGAAGGAGTTGGATATCACATCTCATGCTAAAGGGAGGGTCTCAGGTTTGGAAGGGGAAGGATTTGGATATCACATCTCGTGTTATAGGAATGATCTCAGGTTTGGTATTAGAAGCATTGAGATATCACATCTCATGCTATCGGAAGGGTCTCAGGATTGGAATGGGAAGGAGTTGGATATCACATCTCATGCTATAGGAAGGGTCGCAGGATTGGAATGGGAAGGAACATCTCAGGTTTGGTATTAGAAGCATTGAGATATCACATCTCATGCTATCGGAAGGATCTCAGGTTTGGTATTAGAAGCATTGAGATATCAAATCTCATGCTATAGGAAGGGTCTCAGGATTGGAATGGGAAGGAGTTGGATATCACATCTCATGCTATAGGAAGGGTCTCAGGATTGGAATGGGAAGGAGTTGTATATGACATCTCATGCCACAGGAAGGGTCTCAGGTTTGGTATAAGCATTGAGATATCACATCTCTGCTATCGGAAGGGTCTCAGGATTGGAATGGGAAGGAGTTGGATATCCCATCTTATGTTATAGGAAGGGTCTCAGGTTTGGTATTAGAAGCATTGAGCTATCACATCTCATGCTATAGGAAGGGTCTCAGGATTGGAATGGGAAGGACTTGGATATCACATCTCATGCTATAGGGAGGGTCTCACGTTTGGAAAGGGAAGGAGTTGGATATCACATTTCATGTTAGAGGTAGGATCTCAGGTTTGGTATTAGAGGCATTGAGATATCACATCTCATGCTATCAGAAGGGTCTCAGGATTGGAATGGGAAGGAGTTGGATCTCACATCTCATGCTAAAGGGAGGATCTCAGGTTTGGAAGGGGAAGGATTTGGATATCACATCTCATGTTATAGGAAGGATCTCAGGTTTGGTATTAGAAGCATTGAGATATCACATCTCATGCTATCGGAAGGATCTCAGGTTTGGTATTAGAGGCATTGAGATATCACATCTCATGCTAAAGGGAGGGTCTCAGGTTTGGAATGGGAAGGATTTGGATATCACATCTCTTGTTATAGGAAGGATCACAGGTTTGGTATTAGAAGCATTGAGATATCACATCTCATGCTATTGGAAGGGTCTCAGGATTGGAATGGGACAGAGTTGGATATCACATCTCATGCTATAGGAAGGGTCTCAGGTTTGGAACGGGAAGGAGTTGGATATCACATCTCATGTTATAGGAAGAGTCTCAGGTTTGGTATAAGCATTGAGATATCACATCTCTGCTATCGGAGGTGTCTCAGGATTGGGATGGGAAGGAGTTGGATATCACAGCTCATGCTATAGGAAGGGTATCAGGTTTGGAACGGGAAGGAGTTGGATATCCCATCTCATGTTATAGCACGGGTCTCAGGTTTGGTATTAGAAGCATTGAGATATCACATCTCATGCTAAAGGGAGGGTCTCAGGTTTGGAATGGGAAGGAGTTGGATATCACATCTCATGTTATAGGAAGGGTCTCAGGTTTGGTATAAGCATTGAGATATCACATCTCTGCTATCGGAAGTGGCTCAGGATTGGAATTGGAAGGAGTTGGATATCCCATCTCATGTTATAGGACGGGTCTCTGGTTTGGTATTAGAATCATTGAGATATCACATCGCATGCTGTATGAAAGGTCTAAGGATTGGAATGGGATGGACTTGGATATCACATCTCATGCTATAGGTAGGCTCTCAGGTTTGGTATAAGCATTGAGATATCACATCTCATGCTATAGGAAGGGTCTCAGGATTGGAATGGGAAGGATTTGGATATCACATCTCATGCTATAGGAAGGGTCTCAGGTTTGGTATAAGCATGGAGATATCACTTCTCATGCTATAGGAAGGGTCTCAGGATTGGAATGGGAAGGAGTTGGATATCACATCTCATGTTATAGGAAGTCCTTCCCATTCCAATTCTGAGACCCTTCCTATACCATGAGACTTGATATCTCAATGCTTCTACCAAACCTGAGACCCATACTATTGCATGAGATGTGATATCAAACTCCTTCCAATTCCAATCCTGAGAACCTTCCTATAACATGAGATATCCAAATCCTTCCCCTTCCAAACCTTAGACCCTTTCTTTATCATGAGATGTGATATCCAACTCCTTCCCATTCCAATCCTGAAACCCTTCCTACACCATGAGATGTGATATCTGAATGCTTCTGATACCAAACCTGAGACCCATCCTATAACATGAGATGTGATATCCAAATCCTTCCCTTTCCAAACCTGAGACCCTTCCTTTAGCATGAGATGTGATATCCAGCTCCTTCTCATTCCAATCCTGAGACCCTTCCGATAGCATGAGATGTGATATCTCAATGCTTCTAATAACAAAACTGAGACCCTCCCTATAGCATGAGATGTGATATCTAAGTCCTTCCCATTCCAATCCTGAGACCCTTCGGATAGCAGAGATGTGATATCTCAATGCTTATACCAAACCTGAGACCCTTCCTATGGCATGAGATGTGATATCCAACTCCTTCCCATTCCAATCCTGAGACCCCTCCTATAGCATGAGATGGGATATCTCAATGCTTCTACCAAACCTGACACCCTTCCTTTAGCATGAGATGTGATATCCAACTCCTTCCCATTCCAATCCTGAGACCCTTACTATAGCATGAGATGTGATATCTCAATGCTTCTAATACCAAACCTGAGATCCTTCCTATAACATGAGATGTGAGATCCTTCCTATAACATGAGATGTGATATCCAAATCCTTCCCCTTCCAAACCTGAGACCCTCCCTTTAGCATGAGATGTGATATCCAACTCCTTCCCATTCCAATCCTGAGACCCTTCTGATAGCATGAGATGTGATATCTCAATGCCTCTAATACCAAACCTGAGATCCTTCCGATAGCATGAGATGTGATATCTCAATGCTTCTAATACCAAACCTGAAATCCTTCCTATAACATGAGATGTGATATCCAAATCCTTCCCTTTCCAAACCTGAGACCTTCCCTTTAGCATGAGATGTGATTTCCAACTCGTTCCCATTCCAATCCTAAGACCCTTCTGATAGCATGAGATGTGATATCTCAATGCCTCTAATACCAAACCTGAGATCCTACCTCTAACATGAAATGTGATATCCAACTCCTTCCCTTTCCAAACCTGAGAGCCTTCCTATAGCATGAGATGTGATATCCAAGTCCTTCTCATTCCAATCCGGAGACCCTTCCTATAACATGAGATGTGATATCCAACTCCTTCTGATTCCAACCTGAGACCCTTCCTATAGCATGAGATTGGATATCCAACTCCTTCCAAATCCAATCCTGATACCCTTCCGATTGCATGAGATGTGATATCCCAATGCTTCTACCAAACCTGAGACCCATACTATGACATCAGATGTGATATCAAACTCCTTCCCATTCCAATCTTGAGACCCTTCCTATAGCTTGAGATGTGATATCCAACTCCTTCCCAATCCAATTCTGAGACCCTTCCTATACCATGAGACTTGATATCTCAATGCTTCTACCAAACCTGAGACCCATACTATTGCATGAGATGTGACATCAAACTCCTTCCAATTCCAATCTTGAGAACCTTCCTATAACATGAGATGTGATATCCAACTCCTTCCCATTCCAATCCTTAGACCCTTCTGATAGCATGAGATGTGATATCTCAATGCCTCTAATACCAAACCTGAGATCCTACCTCTAACATGAAATGTGATATCCAACTCCTTCCCCTTCCAAACCTGAGAGCCTTCCTATAACATGAGATGTGATATCGAAGTCCTTCCCATTCCAATCCTGAGACCCTTCCTATAACATGAGATGTGATATCCAACTCCTTCCCATTCCAACCTGAGACCCTTCCTATAGCATGAGATGGGATATCCAACTACTTCCAAATCCAATCCTGATACCCTTCCGACAGCATGAGATGTGATATCCCTATGCTTCTACCAAACCTGAGACCCATACTATGACATGAGATGTGATATCCAATTCCTTCCCATTCCAAACCGGAGACACTTCCTACAGCATGTGATGTGATATCTCAATGCTCTAATACCAAAACTGAGACCCGTCCTATAGCATGAGATGTGATATCCAACTCCTTCCCATCCCAATCCTGAGACACTTTCGATAGCAGAGATGTGATATCTCAATTCTTATACCACACCTGAGACCCTTCCTATAACATGAAATGGGATATCCAACTCCTTCCCATTCCAAACCTGAGACCCTTCCGATAGCAGAGATGTGATATCTCAATGTCTCTAATGCCAAACCTGAGATCCTTCCGATAGCATGATATGTGATATCGCAATGCTTCTAATACCAAACCTGAGACCCTTCCTATAACATGAGATGTGATATCCAAATCCTTCCCGTTCCAAACCTGACACCCTTCCGATGGCATGAGATGTGATATCTCAATGCCTCTAATACCAAACCTGTGATCATTCCGATAGCATGAGATGTGATAGCTCAATGCTTCTAATACCAAACCTGAAATCCTTCCTATAACATGAGATGTGATATCCAAATCCTTCCCCTTCGAAACCTGAGACCTTCCCTTTAGCATGAGATGTGACATCAAACTCGTTCCCATTCCAATCCTGAGACCCTTCTGATAGCATGAGATGTGAATCTCAATGCCTCTAATACCAAACCTGAGATCCTACCTCTAACATGAAATGTGATATCCAACTCCTTCCCTTTCCAAACCTGAGAGCCTTCCTATAGCATGAGATTTGATATCCAAGTCCTTCTCATTCCAATCCGGAGACCCTTCCTATAACATGAGATGTGATATCCAACTCCTTCTGATTCCAACCTGAGACCCTTCCTATAGCATGAGATTGGATATCCAACTCCTTCCAAATCCAATCCTGATACCCTTCCGATAGCATGAGATGTGATATCCCAATGCTTCTACAAAACCTGACACCAATACTATGACATCAGATGTGATATCAAACTGCTTCCCATTCCAATCTTGAGACCCTTCCTATAGCTTGAGATGTGATATCCAACTCCTTCCCATTCCAATCCTGAGACACTTCCTATAGCATGAGATGTGATATCCCATTCCTTCCAATTCCAAAATGAGACCCTTCCTATAGCATGAGATGTGATGTCTGAATGCTTCTAATACCAAATCTGAGATCCTTCCTATAACACGAGATGTGATATCAAAATCCTTCCCCTTCCAAACCTGAGACCCTCCCTTTGGCATGAGATGTGATATCCAACTCCTTCCCATTCCAATCCTGAGACCCTTCCTACAGCATGAGATGTGATATCTCAATGATTCTAATAACAAACCCGAGACCCGTCCTATAACATGAGATGTGATATCCAACTCCTTCCCATTCCAATCCTGAGACCCTTCCTATAGCATGAGATGTGATATCTCAATGCTTATACCAAACCTGAGACCCTTCCTATAGCATGAGATGTGATATCCAAATCCTTCCCATTCCAATCCTGAGACCCTTCCTATAGCATGAGATGTGATATCCAAGTCCTTCCCATTCCAATCCTTAGACCCTTCCTACAGCATGAGATGTGATATCTCAATGATTCTAATACCAAACCTGAGACCTGTCCTATAACATGAGATGGGATATCCAACTCCTTCCATTTCAATCCTGAGACACTTCCGATAGCAGAGATCTGATATCTCAATGCTGATACCAACCCTGAGACCCTTCCTATTACATGAGATGTGGTATCCAACTCATTCCCCTTCCAAACCTGAGACCCCCCCTTTGGCATGAGATGTGATATCCAACTCCTTCCCATTCCAATCCTGAGACCCTTCTGATAGCATGAGATGTGATATCTCAATGTCTCTAATACCAAACCTGAGGTCCTACCTCTAACATGAAATGTGATATCCAACTCCTTCCCCTTCCAAACCTGAGAGCCTTCCTATAACATGAGATGTGATATTGAAGCCCTTCCCATTCCAATCCTGAGACCCTTCCTATAGCATGAGATGTGATATCTCAATGATTCTAATACCAAACCTGAGACCTGTCCTATAACATGAGATGGGATATCCAACTCCTTCCATTTCAATCCTGAGACACTTCCGATAGCATGAGATGTGATATCCCAATGCTGCTACAAAACCTGACACCAATACTATGACATCAGATGTGATATCAAACTGCTTCCCATTCCAATCTTGAGACCCTTCCTATAGCTTGAGATGTGATATCCAACTCCTTCCCATTCCAATCCTGAGACACTTCCTATAGCATGAGATGTGATATCCCATTCCTTCCAATTCCAAAATGAGACCCTTCCTATAGCATGAGATGTGATGTCTGAATGCTTCTAATACCAAATCTGAGATCCTTCCTATAACACGAGATGTGATATCAAAATCCTTCCCCTTCCAAACCTGAGACCCTCCCTTTGGCATGAGATGTGATATCCAACTCCTTCCCATTCCAATCCTGAGACCCTTCCTACAGCATGAGATGTGATATCTCAATGATTCTAATAACAAACCCGAGACCCGTCCTATAACATGAGATGTGATATCCAACTCCTTCCCATTCCAATCCTGAGACCCTTCCTATAGCATGAGATGTGATATCTCAATGCTTATACCAAACCTGAGACCCTTCCTATAGCATGAGATGTGATATCCAAATCCTTCCCATTCCAATCCTGAGACCCTTCCTATAGCATGAGATGTGATATCCAAGTCCTTCCCATTCCAATCCTTAGACCCTTCCTACAGCATGAGATGTGATATCTCAATGATTCTAATACCAAACCTGAGACCTGTCCTATAACATGAGATGGGATATCCAACTCCTTCCATTTCAATCCTGAGACACTTCCGATAGCAGAGATCTGATATCTCAATGCTGATACCAACCCTGAGACCCTTCCTATTACATGAGATGTGGTATCCAACTCATTCCCCTTCCAAACCTGAGACCCCCCCTTTGGCATGAGATGTGATATCCAACTCCTTCCCATTCCAATCCTGAGACCCTTCTGATAGCATGAGATGTGATATCTCAATGTCTCTAATACCAAACCTGAGGTCCTACCTCTAACATGAAATGTGATATCCAACTCCTTCCCCTTCCAAACCTGAGAGCCTTCCTATAACATGAGATGTGATATTGAAGCCCTTCCCATTCCAATCCTGAGACCCTTCCTATAGCATGAGATGTGATATCTCAATGATTCTAATACCAAACCTGAGACCTGTCCTATAACATGAGATGGGATATCCAACTCCTTCCATTTCAATCCTGAGACACTTCCGATAGCAGAGATGTGATATCTCAATGCTGATACCAACCCTGAGACCCTTCCTATAACATGAGATGTGGTATCCAACTCATTCCCCTTCCAAACCTGAGACCCCCCCTTTGGCATGAGATGTGATATCCAACTCCTTCCCATTCCAATCCTGAGACCCTTCTGATAGCATGAGATGTGATATCTCAATGCCTCTAATACCAAACCTGAGGTCCTACCTCTAACATGAAATGTGATATCCAACTCCTTCCCCTTCCAAACCTGAGAGCCTTCCTATAACATGAGATGTGATATCGAAGCCCTTCCCATTCCAATCCTGAGACCCTTCCTATAGCATGAGATGTGATATCCAACTCCTTCCCATTCCAACCTGAGACCCTTCCTATAGAATGAGATGGGATATCCAACTCCTTCCAAATCCAATCCTGATACCCTTCCGATAGCATGAGATGTGATATCCCAATGCTTCTACCAAACCTGAGACCCATACTATGGCATGAGATGTGATATCAAACTCCTCCCCATTCCAATTCTGAGACCCTTCCCATACCATGAGACTTGATATCTCAATGCTTCTAATACCAAACCTGAGACCCATCCTATAACATGAGATGTGATATCTAAATCCTTCCCCTTCCAAACCTTAGACCCTTCCTTTATCATGAGATGTGATATCCAACTCCTTCCCATTCCAATCCTGAGACCCTTCCTATAGCATGAGATGTGATATCTCAATGCTTCTAATACCAAACCTGAGACCCTTCCTATAACATGAGATGGGATATCCAACTCCTTCCCATTCCAATCCTGAGACCCTTCCGATAGCAGAGATGTGATATCTCAATGCTTATACCAAACCTGAGACCCTTCCTATGGCCTGAGATGTCATATACAACTCCTTCCCATTCCAATCCTGAGAACCTTCCTATAGCATGAGATGTGATATCCAACTCCTTCCCATTCCAATCCTGAGACCGTTCCTATAGCATGAGATGTGATGTCTCAATGCTTCTAATACCAAACCTGAGATCCTTCCTATAACATGAGATGTGATATCCAACTCCTTCCCATTCCAATCCTGGGACCCTTCCTATAGCATGAGAAGTGATATCTCCATGCTTATACCAAACCTGATACCCTTCCTATAGCATGAGATGTGATATCCAAATCCTTCCCATTCCAATCCTGAGACCCTTCCTATAGCATGAGATGTGATATCTCAATGCTTATACCAAACCTGAGAGCCTACCTATAGCATGAGATGTGATATCCAAGTCCATCCCATACCAATCCTTAGACCCTTCCTACAGCATGCGATGTGATATCTCAATGATTCTAATACCAAACCAGAGACCCGTCCTATAACATGAAATGGGATATCCAACTCCTTCCCATTCCAATCCTGAGACCCTTCCTATAGCTTGAGATGTGATATCCAACTCCTTCCCATTCCAATTCTGAGACCCTTCCTATACCATGAGACTTGATATCTCAATGCTTCTAATACCAAACCTGAGACCCATCCTATAACATGAGATGTGATATCTAAATCCTTCCCCTTCCAAACCTTAGACCCTTCCTTTATCATGAGATGTGATATCCAACTCCTTCCCATTCCAATCCTGAGACCCTTCCTATAGCATGAGATGTGATATCTCAATGCTTCTAATACCAAACCTGAGACCCTTCCTATAACATGAGATGGGATATCCAACTCCTTCCCATTCCAATCCTGAGACCCTTCCGATAGCAGATATGTGATATCTCAATGCTTATACCAAACCTGAGACCCTTCCTATGGCCTGAGATGTCATATACAACTCCCTCCCATTCCAATCCTGAGACCCTTCCTATAGCATGAGATGTGATATCCAACTCCTTCCCATTCCAATCCTGAGACCCTTCCTATAGCATGAGATGTGATGTCTCAATGCTTCTAATACCAAACCTGAGACCCTTCCTATAACATGAGATGTGATATCCAACTCCTTCCCATTCCAATCCTGAGACCCTTCCTATAGCATGAGAAGTGATATCTCCATGCTTATACCAAACCTGAGACCCTTCCTATAGCATGAGATGTGATATCCAAATCCTTCCCATTCCAATCCTGAGACCCTTCCTATAGCATGAGATGTGATATCTCAATGCTTATACCAAACCTGAGAGCCTACCTATAGCATGAGATGTGATATCCAAGTCCATCCCATTCCAATCCTTAGACCCTTCATACAGCATGCGATGTGATATCTCAATGATTCTAATACCAAACCAGAGACCCGTCCTATAACATGAGATGGGATATCCAACTCCTTCCAATTCCAATCCTGAGCCACTTCCGATAGCAGAGATGTGATATCTCAATGCTTATACCAAACCTGAGACCCTTCCTATAACATGAGATGTGATATCCAACTCCTTCCCATTCCAAACCTGAGACCCTCCCTTTAGCATGAGATGTGATATCTCAATGCTTCTAATACCAAACCTGAGACCCGTGCTATAACATGAGATGGGATATCCAACTCCTTCCCGTTCCAAACCTGATACCCTTCCTATAGCATGAGCTGTGATATCCAACTCCTTCCCATCCCAATCCTGAGACACCTCCGATAGCAGAGATGTGATATCTCAATGCTTATACCAAACCTGAGACTCTTCCTATAACATGAGATGTGATATCAAACTCCTACCCGTTCCAAACCTGAGACCCTTCCTATAGCATGAGATGTGATATCCAACTCCGTCCCATTCCAATCCTGAGACCCTTCCGATAGCATGAGATATGATATCTCAATGCTTCTAATACCAAACCTGTGATCCTTCCTATAACAAGAGATGTGATATCCAAATCCTTCCCATTCCAAACCTGAGACCCTCCCTTTAGCATGAGATGTGATATCTCAATGCCTCTAATACCAAACCTGAGATCCTTCCGATAGCATGAGATGTGATATCTCAATGCTTCTAATACCAAACCTGAGATCCTTCCTATAACATGAGATGTGATATCCAAATCCTTCCCCTTCCAAACCTGAGATCCTCCCTTTAGCATGAGATGTGAGATCCAACTCCTTCCCATTCCAATCCTGAGACCCTTCTGATAGCATGAGATGTGATATCTCAATGCCTCTAATACCAAACCTGAGATCCTACCTCTAACATGAAATGTGATATCCAACTCCTTCCCTTTCCAAACGTGAGACCCTCCCTATAGCATGAGATGTGATATCCAAGTCCTTCCCATTCCAATACTGAGACCCTTCCTATAGCATGAGATGTGATATCTCAATGCTTCTAATACCAAACCTGAGACCCTTCCTATAACATAAGATGGGATATCCAACTCCTTCCCATTCCAATCCTGAGACCCTTCCGATAGCAGAGATGTGATATCTCAATGCTTATACCAAACCTGAGACCCTTCCTGTGGCATGAGATGTCATATACAACTCCTTCCCATTCCAATCCTGAGGCCCTTCCTATAGCATGAGATGTGATATCCAACTCCTTCCCATTCCAATCCTGAGACCCTTCCTATAGCATGAGATTTGATATCTCAATGCCTCTAATACCAAACCTGAGATCCTTCCGATAGCATGAGATGTGATATCTCAATGCTTCTAATACCAAACCTGAGATGTTCCTTCCCATTCCAATCTTGCGACCCTTCCTATAGCATGAGATGTGATATCAACTCCTTCCCATTCCAATCCTGAGACCCTTCCGATAGCATGAGATGTGATATCTCAATGCTTCTAATACCAAACCTGAGATCATTCCTATAACACGAGATGTGATATCCAAATCCTTCCCATTCCAATCCTGAGACCCTTCCGATAGCAGATATGTGATATCTCAATGCTTATACCAAACCTGAGACCCTTCCTATGGCCTGAGATGTCATATACAACTCCCTCCCATTCCAATCCTGAGACCCTTCCTATAGCATGAGATGTGATATCCAACTCCTTCCCATTCCAATCCTGAGACCCTTCCTATAGCATGAGATGTGATGTCTCAATGCTTCTAATACCAAACCTGAGACCCTTCCTATAACATGAGATGTGATATCCAACTCCTTCCCATTCCAATCCTGAGACCCTTCCTATAGCATGAGAAGTGATATCTCCATGCTTATACCAAACCTGAGACCCTTCCTATAGCATGAGATGTGATATCCAAATCCTTCCCATTCCAATCCTGAGACCCTTCCTATAGCATGAGATGTGATATCTCAATGCTTATACCAAACCTGAGAGCCTACCTATAGCATGAGATGTGATATCCAAGTCCATCCCATTCCAATCCTTAGACCCTTCATACAGCATGCGATGTGATATCTCAATGATTCTAATACCAAACCAGAGACCCGTCCTATAACATGAGATGGGATATCCAACTCCTTCCAATTCCAATCCTGAGCCACTTCCGATAGCAGAGATGTGATATCTCAATGCTTATACCAAACCTGAGACCCTTCCTATAACATGAGATGTGATATCCAACTCCTTCCCATTCCAAACCTGAGACCCTCCCTTTAGCATGAGATGTGATATCTCAATGCTTCTAATACCAAACCTGAGACCCGTGCTATAACATGAGATGGGATATCCAACTCCTTCCCGTTCCAAACCTGATACCCTTCCTATAGCATGAGCTGTGATATCCAACTCCTTCCCATCCCAATCCTGAGACACCTCCGATAGCAGAGATGTGATATCTCAATGCTTATACCAAACCTGAGACTCTTCCTATAACATGAGATGTGATATCCAACTCCTACCCGTTCCAAACCTGAGACCCTTCCTATAGCATGAGATGTGATATCCAACTCCGTCCCATTCCAATCCTGAGACCCTTCCGATAGCATGAGATGTGATATCTCAATGCTTCTAATACCAAACCTGTGATCCTTCCTATAACAAGAGATGTGATATCCAAATCCTTCCCATTCCAAACCTGAGACCCTCCCTTTAGCATGAGATGTGATATCTCAATGCCTCTAATACCAAACCTGAGATCCTTCCGATAGCATGAGATGTGATATCTCAATGCTTCTAATACCAAACCTGAGATCCTTCCTATAACATGAGATGTGATATCCAAATCCTTCCCCTTCCAAACCTGAGATCCTCCCTTTAGCATGAGATGTGAGATCCAACTCCTTCCCATTCCAATCCTGAGACCCTTCTGATAGCATGAGATGTGATATCTCAATGCCTCTAATACCAAACCTGAGATCCTACCTCTAACATGAAATGTGATATCCAACTCCTTCCCTTTCCAAACGTGAGACCCTCCCTATAGCATGAGATGTGATATCCAAGTCCTTCCCATTCCAATACTGAGACCCTTCCTATAGCATGAGATGTGATATCTCAATGCTTCTAATACCAAACCTGAGACCCTTCCTATAACATAAGATGGGATATCCAACTCCTTCCCATTCCAATCCTGAGACCCTTCCGATAGCAGAGATGTGATATCTCAATGCTTATACCAAACCTGAGACCCTTCCTGTGGCATGAGATGTCATATACAACTCCTTCCCATTCCAATCCTGAGGCCCTTCCTATAGCATGAGATGTGATATCCAACTCCTTCCCATTCCAATCCTGAGACCCTTCCTATAGCATGAGATTTGATATCTCAATGCTTCTAATACCAAACCTGAGATCCTTCCGATAGCATGAGATGTGATATCTCAATGCTTCTAATACCAAACCTGAGATGTTCCTTCCCATTCCAATCTTGCGACCCTTCCTATAGCATGAGATGTGATATCCAACTCCTTCCCATTCCAATCCTGAGACCCTTCCGATAGCATGAGATGTGATATGTCAATGCTTCTAATACCAAACCTGAGATCATTCCTATAACACGAGATGTGATATCCAAATCCTTCCCCTTCCAAACCTGAGACCCTCCCTTTAGCATGAGATGTGATATCCATCTCCTTCCCATTCCAATCCTGAGACCCTTCTGATAGCATGAGATGTGATATCTCAATGCCTCTAATACCAAACCTGAGATCTTACCTCTAACATGAAATGTGATATCCAACTCCTTCCCCTTCCAAACCTGAGAGCCTTCCTATAGCATGAGATGTGATATCGAAGTATTTCCCATTCCAATCCTGAGACCCTTTATATAACATGAGATGTGATATCCAACTCCTTCCCATTCCAACCTGAGACCCTTCCTATAGCATGAGATGGGATATCCAACTACTTCCAAATCCAATCCTGATACCCTTCCGATAGCATGAGATGTGATATCTCAATCCCTTTAATACCAAACCTGAGATCCTTCCGATAGCATGAGAAGTGATATCTCAATGCTTCTAATACCAAACGTGAGATCCTTCCTATAACATGAGATGTGATATCAAAATCCTTCCCCTTCCAAACCTGAGACCCTCCCTTTAGCATGAGATGTGATATCCAACTCCTTCCCATTCCAATCCTGAGACCCTTCTGATAGCATGAGATGTGATATTAAATGCCTCTAATACCAAACCTGAGATCCTACCTCTAACATGAAATGCGATATCCAACTCCTTCCCTTTCCAAACGTGAGACCCTCCCTATAGCATGAGATGTGATATCCAAGTCTTCCCATTCCAATCCTGCGAACCTTCCTATAGCATGAGATGTGATATCTCAATGCTTCTAATACCAAACCTGAGACCCTTCCTATAACATAAGATGGGATATCCAACTCCTTCCCATTCCAATCCTGAGACCCTTCCGATAGCATGAGATGTGATATCTCAATGCTTCTAATACCAAACCTGAGATGTTCCTTCCCATTCCAATCTTGCGACCCTTCCTATAGCATGAGATGTGATATCCAACTCCTTCCCATTCCAATCCTGAGACCCTTCCGATAGCATGAGATGTGATATCTCAATGCTTCTAATACCAAACCTGAGATCATTCCTATAACACGAGATGTGATATCCAAATCCTTCCCATTCCAATCCTGAGACCCTTCCGATAGCAGATATGTGATATCTCAATGCTTATACCAAACCTGAGACCCTTCCTATGGCCTGAGATGTCATATACAACTCCCTCCCATTCCAATCCTGAGACCCTTCCTATAGCATGAGATGTGATATCCAACTCCTTCCCATTCCAATCCTGAGACCCTTCCTATAGCATGAGATGTGATGTCTCAATGCTTCTAATACCAAACCTGAGACCCTTCCTATAACATGAGATGTGATATCCAACTCCTTCCCATTCCAATCCTGAGACCCTTCCTATAGCATGAGAAGTGATATCTCCATGCTTATACCAAACCTGAGACCCTTCCTATAGCATGAGATGTGATATCCAAATCCTTCCCATTCCAATCCTGAGACCCTTCCTATAGCATGAGATGTGATATCTCAATGCTTATACCAAACCTGAGAGCCTACCTATAGCATGAGATGTGATATCCAAGTCCATCCCATTCCAATCCTTAGACCCTTCATACAGCATGCGATGTGATATCTCAATGATTCTAATACCAAACCAGAGACCCGTCCTATAACATGAGATGGGATATCCAACTCCTTCCAATTCCAATCCTGAGCCACTTCCGATAGCAGAGATGTGATATCTCAATGCTTATACCAAACCTGAGACCCTTCCTATAACATGAGATGTGATATCCAACTCCTTCCCATTCCAAACCTGAGACCCTCCCTTTAGCATGAGATGTGATATCTCAATGCTTCTAATACCAAACCTGAGACCCGTGCTATAACATGAGATGGGATATCCAACTCCTTCCCGTTCCAAACCTGATACCCTTCCTATAGCATGAGCTGTGATATCCAACTCCTTCCCATCCCAATCCTGAGACACCTCCGATAGCAGAGATGTGATATCTCAATGCTTATACCAAACCTGAGACTCTTCCTATAACATGAGATGTGATATCCAACTCCTACCCGTTCCAAACCTGAGACCCTTCCTATAGCATGAGATGTGATATCCAACTCCGTCCCATTCCAATCCTGAGACCCTTCCGATAGCATGAGATGTGATATCTCAATGCTTCTAATACCAAACCTGTGATCCTTCCTATAACAAGAGATGTGATATCCAAATCCTTCCCATTCCAAACCTGAGACCCTCCCTTTAGCATGAGATGTGATATCTCAATGCCTCTAATACCAAACCTGAGATCCTTCCGATAGCATGAGATGTGATATCTCAATGCTTCTAATACCAAACCTGAGATCCTTCCTATAACATGAGATGTGATATCCAAATCCTTCCCCTTCCAAACCTGAGATCCTCCCTTTAGCATGAGATGTGAGATCCAACTCCTTCCCATTCCAATCCTGAGACCCTTCTGATAGCATGAGATGTGATATCTCAATGCCTCTAATACCAAACCTGAGATCCTACCTCTAACATGAAATGTGATATCCAACTCCTTCCCTTTCCAAACGTGAGACCCTCCCTATAGCATGAGATGTGATATCCAAGTCCTTCCCATTCCAATACTGAGACCCTTCCTATAGCATGAGATGTGATATCTCAATGCTTCTAATACCAAACCTGAGACCCTTCCTATAACATAAGATGGGATATCCAACTCCTTCCCATTCCAATCCTGAGACCCTTCCGATAGCAGAGATGTGATATCTCAATGCTTATACCAAACCTGAGACCCTTCCTGTGGCATGAGATGTCATATACAACTCCTTCCCATTCCAATCCTGAGGCCCTTCCTATAGCATGAGATGTGATATCCAACTCCTTCCCATTCCAATCCTGAGACCCTTCCTATAGCATGAGATTTGATATCTCAATGCTTCTAATACCAAACCTGAGATCCTTCCGATAGCATGAGATGTGATATCTCAATGCTTCTAATACCAAACCTGAGATGTTCCTTCCCGTTCCAATCTTGCGACCCTTCCTATAGCATGAGATGTGATATCCAACTCCTTCCCATTCCAATCCTGAGACCCTTCCGATAGCATGAGATGTGATATCTCAATGCTTCTAATACCAAACCTGAGATCATTCCTATAACACGAGATGTGATATCCAAATCCTTCCCCTTCCAAACCTGAGACCCTCCCTTTAGCATGAGATGTGATATCCAACTCCTTCCCATTCCAATCCTGAGACCCTTCTGATAGCATGAGATGTGATATCTCAATGCCTCTAATACCAAACCTGAGATCTTACCTCTAACATGAAATGTGATATCCAACTCCTTCCCCTTCCAAACCTGAGAGCCTTCCTATAGCATGAGATGTGATATCGAAGTATTTCCCATTCCAATCCTGAGACCCTTCATATAACATGAGATGTGATATCCAACTCCTTCCCATTCCAACCTGAGACCCTTCCTATAGCATGAGATGGGATATCCAACTACTTCCAAATCCAATCCTGATACCCTTCCGATAGCATGAGATGTGATATCTCAATCCCTTTAATACCAAACCTGAGATCCTTCCGATAGCATGAGAAGTGATATTTCAATGCTTCTAATACCAAACGTGAGATCCTTCCTATAACATGAGATGTGATATCAAAATCCTTCCCCTTCCAAACCTGAGACCCTCCCTTTAGCATGAGATGTGATATCCAACTCCTTCCCATTCCAATCCTGAGACCCTTCTGATAGCATGAGATGTGATATTAAATGCCTCTAATACCAAACCTGAGATCCTACCTCTAACATGAAATGCGATATCCAACTCCTTCCCTTTCCAAACGTGAGACCCTCCCTATAGCATGAGATGTGATATCCAAGTCTTCCCATTCCAATCCTGCGAACCTTCCTATAGCATGAGATGTGATATCTCAATGCTTCTAATACCAAACCTGAGACCCTTCCTATAACATAAGATGGGATATCCAACTCCTTCCCATTCCAATCCTGAGACCCTTCCGATAGCAGAGATGTGATATCTCAATGCTTATACCAAACCTGAGACCCTTCCTATGGTATGAGATGTCATATACAACTCCTTCCCATTCCAATCCTGAGACCCTTCCTATAGCATGAGATTTGATATCTCAATGCTTATACCAAACCTGAGACCCTTCCTATAGCATGAGATGTGATATCCAACTCCTTCCCATTCCAATCCTGAGACCCTTCCTATAACATGAGATGTGATGTCTCAATGCTTCTAACACCAAACCTGAGATCCTTCCTATGGCATGAGATGTCATATAAAACTCCTTCCCATTCCATTCCTGAGATCCTTCCTATAGCATGAGATGCGATATCCAACTCCTTCCCATTCCAATCCTGAGACCCTTCCTATAGCATGAGATGTGATATCTCAATGCTTCTAATACCAAACCTGAGATCCTTCCTATAACATGGGATGTGATATCCAAATCCTTCCCATTCCAACCCGAGACCCTTCCTATAGAATGAGATGGTATATCCAACTCCTTCCAAATCCAATCCTGATACCCTTCCGATAGCATGAGATGTGATATCCCAATGCTTCTACCAAACCTGAGACCCATACTATGGCATGAGATGTGATATCAAACTCCTTCCCATTCCAATCCTGAGACCCTTCCTATAGCTTGAGATGTGATATCCAACTCCTTCCCATTCCAATTCTGAGACCCTTCCTATACCATGAGACTTGATATCTCAATGCTTCTAATACCAAACCTGAGACCCATCCTATAACATGAGATGTGATATCTAAATACTTCCCCTTCCAAACCTTAGACCCTTCCTTTATCATGAGATGTGATATCCAACTCCTTCCCATTCCAATCCTGAGACCCTTCCTATAGCATGAGATGTGATATCTCAATTCTTCTAATACCAAACCTGAGACCCTTCCTATAACATGAGATGGGGTATCCAACTCCTTCCCATTCCAATCCTGAGACCCTTCCGATAGCAGAGATGTGATATCTCAATGCTTATACCAAACCTGAGACCCTTCCTATGGCCTGAGATGTCATATACAACTCCTTCCCATTCCAATCCTGAGACCCTTCCTATAGCATGAGATGTGATATCCAACTCCTTCCCATTCCAACCTGAGACCCTTCCTATAGCATGAGATGGGATATCCAACTACTTCCAAATCCAATCCTGATACCCTTTCGATAGCATGAGATGTGATATCTCAATGCCTCTAATACCAAACCTGAGATCCTTCCGATAGCATGAGATGCGATATCTCAATGCTTCTAATACCAAACCTGATTTCCTTCCTATAACATGAGATGTGATATCAAAATCCTTCCCCTTCCAAACCTGAGACCCTCCCTTTAGCATGAGATGTGATATCCAACTCCTTCCCATTCCAATCCTGAGACCCTTCTGATAGCATGAGATGTGATATCTCAATGCCTCTAATACCAAACCTGAGATCCTACCTCTAACATGAAATGTGATATCCTACTCCTTCCCTTTCCAAACGTGAGACCCTCCCTATAGCATGAGATGTGATATCCAACTACTTCCCATTCCAATCCTGAGACCCTTCCTATAGCATGAGATGTGATATCTCAATGCTTATACCAAACCTGAGACCCTTCCTATAGCATGAGATGTGATATCCAACTCCTTCCCATTCCAATCCTGAGACCCTTCCTATAACATGAGATGTGATGTCTCAATGCTTCTAATACCAGACCTGAGATCCTTCCTATGGCATGAGATGTGATATCCAACTCCTTCCCATTCCAATCCTGAGAGCCTTCCTATAGCATGAGATGTGATATCCAACTCCTTCCCATTCCAATCCTGAGAGCCTTCCTATAGCATGAGATGTTATATCTCAAAGCTTCTAATACCAAACCTGAGATCCTTCCTATAACATGAGATGTGATATCCAAATCCTTCCCCTTCCAAACCTGAGACCCTCCCTTTAGCATGAGATGTGATATCTCAATGCTTCTAATACCAAACCTGATTTCCGTCCTATAACATGAGATGTGATATCAAAATCCTTCCCCTTCCAAACCTGAGACCCTCCCTTTAGCATGAGATGTGATATCCAACTCCTTCCCATTCCAATCCTGAGACCCTTCTGATAGCATGAGATGTGATATCTCAATGCCTCTAATACCAAACCTGAGATCCTACCTCTAACATGAAATGTGATATCCTACTCCTTCCCTTTCCAAACGTGAGACCCTCCCTATAGCATGAGATGTGATATCCAAATACTTCCCATTCCAATCCTGAGACCCTTCCTATATCATGAGATGTGATATCTCAATGCTTATACCAAACCTGAGACCCTTCCTATAGCATGGGATGTGATATCCAACTCCTTCCCATTCCAATCCTGAGACCCTTCCTATAACATGAGATGTGATGTCTCAATGCTTCTAATACCAAACCTGAGATCCTTCCTATGGCATGAGATGTGATATCCAACTCCTTCCCATTCCAACCTGAGACCCTTCCTTTAGCATGAGATGGGATATCCAACTCCTTCCCATTCCAATCCTGAGACCCTTCTGATAGCATGAGATGTGATATCTCAATGCTTCTAATACCAAACCTGAGATCCTTCCGATAACATGAGATGTGATATCTCAATTCTTCTAATACCAAACCTGAGATCCTTCCTATAACACGAGATGTGATATCCAAATACTTCCCCTTCCAAACCTGAGACCCTCCCTTTGGCATGAGATGTGATATCCAACTCCTTCCCATTCCAATCCTGAGAGCCTTCTGATAGCATGAGATGTAATATCTCAATGCCTCTAATACCAAACCTGAGATCCTACCTCTAACATGAAATGTGATATCCAACTCCTTCCCCTTCCAAACCTGAGAGCCTTCCTATAACATGAGATGTGATATCGAAGGCCTTCCCATTCCAATCCTGAGACCCTTCCTATAACATGAGAGGTGGTATCCAACTCCTTCCCATTCCAACCTGAGACCCTTCCTATAGCATGAGATGGGATATCCAACTACTTCCAAATCCAATCCTGATACCCTTCCGATAGCATGAGATGTGATATCCCAATGCTTCTACCAAACCTGAGACCCATACTATGGCATGAGATGTGATATCAAACTCCTTCCCATTCCAATCCCGAGACCCTTCCTATAGCTTAAGATATGATATCCAACTCCTTCCCATTCCAATTCTGAGACCCTTCCTATCCCAGGAGACTTGCTATCTCAATGCTTCTAATACCAAACCTGACACCCGTCCTATAACATGAGTTGTGATATCCAAATCCTTCCCCTTCCAAACCTTAGACCCTTCCTTTATCATGAGATGTGATATCCAACTCCTTCCCATTCCAATCCTGAGACCCTTCCCATATCATGAGATTTGTTATCTCAATGCTTCTAATATCAAACTTGAGGCATTCCCTATAGCATGAGATGTGATATCCAAGTCCTTCCCATTCCAATCCTGAGACCCTTCCTATAGCATGAGATGTGATATCTCAATGCTTCTAATACCAAAACTGAGACCCTTCCTATAACATGATATGGGATATCCAACTCCTTCCCATTCCAATCCTAAAACCCTTCCGATAGCATAGATGTGATATCTCAATGCTTATACCAAACCTGAGAACCTTCCTATGGCATGAGATGTCATATACAACTCCTTCCCATTCCAATCCTGAGACCCTTCCTATAGCATGAGATGTGATATCTCAATGCTTATACCAAACCTGAAACCCTTCCTATAGCATGAGATGTGATATCCCATTCCTTCCCATTCCAAAATGAGACCCTTCCTATAGCATGAGATGTGATGTCTGAATGCTTCTAATACCAAATCTGAGATCCTTCCTATAACACGAGATGTGATATCAAAATCCTTCCCCTTCCAAACCTGAGACCCTCCCTTTGGCATGAGATGTGATATCCAACTCCTTCCCATTCCAATCCTGAGACCATTCCTACAGCATGAGATGTGATATCTCAATGATTCTAATAACAAACCCGAGACCCGTCCTATAACATGAGATGTGATATCCAACTCCTTCCCATTCCAATCCTGAGACCCTTCCTATAGCATGAGATGTGATATCTCAATGCTTATACCAAACCTGAGACCCTTCCTATAGCATGAGATGTGATATCCAAATCCTTCCCATTCCAATCCTGAGACCCTTCCTATAGCATGAGATGTGATATCTCAATGCCTCTAATACCAAAAATGAGATCCATCCTGTAACATGAAATGTGATATCCAAATCCTTCCCATTCCAAACCTGAGACCCTCCCTTTAGCATGAGATGTGATATCCAAATCCTTCCCATTCCAATCCTGAGACCCTTCCTATAGCATGAGATGTGGTATCTCAATGCCTCTAATACCAAAAATGAGATCCATCCTCTAACATGAAATGTGATATCCAACTCCTTCCCATCCCAATCCTGAGACACCTCCGATAGCAGAGATGTGATATCTCAATGCTTATACCAAACCTGAGACTCTTCCTATAACATGAGATGTGATATCCAACTCCTTCCCGTTCCAAACCTGAGACCCTTCCTATAGCATGAGATGTGATATCCAACTCCGTCCCATTCCAATCCTGAGACCCTTCCTATAGCATGAGATGTGATATCTCAATGCTTCTAATACCAAACCTGAGACCCTTCCTATAACATGAGATGGGATATCCAACTCCTTCCCATTCCAATCCTGAGACCCTTCCGATAGCAGAGATGTGATATCTCAATGCTTATACCAAACCTGAGACCCTTCCTATGGCCTGAGATGTCATATACAACTCCTTCCCATTCCAATCCTGAGAACCTTCCTATAGCATGAGATGTGATATCCAACTCCTTCCCATTCCAATCCTGAGACCCTTCCTATAGCATGAGATGTGATGTCTCAATGCTTCTAATACCAAACCTGAGATCCTTCCTATAACATGAGATGTGATATCCAACTCCTTCCCATTCCAATCCTGGGACCCTTCCTATAGCATGAGAAGTGATATCTCCATGCTTATACCAAACCTGATACCCTTCCTATAGCATGAGATGTGATATCCAAATCCTTCCCATTCCAATCCTGAGACCCTTCCTATAGCATGAGATGTGATATCTCAATGCTTATACCAAACCTGAGAGCCTACCTATAGCATGAGATGTGATATCCAAGTCCATCCCATTCCAATCCTTAGACCCTTCCTACAGCATGCGATGTGATATCTCAATGATTCTAATACCAAACCAGAGACCCGTCCTATAACATGAAATGGGATATCCAACTCCTTCCCATTCCAATCCTGAGACCCTTCCTATAGCTTGAGATGTGATATCCAACTCCTTCCCATTCCAATTCTGAGACCCTTCCTATACCATGAGACTTGATATCTCAATGCTTCTAATACCAAACCTGAGACCCATCCTATAACATGAGATGTGATATCTAAATCCTTCCCCTTCCAAACCTTAGACCCTTCCTTTATCATGAGATGTCATATCCAACTCCTTCCCATTCCAATCCTGAGACCCTTCCTATAGCATGAGATGTGATATCTCAATGCTTCTAATACCAAACCTGAGACCCTTCCTATAACATGAGATGGGATATCCAACTCCTTCCCATTCCAATCCTGAGACCCTTCCGATAGCAGATATGTGATATCTCAATGCTTATACCAAACCTGAGACCCTTCCTATGGCCTGAGATGTCATATACAACTCCCTCCCATTCCAATCCTGAGACCCTTCCTATAGCATGAGATGTGATATCCAACTCCTTCCCATTCCAATCCTGAGACCCTTCCTATAGCATGAGATGTGATGTCTCAATGCTTCTAATACCAAACCTGAGACCCTTCCTATAACATGAGATGTGATATCCAACTCCTTCCCATTCCAATCCTGAGACCCTTCCTATAGCATGAGAAGTGATATCTCCATGCTTATACCAAACCTGAGACCCTTCCTATAGCATGAGATGTGATATCCAAATCCTTCCCATTCCAATCCTGAGACCCTTCCTATAGCATGAGATGTGATATCTCAATGCTTATACCAAACCTGAGAGCCTACCTATAGCATGAGATGTGATATCCAAGTCCATCCCATTCCAATCCTTAGACCCTTCATACAGCATGCGATGTGATATCTCAATGATTCTAATACCAAACCAGAGACCCGTCCTATAACATGAGATGGGATATCCAACTCCTTCCAATTCCAATCCTGAGCCACTTCCGATAGCAGAGATGTGATATCTCAATGCTTATACCAAACCTGAGACCCTTCCTATAACATGAGATGTGATATCCAACTCCTTCCCATTCCAAACCTGAGACCCTCCCTTTAGCATGAGATGTGATATCTCAATGCTTCTAATACCAAACCTGAGACCCGTGCTATAACATGAGATGGGATATCCAACTCCTTCCCGTTCCAAACCTGATACCCTTCCTATAGCATGAGCTGTGATATCCAACTCCTTCCCATCCCAATCCTGAGACACCTCCGATAGCAGAGATGTGATATCTCAATGCTTATACCAAACCTGAGACTCTTCCTATAACATGAGATGTGATATCAAACTCCTACCCGTTCCAAACCTGAGACCCTTCCTATAGCATGAGATGTGATATCCAACTCCGTCCCATTCCAATCCTGAGACCCTTCCGATAGCATGAGATGTGATATCTCAATGCTTCTAATACCAAACCTGTGATCCTTCCTATAACAAGAGATGTGATATCCAAATCCTTCCTATTCCAAACCTGAGACCCTCCCTTTAGCATGAGATGTGATATCTCAATGCCTCTAATACCAAACCTGAGATCCTTCCGATAGCATGAGATGTGATATCTCAATGCTTCTAATACCAAACCTGAGATCCTTCCTATAACATGAGATGTGATATCCAAATCCTTCCCCTTCCAAACCTGAGATCCTCCCTTTAGCATGAGATGTGAGATCCAACTCCTTCCCATTCCAATCCTGAGACCCTTCCTATAACATGAGATGTGATGTCTCAATGCTTCTAACACCAAACCTGAGATCCTTCCTATGGCATGAGATGTCATATAAAACTCCTTCCCATTCCATTCCTGAGATCCTTCCTATAGCATGAGATGCGATATCCAACTCCTTCCCATTCCAATCCTGAGACCCTTCCTATAGCATGAGATGTGATATCTCAATGCTTCTAATACCAAACCTGAGATCCTTCCTATAACATGGGATGTGATATCCAAATCCTTCCCATTCCAACCCGAGACCCTTCCTATAGAATGAGATGGTATATCCAACTCCTTCCAAATCCAATCCTGATACCCTTCCGATAGCATGAGATGTGATATCCCAATGCTTCTACCAAACCTGAGACCCATACTATGGCATGAGATGTGATATCAAACTCCTTCCCATTCCAATCCCGAGACCCTTCCTATAGCTTAAGATATGATATCCAACTCCTTCCCATTCCAATTCTGAGACCCTTCCTATCCCAGGAGACTTGCTATCTCAATGCTTCTAATACCAAACCTGACACCCGTCCTATAACATGAGTTGTGATATCCAAATCCTTCCCCTTCCAAACCTTAGACCCTTCCTTTATCATGAGATGTGATATCCAACTCCTTCCCATTCCAATCCTGAGACCCTTCCCATATCATGAGATTTGTTATCTCAATGCTTCTAATATCAAACTTGAGGCATTCCCTATAGCATGAGATGTGATATCCAAGTCCTTCCCATTCCAATCCTGAGACCCTTCCTATAGCATGAGATGTGATATCTCAATGCTTCTAATACCAAAACTGAGACCCTTCCTATAACATGATATGGGATATCCAACTCCTTCCCATTCCAATCCTAAAACCCTTCCGATAGCATAGATGTGATATCTCAATGCTTATACCAAACCTGAGAACCTTCCTATGGCATGAGATGTCATATACAACTCCTTCCCATTCCAATCCTGAGACCCTTCCTATAGCATGAGATGTGATATCTCAATGCTTATACCAAACCTGAAACCCTTCCTATAGCATGAGATGTGATATCCCATTCCTTCCCATTCCAAAATGAGACCCTTCCTATAGCATGAGATGTGATGTCTGAATGCTTCTAATACCAAATCTGAGATCCTTCCTATAACACGAGATGTGATATCAAAATCCTTCCCCTTCCAAACCTGAGACCCTCCCTTTGGCATGAGATGTGATATCCAACTCCTTCCCATTCCAATCCTGAGACCATTCCTACAGCATGAGATGTGATATCTCAATGATTCTAATAACAAACCCGAGACCCGTCCTATAACATGAGATGTGATATCCAACTCCTTCCCATTCCAATCCTGAGACCCTTCCTATAGCATGAGATGTGATATCTCAATGCTTATACCAAACCTGAGACCCTTCCTATAGCATGAGATGTGATATCCAAATCCTTCCCATTCCAATCCTGAGACCCTTCCTATAGCATGAGATGTGATATCTCAATGCCTCTAATACCAAAAATGAGATCCATCCTGTAACATGAAATGTGATATCCAAATCCTTCCCATTCCAAACCTGAGACCCTCCCTTTAGCATGAGATGTGATATCCAAATCCTTCCCATTCCAATCCTGAGACCCTTCCTATAGCATGAGATGTGGTATCTCAATGCCTCTAATACCAAAAATGAGATCCATCCTCTAACATGAAATGTGATATCCAACTCCTTCCCATCCCAATCCTGAGACACCTCCGATAGCAGAGATGTGATATCTCAATGCTTATACCAAACCTGAGACTCTTCCTATAACATGAGATGTGATATCCAACTCCTTCCCGTTCCAAACCTGAGACCCTTCCTATAGCATGAGATGTGATATCCAACTCCGTCCCATTCCAATCCTGAGACCCTTCCTATAGCATGAGATGTGATATCTCAATGCTTCTAATACCAAACCTGAGACCCTTCCTATAACATGAGATGGGATATCCAACTCCTTCCCATTCCAATCCTGAGACCCTTCCGATAGCAGAGATGTGATATCTCAATGCTTATACCAAACCTGAGACCCTTCCTATGGCCTGAGATGTCATATACAACTCCTTCCCATTCCAATCCTGAGAACCTTCCTATAGCATGAGATGTGATATCCAACTCCTTCCCATTCCAATCCTGAGACCCTTCCTATAGCATGAGATGTGATGTCTCAATGCTTCTAATACCAAACCTGAGATCCTTCCTATAACATGAGATGTGATATCCAACTCCTTCCCATTCCAATCCTGGGACCCTTCCTATAGCATGAGAAGTGATATCTCCATGCTTATACCAAACCTGATACCCTTCCTATAGCATGAGATGTGATATCCAAATCCTTCCCATTCCAATCCTGAGACCCTTCCTATAGCATGAGATGTGATATCTCAATGCTTATACCAAACCTGAGAGCCTACCTATAGCATGAGATGTGATATCCAAGTCCATCCCATTCCAATCCTTAGACCCTTCCTACAGCATGCGATGTGATATCTCAATGATTCTAATACCAAACCAGAGACCCGTCCTATAACATGAAATGGGATATCCAACTCCTTCCCATTCCAATCCTGAGACCCTTCCTATAGCTTGAGATGTGATATCCAACTCCTTCCCATTCCAATTCTGAGACCCTTCCTATACCATGAGACTTGATATCTCAATGCTTCTAATACCAAACCTGAGACCCATCCTATAACATGAGATGTGATATCTAAATCCTTCCCCTTCCAAACCTTAGACCCTTCCTTTATCATGAGATGTGATATCCAACTCCTTCCCATTCCAATCCTGAGACCCTTCCTATAGCATGAGATGTGATATCTCAATGCTTCTAATACCAAACCTGAGACCCTTCCTATAACATGAGATGGGATATCCAACTCCTTCCCATTCCAATCCTGAGACCCTTCCGATAGCAGATATGTGATATCTCAATGCTTATACCAAACCTGAGACCCTTCCTATGGCCTGAGATGTCATATACAACTCCCTCCCATTCCAATCCTGAGACCCTTCCTATAGCATGAGATGTGATATCCAACTCCTTCCCATTCCAATCCTGAGACCCTTCCTATAGCATGAGATGTGATGTCTCAATGCTTCTAATACCAAACCTGAGACCCTTCCTATAACATGAGATGTGATATCCAACTCCTTCCCATTCCAATCCTGAGACCCTTCCTATAGCATGAGAAGTGATATCTCCATGCTTATACCAAACCTGAGACCCTTCCTATAGCATGAGATGTGATATCCAAATCCTTCCCATTCCAATCCTGAGACCCTTCCTATAGCATGAGATGTGATATCTCAATGCTTATACCAAACCTGAGAGCCTACCTATAGCATGAGATGTGATATCCAAGTCCATCCCATTCCAATCCTTAGACCCTTCATACAGCATGCGATGTGATATCTCAATGATTCTAATACCAAACCAGAGACCCGTCCTATAACATGAGATGGGATATCCAACTCCTTCCAATTCCAATCCTGAGCCACTTCCGATAGCAGAGATGTGATATCTCAATGCTTATACCAAACCTGAGACCCTTCCTATAACATGAGATGTGATATCCAACTCCTTCCCATTCCAAACCTGAGACCCTCCCTTTAGCATGAGATGTGATATCTCAATGCTTCTAATACCAAACCTGAGACCCGTGCTATAACATGAGATGGGATATCCAACTCCTTCCCGTTCCAAACCTGATACCCTTCCTATAGCATGAGCTGTGATATCCAACTCCTTCCCATCCCAATCCTGAGACACCTCCGATAGCAGAGATGTGATATCTCAATGCTTATACCAAACCTGAGACTCTTCCTATAACATGAGATGTGATATCAAACTCCTACCCGTTCCAAACCTGAGACCCTTCCTATAGCATGAGATGTGATATCCAACTCCGTCCCATTCCAATCCTGAGACCCTTCCGATAGCATGAGATGTGATATCTCAATGCTTCTAATACCAAACCTGTGATCCTTCCTATAACAAGAGATGTGATATCCAAATCCTTCCCATTCCAAACCTGAGACCCTCCCTTTAGCATGAGATGTGATATCTCAATGCCTCTAATACCAAACCTGAGATCCTTCCGATAGCATGAGATGTGATATCTCAATGCTTCTAATACCAAACCTGAGATCCTTCCTATAACATGAGATGTGATATCCAAATCCTTCCCCTTCCAAACCTGAGATCCTCCCTTTAGCATGAGATGTGAGATCCAACTCCTTCCCATTCCAATCCTGAGACCCTTCTGATAGCATGAGATGTGATATCTCAATGCCTCTAATACCAAACCTGAGATCCTACCTCTAACATGAAATGTGATATCCAACTCCTTCCCTTTCCAAACGTGAGACCCTCCCTATAGCATGAGATGTGATATCCAAGTCCTTCCCATTCCAATACTGAGACCCTTCCTATAGCATGAGATGTGATATCTCAATGCTTCTAATACCAAACCTGAGACCCTTCCTATAACATAAGATGGGATATCCAACTCCTTCCCATTCCAATCCTGAGACCCTTCCGATAGCAGAGATGTGATATCTCAATGCTTATACCAAACCTGAGACCCTTCCTGTGGCATGAGATGTCATATACAACTCCTTCCCATTCCAATCCTGAGGCCCTTCCTATAGCATGAGATGTGATATCCAACTCCTTCCCATTCCAATCCTGAGACCCTTCCTATAGCATGAGATTTGATATCTCAATGCCTCTAATACCAAACCTGAGATCCTTCCGATAGCATGAGATGTGATATCTCAATGCTTCTAATACCAAACCTGAGATGTTCCTTCCCATTCCAATCTTGCGACCCTTCCTATAGCATGAGATGTGATATCCAACTCCTTCCCATTCCAATCCTGAGACCCTTCCGATAGCATGAGATGTGATATCTCAATGCTTCTAATACCAAACCTGAGATCATTCCTATAACACGAGATGTGATATCCAAATCCTTCCCATTCCAATCCTGAGACCCTTCCGATAGCAGATATGTGATATCTCAATGCTTATACCAAACCTGAGACCCTTCCTATGGCCTGAGATGTCATATACAACTCCCTCCCATTCCAATCCTGAGACCCTTCCTATAGCATGAGATGTGATATCCAACTCCTTCCCATTCCAATCCTGAGACCCTTCCTATAGCATGAGATGTGATGTCTCAATGCTTCTAATACCAAACCTGAGACCCTTCCTATAACATGAGATGTGATATCCAACTCCTTCCCATTCCAATCCTGAGACCCTTCCTATAGCATGAGAAGTGATATCTCCATGCTTATACCAAACCTGAGACCCTTCCTATAGCATGAGATGTGATATCCAAATCCTTCCCATTCCAATCCTGAGACCCTTCCTATAGCATGAGATGTGATATCTCAATGCTTATACCAAACCTGAGAGCCTACCTATAGCATGAGATGTGATATCCAAGTCCATCCCATTCCAATCCTTAGACCCTTCATACAGCATGCGATGTGATATCTCAATGATTCTAATACCAAACCAGAGACCCGTCCTATAACATGAGATGGGATATCCAACTCCTTCCAATTCCAATCCTGAGCCACTTCCGATAGCAGAGATGTGATATCTCAATGCTTATACCAAACCTGAGACCCTTCCTATAACATGAGATGTGATATCCAACTCCTTCCCATTCCAAACCTGAGACCCTCCCTTTAGCATGAGATGTGATATCTCAATGCTTCTAATACCAAACCTGAGACCCGTGCTATAACATGAGATGGGATATCCAACTCCTTCCCGTTCCAAACCTGATACCCTTCCTATAGCATGAGCTGTGATATCCAACTCCTTCCCATCCCAATCCTGAGACACCTCCGATAGCAGAGATGTGATATCTCAATGCTTATACCAAACCTGAGACTCTTCCTATAACATGAGATGTGATATCCAACTCCTACCCGTTCCAAACCTGAGACCCTTCCTATAGCATGAGATGTGATATCCAACTCCGTCCCATTCCAATCCTGAGACCCTTCCGATAGCATGAGATGTGATATCTCAATGCTTCTAATACCAAACCTGTGATCCTTCCTATAACAAGAGATGTGATATCCAAATCCTTCCCATTCCAAACCTGAGACCCTCCCTTTAGCATGAGATGTGATATCTCAATGCCTCTAATACCAAACCTGAGATCCTTCTGATAGCATGAGATGTGATATCTCAATGCTTCTAATACCAAACCTGAGATCCTTCCTATAACATGAGATGTGATATCCAAATCCTTCCCCTTCCAAACCTGAGATCCTCCCTTTAGCATGAGATGTGAGATCCAACTCCTTCCCATTCCAATCCTGAGACCCTTCTGATAGCATGAGATGTGATATCTCAATGCCTCTAATACCAAACCTGAGATCCTACCTCTAACATGAAATGTGATATCCAACTCCTTCCCTTTCCAAACGTGAGACCCTCCCTATAGCATGAGATGTGATATCCAAGTCCTTCCCATTCCAATACTGAGACCCTTCCTATAGCATGAGATGTGATATCTCAATGCTTCTAATACCAAACCTGAGACCCTTCCTATAACATAAGATGGGATATCCAACTCCTTCCCATTCCAATCCTGAGACCCTTCCGATAGCAGAGATGTGATATCTCAATGCTTATACCAAACCTGAGACCCTTCCTGTGGCATGAGATGTCATATACAACTCCTTCCCATTCCAATCCTGAGGCCCTTCCTATAGCATGAGATGTGATATCCAACTCCTTCCCATTCCAATCCTGAGACCCTTCCTATAGCATGAGATTTGATATCTCAATGCTTCTAATACCAAACCTGAGATCCTTCCGATAGCATGAGATGTGATATCTCAATGCTTCTAATACCAAACCTGAGATGTTCCTTCCCATTCCAATCTTGCGACCCTTCCTATAGCATGAGATGTGATATCCAACTCCTTCCCATTCCAATCCTGAGACCCTTCCGATAGCATGAGATGTGATATCTCAATGCTTCTAATACCAAACCTGAGATCATTCCTATAACACGAGATGTGATATCCAAATCCTTCCCCTTCCAAACCTGAGACCCTCCCTTTAGCATGAGATGTGATATCCAACTCCTTCCCATTCCAATCCTGAGACCCTTCTGATAGCATGAGATGTGATATCTCAATGCCTCTAATACCAAACCTGAGATCTTACCTCTAACATGAAATGTGATATCCAACTCCTTCCCCTTCCAAACCTGAGAGCCTTCCTATAGCATGAGATGTGATATCGAAGTATTTCCCATTCCAATCCTGAGACCCTTCATATAACATGAGATGTGATATCCAACTCCTTCCCATTCCAACCTGAGACCCTTCCTATAGCATGAGATGGGATATCCAACTACTTCCAAATCCAATCCTGATACCCTTCCGATAGCATGAGATGTGATATCTCAATCCCTTTAATACCAAACCTGAGATCCTTCCGATAGCATGAGAAGTGATATCTCAATGCTTCTAATACCAAACCTGAGATCTTACCTCTAACATGAAATGTGATATCCAACTCCTTCCCCTTCCAAACCTGAGAGCCTTCCTATAGCATGAGATGTGATATCGAAGTATTTCCCATTCCAATCCTGAGACCCTTCATATAACATGAGATGTGATATCCAACTCCTTCCCATTCCAACCTGAGACCCTTCCTATAGCATGAGATGGGATATCCAACTACTTCCAAATCCAATCCTGATACCCTTCCGATAGCATGAGATGTGATATCTCAATCCCTTTAATACCAAACCTGAGATCCTTCCGATAGCATGAGAAGTGATATCTCAATGCTTCTAATACCAAACGTGAGATCCTTCCTATAACATGAGATGTGATATCAAAATCCTTCCCATTCCAATCCTGAGACCCTTCTGATAGCATGAGATGTGATATTAAATGCCTCTAATACCAAACCTGAGATCCTACCTCTAACATGAAATGCGATATCCAACTCCTTCCCTTTCCAAACGTGAGACCCTCCCTATAGCATGAGATGTGATATCCAAGTCTTCCCATTCCAATCCTGCGAACCTTCCTATAGCATGAGATGTGATATCTCAATGCTTCTAATACCAAACCTGAGACCCTTCCTATAACATAAGATGGGATATCCAACTCCTTCCCATTCCAATCCTGAGACCCTTCCGATAGCAGAGATGTGATATCTCAATGCTTATACCAAACCTGAGACCCTTCCTATGGTATGAGATGTCATATACAACTCCTTCCCATTCCAATCCTGAGACCCTTCCTATAGCATGAGATTTGATATCTCAATGCTTATACCAAACCTGAGACCCTTCCTATAGCATGAGATGTGATATCCAACTCCTTCCCATTCCAATCCTGAGACCCTTCCTATAACATGAGATGTGATGTCTCAATGCTTCTAACACCAAACCTGAGATCCTTCCTATGGCATGAGATGTCATATAAAACTCCTTCCCATTCCATTCCTGAGATCCTTCCTATAGCATGAGATGCGATATCCAACTCCTTCCCATTCCAATCCTGAGACCCTTCCTATAGCATGAGATGTGATATCTCAATGCTTCTAATACCAAACCTGAGATCCTTCCTATAACATGGGATGTGATATCCAAATCCTTCCCATTCCAACCCGAGACCCTTCCTATAGAATGAGATGGTATATCCAACTCCTTCCAAATCCAATCCTGATACCCTTCCGATAGCATGAGATGTGATATCCCAATGCTTCTACCAAACCTGAGACCCATACTATGGCATGAGATGTGATATCAAACTCCTTCCCATTCCAATCCTGAGACCCTTCCTATAGCTTGAGATGTGATATCCAACTCCTTCCCATTCCAATTCTGAGACCCTTCCTATACCATGAGACTTGATATCTCAATGCTTCTAATACCAAACCTGAGACCCATCCTATAACATGAGATGTGATATCTAAATACTTCCCCTTCCAAACCTTAGACCCTTCCTTTATCATGAGATGTGATATCCAACTCCTTCCCATTCCAATCCTGAGACCCTTCCTATAGCATGAGATGGGATATCTCAATTCTTCTAATACCAAACCTGAGACCCTTCCTATAACATGAGATGGGGTATCCAACTCCTTCCCATTCCAATCCTGAGACCCTTCCGATAGCAGAGATGTGATATCTCAATTCTTATACCAAACCTGAGACCCTTCCTATGGCCTGAGATGTCATATACAACTCCTTCCCATTCCAATCCTGAGACCCTTCCTATAGCATGAGATGTGATATCCAACTCCTTCCCATTCCAACCTGAGACCCTTCCTATAGCATGAGATGGGATATCCAACTACTTCCAAATCCAATCCTGATACCCTTTCGATAGCATGAGATGTGATATCTCAATGCCTCTAATACCAAACCTGAGATCCTTCCGATAGCATGAGATGCGATATCTCAATGCTTCTAATACCAAACCTGATTTCCTTCCTATAACATGAGATGTGATATCAAAATCCTTCCCCTTCCAAACCTGAGACCCTCCCTTTAGCATGAGATGTGATATCCAACTCCTTCCCATTCCAATCCTGAGACCCTTCTGATAGCATGAGATGTGATATCTCAATGCCTCTAATACCAAACCTGAGATCCTACCTCTAACATGAAATGTGATATCCTACTCCTTCCCTTTCCAAACGTGAGACCCTCCCTATAGCATGAGATGTGATATCCAACTACTTCCCATTCCAATCCTGAGACCCTTCCTATAGCATGAGATGTGATATCTCAATGCTTATACCAAACCTGAGACCCTTCCTATAGCATGAGATGTGATATCCAACTCCTTCCCATTCCAATCCTGAGACCCTTCCTATAACATGAGATGTGATGTCTCAATGCTTCTAATACCAGACCTGAGATCCTTGCTATGGCATGAGATGTGATATCCAACTCCTTCCCATTCCAATCCTGAGAGCCTTCCTATAGCATGAGATGTGATATCCAACTCCTTCCCATTCCAATCCTGAGAGCCTTCCTATAGCATGAGATGTTATATCTCAAAGCTTCTAATACCAAACCTGAGATCCTTCCTATAACATGAGATGTGATATCCAAATCCTTCCCCTTCCAAACCTGAGACCCTCCCTTTAGCATGAGATGTGATATCTCAATGCTTCTAATACCAAACCTGATTTCCTTCCTATAACATGAGATGTGATATCAAAATCCTTCCCCTTCCAAACCTGAGACCCTCCCTTTAGCATGAGATGTGATATCTCAATGCTTCTAATACCAAACCTGATTTCCTTCCTATAACATGAGATGTGATATCAAAATCCTTCCCATTCCAATCCTGAGACCCTTCTGATAGCATGAGATGTGATATCTCAATGCCTCTAATACCAAACCTGAGATCCTACCTCTAACATGAAATGTGATATCCTACTCCTTCCCTTTCCAAACGTGAGACCCTCCCTATAGCATGAGATGTGATATCCAAATACTTCCCATTCCAATCCTGAGACCCTTCCTATATCATGAGATGTGATATCTCAATGCTTATACCAAACCTGAGACCCTTCCTATAGCATGAGATGTGATATCCAACTCCTTCCCATTCCAATCCTGAGACCCTTCCTATAACATGAGATGTGATGTCTCAATGCTTCTAATACCAAACCTGAGATCCTTCCTATGGCATGAGATGTGATATCCAACTCCTTCCCATTCCAACCTGAGACCCTTCCTTTAGCATGAGATGGGATATCCAACTCCTTCCCATTCCAATCCTGAGACCCTTCTGATAGCATGAGATGTGATATCTCAATGCTTCTAATACCAAACCTGAGATCCTTCCGATAACATGAGATGTGATATCTCAATTCTTCTAATACCAAACCTGAGATCCTTCCTATAACACGAGATGTGATATCCAAATACTTCCCCTTCCAAACCTGAGACCCTCCCTTTGGCATGAGATGTGATATCCAACTCCTTCCCATTCCAATCCTGAGAGCCTTCTGATAGCATGAGATGTAATATCTCAATGCCTCTAATACCAAACCTGAGATCCTACCTCTAACATGAAATGTGATATCCAACTCCTTCCCCTTCCAAACCTGAGAGCCTTCCTATAACATGAGATGTGATATCGAAGGCCTTCCCATTCCAATCCTGAGACCCTTCCTATAACATGAGAGGTGGTATCCAACTCCTTCCCATTCCAACCTGAGACCCTTCCTATAGCATGAGATGGGATATCCAACTACTTCCAAATCCAATCCTGATACCCTTCCGATAGCATGAGATGTGATATCCCAATGCTTCTACCAAACCTGAGACCCATACTATGGCATGAGATGTGATATCAAACTCCTTCCCATTCCAATCCCGAGACCCTTCCTATAGCTTAAGATATGATATCCAACTCCTTCCCATTCCAATTCTGAGACCCTTCCTATCCCAGGAGACTTGCTATCTCAATGCTTCTAATACCAAACCTGACACCCGTCCTATAACATGAGTTGTGATATCCAAATCCTTCCCCTTCCAAACCTTAGACCCTTCCTTTATCATGAGATGTGATATCCAACTCCTTCCCATTCCAATCCTGAGACCCTTCCCATATCATGAGATTTGTTATCTCAATGCTTCTAATATCAAACTTGAGGCATTCCCTATAGCATGAGATGTGATATCCAAGTCCTTCCCATTCCAATCCTGAGACCCTTCCTATAGCATGAGATGTGATATCTCAATGCTTCTAATACCAAAACTGAGACCCTTCCTATAACATGATATGGGATATCCAACTCCTTCCCATTCCAATCCTAAAACCCTTCCAATAGCATAGATGTGATATCTCAATGCTTATACCAAACCTGAGAACCTTCCTATGGCATGAGATGTCATATACAACTCCTTCCCATTCCAATCCTGAGACCCTTCCTATAGCATGAGATGTGATATCTCAATGCTTATACCAAACCTGAAACCCTTCCTATAGCATGAGATGTGATGTCTGAATGCTTCTAATACCAAATCTGAGATCCTTCCTATAACACGAGATGTGATATCAAAATCCTTCCCCTTCCAAACCTGAGACCCTCCCTTTGGCATGAGATGTGATATCCAACTCCTTCCCATTCCAATCCTGAGACCATTCCTACAGCATGAGATGTGATATCTCAATGATTCTAATAACAAACCCGAGACCCGTCCTATAACATGAGATGTGATATCCAACTCCTTCCCATTCCAATCCTGAGACCCTTCCTATAGCATGAGATGTGATATCTCAATGCTTATACCAAACCTGAGACCCTTCCTATAGCATGAGATGTGATATCCAAATCCTTCCCATTCCAATCCTGAGACCCTTCCTATAGCATGAGATGTGATATCTCAATGCCTCTAATACCAAAAATGAGATCCATCCTGTAACATGAAATGTGATATCCAAATCCTTCCCATTCCAAACCTGAGACCCTCCCTTTAGCATGAGATGTGATATCCAAATCCTTCCCATTCCAATCCTGAGACCCTTCCTATAGCATGAGATGTGGTATCTCAATGCCTCTAATACCAAAAATGAGATCCATCCTCTAACATGAAATGTGATATCCAACTCCTTCCCATCCCAATCCTGAGACACCTCCGATAGCAGAGATGTGATATCTCAATGCTTATACCAAACCTGAGACTCTTCCTATAACATGAGATGTGATATCCAACTCCTTCCCGTTCCAAACCTGAGACCCTTCCTATAGCATGAGATGTGATATCCAACTCCGTCCCATTCCAATCCTGAGACCCTTCCGATAGCGTGAGATGTGATATCTCAATGCTTCTAATACCAAACCTGTGATCCTTCCTATAACAAGAGATGTGATATCCAAATCCTTCCCATTCCAAACCTGAGACCCTCCCTTTAGCATGAGATGTGATATCTCAATGCCTCTAATACCAAACCTGAGATCCTTCCGATAGCATGAGATGTGATATCTCAATGCTTCTAATACCAAACCTGAGATCCTTCCTATAACATGAGATGTGATATCCAAATCCTTCCCCTTCCAAACCTGAGATCCTCCCTTTAGCATGAGATGTGAGATCCAACTCCTTCCCATTCCAATCCTGAGACCCTTCTGATAGCATGAGATGTGATATCTCAATGCCTCTAATACCAAACCTGAGATCCTACCTCTAACATGAAATGTGATATCCAACTCCTTCCCTTTCCAAACGTGAGACCCTCCCTATAGCATGAGATGTGATATCCAAGTCCTTCCCATTCCAATACTGAGACCCTTCCTATAGCATGAGATGTGATATCTCAATGCTTCTAATACCAAACCTGAGACCCTTCCTATAACATAAGATGGGATATCCAACTCCTTCCCATTCCAATCCTGAGACCCTTCCGATAGCAGAGATGTGATATCTCAATGCTTATACCAAACCTGAGACCCTTCCTGTGGCATGAGATGTCATATACAACTCCTTCCCATTCCAATCCTGAGGCCCTTCCTATAGCATGAGATGTGATATCCAACTCCTTCCCATTCCAATCCTGAGACCCTTCCTATAGCATGAGATTTGATATCTCAATGCTTCTAATACCAAACCTGAGATCCTTCCGATAGCATGAGATGTGATATCTCAATGCTTCTAATACCAAACCTGAGATGTTCCTTCCCATTCCAATCTTGCGACCCTTCCTATAGCATGAGATGTGATATCCAACTCCTTCCCATTCCAATCCTGAGACCCTTCCGATAGCATGAGATGTGATATCTCAATGCTTCTAATACCAAACCTGAGATCATTCCTATAACACGAGATGTGATATCCAAATCCTTCCCCTTCCAAACCTGAGACCCTCCCTTTAGCATGAGATGTGATATCCAACTCCTTCCCATTCCAATCCTGAGACCCTTCTGATAGCATGAGATGTGATATCTCAATGCCTCTAATACCAAACCTGAGATCTTACCTCTAACATGAAATGTGATATCCAACTCCTTCCCCTTCCAAACCTGAGAGCCTTCCTATAGCATGAGATGTGATATCGAAGTATTTCCCATTCCAATCCTGAGACCCTTCATATAACATGAGATGTGATATCCAACTCCTTCCCATTCCAACCTGAGACCCTTCCTATAGCATGAGATGGGATATCCAACTACTTCCAAATCCAATCCTGATACCCTTCCGATAGCATGAGATGTGATATCTCAATCCCTCTAATACCAAACCTGAGATCCTTCCGATAGCATGAGAAGTGATATCTCAATGCTTCTAATACCAAACGTGAGATCCTTCCTATAACATGAGATGTGATATCAAAATCCTTCCCCTTCCAAACCTGAGACCCTCCCTTTAGCATGAGATGTGATATCCAACTCCTTCCCATTCCAATCCTGAGACCCTTCTGATAGCATGAGATGTGATATTAAATGCCTCTAATACCAAACCTGAGATCCTACCTCTAACATGAAATGCGATATCCAACTCCTTCCCTTTCCAAACGTGAGACCCTCCCTATAGCATGAGATGTGATATCCAAGTCTTCCCATTCCAATCCTGAGAACCTTCCTATAGCATGAGATGTGATATCTCAATGCTTCTAATACCAAACCTGAGACCCTTCCTATAACATAAGATGGGATATCCAACTCCTTCCCATTCCAATCCTGAGACCCTTCCGATAGCAGAGATGTGATATCTCAATGCTTATACCAAACCTGAGACCCTTCCTATGGTATGATATGTCATATACAACTCCTTCCCATTCCAATCCTGACACCCTTCCTGTAGCATGAGATTTGATATCTCAATGCTTATACCAAACCTGAGACCCTTCCTATAGCATGAGATGTGATATCCAACTCCTTCCCATTGGAATCCTGAGACCCTTCCTATAACATGAGATGTGATGTCTCAATGCTTCTAACACCAAACCTGAGATCCTTCCTATGGCATGAGATGTCATATAAAACTCCTTCCCATTCCATTCCTGAGATCCTTCCTATAGCATGAGATGCGATATCCAACTCCTTCCCATTCCAATCCTGAGACCCTTCCTATAGCATGAGATGTGATATCTCAATGCTTCTAATACCAAACCTGAGATCCTTCCTATAACATGAGATGTGATATCCAAATCCTTCCCATTCCAACCCGAGACCCTTCCTATAGAATGAGATGGTATATCCAACTCCTTCCAAATCCAATCCTGATACCCTTCCGATAGCATGAGATGTGATATCCCAATGCTTCTACCAAACCTGAGACCCATACTATGGCATGAGATGTGATATCAAACTCCTTCCCATTCCAATCCTGAGACCCTTCCTATAGCTTGAGATGTGATATCCAACTCCTTCCCATTCCAATTCTGAGACCCTTCCTATACCATGAGACTTGATATCTCAATGCTTCTAATACCAAACCTGAGACCCATCCTATAACATGAGATGTGATATCTAAATACTTCCCCTTCCAAACCTTAGACCCTTCCTTTATCATGAGATGTGATATCCAACTCCTTCCCATTCCAATCCTGAGACCCTTCCTATAGCATGAGATGTGATATCTCAATTCTTCTAATACCAAACCTGAGACCCTTCCTATAACATGAGATGGGGTATCCAACTCCTTCCCATTCCAATCCTGAGACCCTTCCGATAGCAGAGATGTGATATCTCAATGCTTATACCAAACCTGAGACCCTTCCTATGGCCTGAGATGTCATATACAACTCCTTCCCATTCCAATCCTGAGACCCTTCCTATAGCATGAGATGTGATATCCAACTCCTTCCCATTCCAACCTGAGACCCTTCCTATAGCATGAGATGGGATATCCAACTACTTCCAAATCCAATCCTGATACCCTTTCGATAGCATGAGATGTGATATCTCAATGCCTCTAATACCAAACCTGAGATCCTTCCGATAGCATAAGATGCGATATCTCAATGCTTCTAATACAAACCTGATTTCCTTCCTATAACATGAGATGTGATATCAAAATCCTTCCCCTTCCAAACCTGAGACCCTCCCTTTAGCATGAGATGTGATATCCAACTCCTTCCCATTCCAATCTTGAGACCCTTCTGATAGCATGAGATGTGATATCTCAATGCCTCTAATACCAAACCTGAGATCCTACCTCTAACATGAAATGTGATATCCTACTCCTTCCCTTTCCAAACGTGAGACCCTCCCTATAGCATGAGATGTGATATCCAACTACTTCCCATTCCAATCCTGAGACCCTTCCTATAGCATGAGATGTGATATCTCAATGCTTATACCAAACCTGAGACCCTTCCTATAGCATGAGATGTGATATCCAACTCCTTCCCATTCCATCCTGAGACCCTTCCTATAACATGAGATGTGATGTCTCAATGCTTCTAATACCAGACCTGAGATCCTTCCTATGGCATGAGATGTGATATCCAACTCCTTCCCATTCCAATCCTGAGAGCCTTCCTATAGCATGAGATGTGATATCCAACTCCTTCCCATTCCAATCCTGAGAGCCTTCCTATAGCATGAGATGTTATATCTCAAAGCTTCTAATACCAAACCTGAGATCCTTCCTATAACATGAGATGTGATATCCAAATCCTTCCCCTTCCAAACCTGAGACCCTCCCTTTAGCATGAGATGTGATATCTCAATGCTTCTAATACCAAACCTGATTTCCTTCCTATAACATGAGATGTGATATCAAAATCCTTCCCCTTCCAAACCTGAGACCCTCCCTTTAGCATGAGATGTGATATCCAACTCCTTCCCATTCCAATCCTGAGACCCTTCTGATAGCATGAGATGTGATATCTCAATGCCTCTAATACCAAACCTGAGATCCTACCTCTAACATGAAATGTGATATCCTACTCCTTCCCTTTCCAAACGTGAGACCCTCCCTATAGCATGAGATGTGATATCCAAATACTTCCCATTCCAATCCTGAGACCCTTCCTATATCATGAGATGTGATATCTCAATGCTTATACCAAACCTGAGACCCTTCCTATAGCATGAGATGTGATATCCAACTCCTTCCCATTCCAATCCTGAGACCCTTCCTATAGCATGAGATGTGATATCCAACTCCGTCCCATTCCAAACCTGAGATCCTTCCTATAGCATGAGATGTTATATCTCAATTCTTCTAATACCAAACCTGAGATCCTTCCTATAACACGAGATGTGATATCCAAATACTTCCCCTTCCAAACCTGAGACCCTCCCTTTGGCATGAGATGTGATATCCAACTCCTTCCCATTCCAATCCTGAGAGCCTTCTGATAGCATGAGATGTAATATCTCAATGCCTCTAATACCAAACCTGAGATCCTACCTCTAACATGAAATGTGATATCCAACTCCTTCCCCTTCCAAACCTGAGACCCTTCCTATAACATGAGAGGTGGTATCCAACTCCTTCCCATTCCAACCTGAGACCCTTCCTATAGCATGAGATGTGATATCCAACTACTTCCAAATCCAATCCTGATACCCTTCCGATAGCATGAGATGTGATATCCCAATGCTTCTACCAAACCTGAGACCCATACTATGGCATGAGATGTGATATCAAACTCCTTCCCATTCCAATCCCGAGACCCTTCCTATAGCTTAATATGTGATATCCAACTCCTTCCCATTCCAATTCTGAGACCCTTCCTATCCCAGGAGACTTGCTATCTCAATGCTTCTAATACCAAACCTGACACCCGTCCTATAACATGAGTTGTGATATCCAAATCCTTCCCCTTCCAAACCTTAGACCCTTCCTTTATCATGAGATGTGATATCCAACTCCTTCCCATTCCAATCCTGAGACCCTTCCCATATCATGAGATTTGTTATCTCAATGCTTCTAATATCAAACTTGAGGCATTCCCTATAGCATGAGATGTGATATCCAAGTCCTTCCCATTCCAATCCTGAGACCCTTCCTATAGCATGAGATGTGATATATCAATGCTTCTAATACCAAAACTGAGACCCTTCCTATAACATGATATGGGATATCCAACTCCTTCCCATTCCAATCCTAAAACCCTTCCGATAGCATAGATGTGATATCTCAATGCTTATACCAAACCTGAGAACCTTCTTATGGCATGAGATGTCATATACAACTCCTTCCCATTCCAATCCTGAGACCCTTCCTATAGCATGAGATGTGATATCTCAATGCTTATACCAAACCTGAGACCCTTCCTATAGCATGAGATGTGATATCCCATTCCTTCCCATTCCAAAATGAGACCCTTCCTATAGCATGAGATGTGATGTCTGAATACTTCTAATACCAAATCTGAGATCCTTCCTATAACACGAGATGTGATAACAAAATCCTTCCCCTTCCAAACCTGAGACCCTCCCTTTGGCATGAGATGTGATATCCAACTCCTTCCCATTCCAATCCTGAGACCATTCCTACAGCATGAGATGTGATAACTCAATGATTCTAATAACAAACCCGAGACCCGTCCTATAACATGAGATGTGATATCCAACTCCTTCCCATTCCAATCCTGAGACCCTTCCTATAGCATGAGATGTGATATCTCAATGCTTATACCAAACCTGAGACCCTTCCTATAGCATGAGATGTGATATCCAAATCCTTCCCATTCCAATCCTGAGACCCTTCCTATAGCATGAGATGTGATATCTCAATGCCTCTAATACCAAAAATGAGATCCATCCTCTAACATGAAATGTGATATCCAACTCTTTCCCTTTCCAAACCTGAGAGCCTACCTATAGCATTAGATGTGATATCCAAGTCCTTCCCATTCCAATCCTTAGACCCTTCCTACAGCATGAGATGTGATATCTCAATGATTCTAATACCAAACCTGAGACCTGTCCTATAACATGAGATGGGATATCCAACTCCTTCCATTTCAATCCTGAGACACTTCCGATAGCAGAGATGTGATATCTCAATGCTGATACCAACTCTGAGACCCTTCCTATAACATGAGATGTGGTATCCAACTCCTTCCCCTTCCAAACCTGAGACCCTCCATTTGGCATGAGATGTGATATCCAACTCCTTCCCATTCCAATCCTGACACCCTTCTAATAGCATGAGATGTGATATCTCAATGCCTCTAATACCAAACCTGAGATCCTATCTCTAACATTAAATGTGATATCCAACTCCTTCCCCTTCCAAACCTGAGAGCCTTCCTATAACATGAGATGTGATATCGAAGTCCTTCCCATTCCAATCCTGAGACCCTTCCTATAGCATGAGATGTGATATCCAACTCCTTCCCATTCCAACCTGAGACCCTTCCTATAGCATGAGATGGGATATCCAACTACTTCCAAATCCAATCCTGATACCCTTCCGATAGCATGAGATGTGATATCCCAATGCTTCTACCAAACCTGAGACCCATACTATGGCATGAGATGTGATATCAAACTCCTTCCCATTCCAATCCCGAGACCCTTCCTATAGCTTGAGATGTGATATCCAACTCCTTCCCATTCCAATTCTGAGACCCTTCCTATACCAGGAGACTTGCTATCTCAATGCTTCTAATACCAAACTTGACACCCGTCCTATAACATGAGTTGTGATATCCAAATCTATCCCCTTCCAAACCTTAGACCCTTCCTTTATAATGAGATGTGATATCCAACTCCTTCCCATTCCCATCCTGAGACCCTTCCCATATCATGAGATTTGTTATCTCAATGCTTCTAATATCAAACTTGAGACCCTCCCTATAGCATGAGATGTGATATCCAAGTCCTTCCCATTCCAATCCTGAGACCCTTCCTATAGCATGATGTGATATCTCAATGCTTCTAATAACAAAACTGAGACCCTTCCTATAACATGATATGGGATATCCAACTCCTTCCCATTCCAATCCTAAAACCCTTCCGATAGCAGAGATGTGATATCTCAATGCTTATACCAAACCTGAGACCCTTCCTATGGCATGAGATGTCATATACAACTCCTTCCCATTCCAATCCTGAGACCCTTCCTATAGCATGAGATGTGATTTCTCAATGCTTATACCAAACCTGAGACCCTTCCTATAGCATGAGATGTGATATCCCATTCCTTCCCATTCCAAAATGAGACCCTTCCTATAGCATGAGATGTGATGTCTCAATGCTTCTAATACCAAATCTGAGATCCTTCCTATAACACGAGATGTGATATCAAAATCCTTCCCCTTCCAAACCTGAGACCCTCCCTTTGGCATGAGATGTGATATCCAACTCCTTCCCATTCCAATCCTGAGACCCTTCCTACAGCATGAGATGTGATATCTCAATGATTCTAATAACAAACCCGAGACCCGTCCTATAACATGAGATGTGATATCCAACTCCTTCCCATTCCAATCCTGAGACCCTTCCTATAGCATGAGATGTGATATCTCAATGCTTATACCAAACCTGAGACCCTTCCTATAGCATGAGATGTGATATCCAAATCCTTCCCATTCCAATCCTGAGACCCTTCCTATAGCATGAGATGTGATATCTCAATGCCTCTAATACCAAACATGAGATCCATTTTCTAACATGAAATGTGATATCCAACTCCTTCCCTTTCCAAACCTGAGAGCCTACCTATAGCATGGGATGTGATATCCAAGTCCTTCCCATTCCAATCCTTAGACCCTTCCTACAGCATGAGATGTGATATCTCAATGATTCTAATACCAAACCTGAGACCCGTCCTATAACATGAGATGGGATATCCAACTCCTTCCATTTCAATCCTGAGACACTTCCGATAGCAGAGATGTGATATCTCAATGCTTATACCAACCCTGAGACCCTTCCTCTAACATGAGATGTGGTATCCAACTCCTTCCCATTCCAAACATGAGACCCTTCCTATAGCAAGAATGTGATATCCATCTCCTTCCCATTCCAATCCTGAGACCATTCCTATAGCATGAGATGTGATATCTCAATGCTTCTAATAGCAAACCTGTGATCCTTCCTATGACATGAGATGTGATATCCAATTCCTTCCCATGCCAAACCGGAGACCCTTCCTACAGCATGTGATGTGATATCTCAATGCTTCTAATACCAAACCTGAGACCCGTCCTATAGCATGAGATGTGATATCCAACTCCTTCCCATCCCAATCCTGAGACACTTTTGATAGCAGAGATGTGATATCTCAATTCTTATACCAAACCTGAGACCCTTCCTATAACATGAAATGGGATATCCAACTCCTTCCCATTCCAAACCTGAGACCCTTCCGATAGCAGAGATGTGATATCTCAATGTCTCTAATACCAAACCTGAGATCCTTCCGATAGCATGAGATGTGATATCTCAATGCTTCTAATACCAAACCTGAGATCCTTCCTATAACATGAGATGTGATATCCAAATTCTTCCCGTTCCAAAACTGAGACCCTTCCGATAGCATGAGATGTGATAGCTCAATGCCTCTAATACCAAACCTGAGATCCTTCCGATAGCATGAGATGTGATATCTCAATGCTTCTAATACCAAACCTGAAATCCTTCCTATAACATGAGATGTGATATCCAAATCCTTCCCCTTCCAAACCTGAGACCTTCCCTTTAGCATGAGATGTGATATCCAACTCGTTCCCATTCCAATCCTGAGACCCTTCTGATAGCATGAGATGTGATATCTCAATGCCTCTAATACCAAACCTGAGATCCTACCTCTAACATGAAATGTGATATCCAACTCCTTCCCATTCCAATCCTGAGACCCTTCCTATAGCATGAGATGGGATATCTCAATGCTTCTAATACCAAATCTGAGATCCTTCCTATAACACGAGATGTGATATCAAAATCCTTCCCCTTCCAAACCTGAGACCCTCCTTTTGGCATTAGATGTGATATCCAACTCCTTCCCATTCCAATCCTGAGACCCTTCCTACAGCATGAGATGTGATATCTCAATGATTCTAATAACAAACCCGAGACCCGTCCTATAACATGAGATGTGATATCCAACTCCTTCCCATTCCAATCCTGAGACCCTTCCTATAGCATGAGATGTGATATCTCAATGCTTATACCAAACCTGAGACCATTCCTATAGCATGAGATGTGATATCCAAATCCTTCCCATTCCAATCCTGAGACCCTTCCTATAGCATGAGATGTGATATCTCAATGCCTCTAATACCAAACATGAGATCCATTTTCTAACATGAAATGTGATATCCAACTCCTTCCCTTTCCAAACCTGAGAGCCTACCTATAGCATGGGATGTGATTTCCAAGTCCTTCCCATTCCAATCCTTAGACCCTTCCTACAGCATGAGATGTGATATCTCAATGATTCTAATACCAAACCTGAGACCCGTCCTATAACATGAGATGGGATATCCAACTCCTTCCATTTCAATCCTGAGACACTTCCGATAGCAGAGATGTGATATCTCAATGCTTATACCAACCCTGAGACCCTTCCTCTAACATGAGATGTGGTATCAAACTCCTTCCCATTCCAAACATGAGACCCTTCCTATAGCAAGAATGTGATATCCATCTCCTTCCCATTCCAATCCTGAGACCATTCCTATAGAATGAGATGTGATATCTCAATGCTTCTAATAGCAAACCTGTGATCCTTCCTATGACATGAGATGTGATATCCAATTCCTTCCCATGCCAAACCGGAGACCCTTCCTACAGCATGTGATGTGATATCTCAATGCTTCTAATACCAAACCTGAGACCCGTCCTATAGCATGAGATGTGATATCCAACTCCTTCCCATCCCAATCCTGAGACACTTTTGATAGCAGAGATGTGATATCTCAATTCTTATACCAAACCTGAGACCCTTCCTATAACATGAAATGGGATATCCAACTCCCTCCCATTCCAAACCTGAGACCCTTCCGATAGCAGAGATGTGATATCTCAATGTCTCTAATACCAAACCTGAGATCCTTCCGATAGCATGAGATGTGATATCTCAATGCTTCTAATACCAAACCTGAAATCCTTCCTATAACATGAGATGTGATATCCAAATCCTTCCCCTTCCAAACCTGAGACCTTCCCTTTAGCATGAGATGTGATATCCAACTCGTTCCCATTACAATCCTGAGACCCTTCTGATAGCATGAGATGTGATATCTCAATGCCTCTAATACCAAACCTGAGATCCTACCTCTAACATGAAATGTGATATCCAACTCCTTCCCATTCCAATCCTGAGACCCTTCCTATAGCATGAGATGGGATATCTCAATGCTTCTAATACCAAATCTGAGATCCTTCCTATAACACGAGATGTGATATCAAAATCCTTCCCCTTCCAAACCTGAGACCCTCCTTTTGGCATGAGATGTGATATCCAACTCCTTCCCATTCCAATCCTGAGACCCTTCCTACAGCATGAGATGTGATATCTCAATGATTCTAATAACAAACCCGTGACCCGTCCTATAACATGAGATGTGATATCCAACTCCTTCCCATTCCAATCCTGAGACCCTTCCTATAGCATGAGATGTGATATCTCAATGCTTATACCAAACCTGAGACCCTTCCTATAGCATGAGATGTGATATCCAAATCCTTCCCATTCCAATCCTGAGACCCTTCCTATAGCATGAGATGTGATATCTCAATGCCTCTAAGACCAAACATGAGATCCATTTTCTAACATGAAATGTGATATCCAACTCCTTCCCTTTCCAAACCTGAGAGCCTACCTATAGCATGGGATGTGATATCCAAGTCCTTCCCATTCCAATCCTTAGACCCTTCCTACAGCATGAGATGTGATATCTCAATGATTCTAATACCAAACCTGAGACCCGTCCTATAACATGAGATGGGATATCCAACTCCTTCCATTTCAATCCTGAGACACTTCCGATAGCAGAGATGTGATATCTCAATGCTTATACCAACCCTGAGACCCTTCCTCTAACATGAGATGTGGTATCCAACTCCTTCCCATTCCAAACATGAGACCCTTCCTATAGCAAGAATGTGATATCCATCTCCTTCCCATTCCAATCCTGAGACCATTCCTATAGCATGAGATGTGATATCTCAATGCTTCTAATAGCAAACCTGTGATCCTTCCTATGACATGAGATGTGATATCCAATTCCTTCCCATGCCAAACCGGAGACCCTTCCTACAGCATGTGATGTGATATCTCAATGCTTCTAATACCAAACCTGAGACCCGTCCTATAGCATGAGATGTGATATCCAACTCCTTCCCATCCCAATCCTGAGACACTTTTGATAGCAGAGATGTGATATCTCAATTCTTATACCAAACCTGAGACCCTTCTATAACATGAAATGGGATATCCAACTCCTTCCCATTCCAAACCTGAGACCCTTCCGATAGCAGAGATGTGATATCTCAATGTCTCTAATACCAAACCTGAGATCCTTCCGATAGCATGAGATGTGATATCTCAATGCTTCTAATACCAAACCTGAGATCCTTCCTATAACATGAGATGTGATATCCAAATCCTTCCCGTTCCAAAACTGAGACCCTTCCGATAGCATGAGATGTGATATCTCAATGCTTCTAATACCAAACCTGAAATCCTTCCTATAACATGAGATGTGATATCCAAATCCTTCCCCTTCCAAACCTGAGACCTTCCCTTTAGCATGAGATGTGATATCCAACTCGTTCCCATTCCAATCCTGAGACCCTTCTGATAGCATGAGATGTGATATCTCAATGCCTCTAATACCAAACCTGAGATCCTACCTCTAACATGAAATGTGATATCCAACTCCTTCCCTTTCCAAACCTGAGAGCCTTCCTATAGCATGAGATGTGATATCCAACTCCTTCTGATTCCAACCTGAGACCCTTCCTATAGCATGAGATTGGATATCCAACTCCTTCCAAATCCAATCCTGATACCCTTCCGATTGCATGAGATGTGATATCCCAATGCTTCTACCAAACCTGAGACCCATACTATGACATCAGATGTGATATCAAACTCCTCCCCATTCCAATCTTGAGACCCTTCCTATAGCTTGAGATGTGATATCCAACTCCTTCCTATTCCAATTCTGAGACCCTTCCTATACCATGAGACTTGATATCTCAATGCTTCTACCAAACCTGAGACCCATACTATTGCATGAGATGTGATATGAAACTCCTTCCAATTCCAATCCTGAGAACCTTCCTATAACATGAGATGAGATATCCAAATCCTTCCCCTTCCAAACCTTAGACCCTTTCTTTATCATGAGATGTGATATCCAACTCCTTCCCATTCCAATCCCGAAACCCTTCCTACACCATGAGATGTGATATCTGAATGCTTCTGATACCAAACCTGAGACCCATCCTATAACATGAGATGTGATATCCAAATCCTTCCCCTTCCAAACCTGAGACCCTTCCTTTAGCATGAGATGTGATATCCAGCTCCTTCTCATTCCAATCCTGAGACCCTTCCGATAGCATGAGATGTGATATCTCAATGCTTCTAATAACAAAACTGAGACCCTCCCTATAGCATGAGATGTGATATCTAAGTCCTTCCCATTCCAATCCTGAGACCCTTCCTATAGCATGAGATGGGATATCTCAATGCTTCTACCAAACCTGACACCCTTCCTTTAGCATGAGATGTGATATCCAACTCCTTCCCATTCCAATCCTGAGACCCTTACTATAGCATGAGATGTGATATCTCAATGCTTCTAATACCAAACCTGAGATCCTTCCTATAACATGAGATGTGAGATCCTTCCTATAACATGAGATGTGATATCCAAATCCTTCCCCTTCCAAACCTGAGACCCTCCCTTTAGCATGAGATGTGATATCCAACTCCTTCCCATTCCAATCCTGAGACCCTTCTGATAGCATGAGATGTGATATCTCAATGCCTCTAATACCAAACCTGAGATCCTTCTGATAGCATGAGATGTGATATCTCAATGCTTCTAATACCAAACCTGAAATCCTTCCTATAACATGAGATGTGATATCCAAATCCTTCCCCTTCCAAACCTGAGACCTTCCCTTTAGCATGAGATGTGATATCCAACTCGTTCCCATTCCAATCCTGAGACCCTTCTGATAGCATGAGATGTGATATCTCAATGCCTCTAATACCAAACCTGAGATCCTACCTATAACATGAAATGTGATATCCAACTCCTTCCCTTTCCAAACCTGAGAGCCTTCCTATAGCATGAGATGTGATATCCAAGTCCTTCTCATTCCAATCCGGAGACCCTTCCTATAACATGAGATGTGATATCCAACTCCTTCTGATTCCAACCTGAGACCCTTCCTATAGCATGAGATTGGATATCCAACTCCTTCCAAATCCAATCCTGATACCCTTCCGATTGCATGAGATGTGATATCCCAATGCTTCTACCAAACCTGAGACCCATACTATGACATTAGATGTGATATCAAACTCCTTCCCATTCCAAACTTGAGACCCCTCCTATAGCTTGAGATGTGATATCCAACTCCTTCCGATTCCAATTCTGAGACCCTTCCTATACCATGAGACTTGATATCTCAATGCTTCTACCAAACCTGAGACCCATACTATTACATGAGATGTGATATCAAACTCCTTCCAATTCCAATCCTGAGAACCTTCCTATAACATGAGATGAGATATCCAAATCCTTCCCCTTCCAAACCTTAGACCCTTTCTTTATCATGAGATGTGATATCCAACTCCTTCCCATTCCAATCCTTAGACCCTTCTGATAGCATGAGATGTGATATCTCAATGCCTCTAATACCAAACCTGAGATCCTACCTCTAACATGAAATGTGATATCCAACTCCTTCCCCTTCCAAACCTGAGAGCCTTCCTATAACATGAGATGTGATATTGAAGTCCTTCCCATTCCAATCCTGAGACCCTTCCTATAACATGAGATGTGATATCCAACTCCTTCCCATTCCAACCTGAGACCCTTCCTATAGCATGAGATGGGATATCCAACTACTTCCAGATCCAATCCTGATACCCTTCCGATAGCATGAGATGTGATATCCCAATGATTCTACCAAACCTGAGACCCATACTATGACATGAGATGTGATATCCAATTCCTTCCCATTCCAAACCGGAGACACTTCCTACAGCATGTGATGTGATATCTCAATGCTCTAATACCAAAACTGAGACCCGTCCTATAGCATGAGATGTGATATCCAACTCCTTCCCATCCCAATCCTGAGACACTTTGGATAGCAGAGATGTGATATCTCAATTCTTATACCAAACCTGAGACCCTTCCTATAACATGAAATGGGATATCCAACTCCTTCCCATTCCAAACCTGAGACCCTTCCGATAGCAGAGATGTGATATCTCAATGTCTCTAATGCCAAACCTGAGATCCTTCCGATAGCATGATATGTGATATCGCAATGCTTCTAATACCAAACCTGAGATCCTTCCTATAACATGAGATGTGATATCCAAATCCTTCCCGTTCCAAACCTGAGACCCTTCCGATAGCATGAGATGTGATATCTCAATGCCTCTAATACCAAACCTGAGATCATTCCGATAGCATGAGATGTGATAGCTCAATGCTTCTAATACCAAACCTGAAATCCTTCCTATAACATGAGATGTGATATCCAAATCCTTCCCCTTCGAAACCTGAGACCTTCCCTTTAGCATGAGATGTGACATCAAACTCGTTCCCATTCCAATCCTGAGACCCTTCTGATAGCATGAGATTTGATATCCAAGTCCTTCTCATTCCAATCCGGAGACCCTTCCTATAACATGAGATGTGATATCCAACTCCTTCTGATTCCAATCCTGATACCCTTCCGATAGCATGAGATGTGATATCCCAATGCTTCTACAAAACCTGACACCAATACTATGACATCAGATGTGATATCAAACTGCTTCCCATTCCAATCTTGAGACCCTTCCTATAGCTTGAGATGTGATATCCAACTCCTTCAAATTCCAATCCTGAGACACTTCCTATAGCATGAGATGTGATATCTTAATGCTTATACCAAACCTGAGACCCTTCCTATAGCATGAGATGTGATATCCCATTCACTCCCATTCCAAAATGAGACCCTTCCTATAGCATGAGATGTGATGTCTGAATGCTTCTAATACCAAATCTGAGATCCTTCCTATAACACGAGATGTGATATCAAAATCCTTCCCCTTCCAAACCTGAGACCCTCCCTTTGGCATGAGATGTGATATCCAACTCCTTCCCATTCCAATCCTGAGACCCTTCCTACAGCATGAGAAGTGATATCTCAATGATTCTAATAACAAACCCGAGACCCGTCCTATAACATGAGATGTGATATCCAACTCCTTCCCATTCCAATCCTGAGACCCTTCCTATAGCATGAGATGTGATATCTCAATGCTTATACCAAACCTGAGACCCTTCCTATAGCATGAGATGTGATATCCAAATCCTTCCCATTCCAATCCTGAGACCCTTCCTATAGCATGAGATGTGATATCTCAATGCCTCTAATACCAAAAATGAGAACCATCCTCTAACATGAAATGTGATATCCAACTCCTTCCCTTTCCAAACCTGAGAGCCTACCTATAGCATGAGATGTGATATCCAAGTCCTTCCCATTCCAATCCTTAGACCCTTCCTACAGCATGAGATGTGATATCTCAATGATTCTAATACCAAACCTGAGACCTGTCCTATAACATGAGATGGGATATCCAACTCCTTCCATTTCAATCCTGAGACACTTCCGATAGCAGAGATGTGATATCACAATGCTGATACCAACGCTGAGACCCTTCCTATAACATGAGATGTGGTATCCAACTCATTCCCCTTCCAAACCTGAGACCCTCCCTTTGGCATGAGATGTAATATCCAACTCCTTCCCATTCCAATCCTGAGACTCTTCTGATAGCATGAGATGTGATATCTCAATGCCTCTAATACCAAACCTGAGGTCCTACCTCTAACATGAAATGTGATATCCAACTCCTTCCCCTTCCAAACCTGAGAGCCTTCCTATAACATGAGATGTGATATCGAAGTCCTTCCCATTCCAATCCTGAGACCCTTCCTATAGCATGAGATGTGATATCCAACTCCTTCCCATTCCAACCTGAGACCCTTCCTATAGAATGAGATGGGATATCCAACTGTTTCCAAATCCAATCCTGATACCCTTCCGATAGCATGAGATGTGATATCCCAATGCTTCTACCAAACCTGAGACCCATACTATGGCATGAGATGTGATATCAAACTCCTCCCCATTCCAATTCTGAGACCCTTCCTATACCATGAGACTTGATATCTCAATGCTTCTAATACCAAACCTGAGACCCATCCTATAACATGAGATGTGATATCTAAATCCTTCCCCTTCCAAACCTTAGACCCTTCCTTTATCATGAGATGTGATATCCAACTCCTTCCCATTCCAATCCTGAGACCCTTCCTATAGCATGAGATGTGATATCTCAATGCTTCTAATACCAAACCTGAGACCCTTCCTATAACATTAGATGGGATATCCAACTCCTTCCCATTCCAATCCTGAGACCCTTCCGATAGCAGAGATGTGATATCTCAATGCTTATACCAAACCTGAGACCCTTCCTATGGCCTGAGATGTCATATACAACTCCTTCCCATTCCAATCCTGAGAACCTTCCTATAGCATGAGATGTGATATCCAACTCCTTCCCATTCCAATCCTGAGACCCTTCCTATAGCATGAGATGTGATGTCTCAATGCTTCTAATACCAAACCTGAGATCCTTCCTATAACATGAGATGTGATATCCAACTCCTTCCCATTCCAATCCTGAGACCCTTCCTATAGCATGAGAAGTGATATCTCCATGCTTATACCAAACCTGATACCCTTCCTATAGCATGAGATGTGATATCCAAATCCTTCCCATTCCAATCCTGAGACCCTTCCTATAGCATGAGATGTGATCTCTCAATGCTTATACCAAACCTGAGAGCCTACCTATAGCATGAGATGTGATACCCAAGTCCATCCCATTCCAATCCTTAGACCCTTCCTACAGCATGCAATGTGATATCTCAATGATTCTAATACCAAACCAGAGACCCGTCCTATAACATGAGATGGGATATCCAACTCCTTCCCATTCCAATCCTGAGACCCTTCCTATAGCTTGAGATGTGATATCCAACTCCTTCCCATTCCAATTCTGAGACCCTTCCTATACCATGAGACTTGATATCTCAATGCTTCTAATACCAAACCTGAGACCCATCCTATAACATGAGATGTGATATCTAAATCCTTCCCCTTCCAAACCTTAGACCCTTCCTTTATCATGAGATGTGATATCCAACTCCTTCCCATTCCAATCCTGAGACCCTTCCTATAGCATGAGATGTGATATCTCAATGCTTCTAATACCAAACCTGAGACCCTTCCTATAACATGAGATGGGATATCCAACTCCTTCCCATTCCAATCCTGAGACCCTTCCGATAGCAGATATGTGATATCTCAATGCTTATACCAAACCTGAGACCCTTCCTATGGCCTGAGATGTCATATACAACTCCTTCCCATTCCAATCCTGAGACCCTTCCTATAGCATGAGATGTGATATCCAACTCCTTCCCATTCCAATCCTGAGACCCTTCCTATAGCATGAGATGTGTTGTCTCAATGCTTCTAATACCAAACCTGAGACCCTCAATGCTTCTACCAAACCTGAGACCCTTCTATAGCATGAGATGTGATATCCGACTCCTTCCCATTCCAATCCTCTGACACTTCCTATAGCATGAGATGTGATATCTCAATGCTTCTAATACCAAACCTGAGACCCTTCCTATGGCATGAGATGTGATATCCAACTCCTTCCCATTCCAATCCTGAGACCCCTCCTATAGCATGAGATGTGATGTCTCAATGCTTCTAATACCAAACCTGAGATCCTTCCTATGGCATGTGATGTCATATAAAACTCCTTCCCATTCCAATCCTGAGACCCTTCCTATAGCATGAGATGTGATATCCAACTCCTTCCCATTCCAATCCTGAGACCCTTCTGAGAGCATGAGATGTGATATCTCAATTCTTCTAATACCAAACCTGGGATCCTTCCGATAGCATGAGATGTGATATCTCAATTCTTCTAATACCAAACCTGAGATCCTTCCTATAACACGAGATGTGATATCCAAATCCTTCCCCTTCCAAACCTGAGACCCTCCCTTTGGCATGAGATGTGATATCCAACTCCTTCCCATTCCAACCCTGAGACCCTTCTGATAGCATGAGATGTGATATCTCAATGCCTCTAACAAACCTGAGATCCTACCTCTAACATGAAATGTGATATCCAACTCCTTCCCATTCCAATCCTGAGACCCTTCCTATAGCATGAGACGTGATATCTTAATGCTTCTAATACCAAACCTGAGACCCTTCCTATAGCATGATATGGGATATCCAACTCCTTCCCAATCCAATCCTGAGACCCTTCTGATAGCATGAGATGTGATATCTCAATGCTTCTACCAAACCTGAGACCCTTCCTATGGCATGAGATGTGATATCAAACTCCTTCCCATTCGAATCCTGAGACCCTTCCCATACCATGAGATGTGACATCTCAATGTTTCTCATACCAAACCTGAGGCCCTTCCTATAGCAAGAGATATGGTATACAAATCCTTCCCATTCCAAACCTGAAACCCTTCCTATAGCATGAGATGTGATATCCGAATCCTTCCCAATCCAATTCTGAGACCCTTCCTATAGCATGAGATGAAATATCACAATGCTTGTAATACCAAATCTGAGTCCCTTCATATAGTATGAGATGTGATATCCAACTCCTTCCCATTCCAATCTGAGACCATGCCTATAGCATGAGATGTGATATCTCAATGCTTCTAATACCAAACCTGAGATCCTTGCTATGACATGAGATGTGATATTCAATTCCTTCCCATTCCAAACCTGAAACCCTTCCTACAGCATGCGATGTGATATCTCAGTGCTTCTAATACCAAACCTGAGACCCGTCCTATAACATGAGATGGGATATCCAACTCCTTCCCGTTCCAAACCTGAGACCCTTCCTATAGTATGAGATGTGATATCCAACTCCTTCCCATCCCAATCCTGAGACACTTCCGATAGCAGAGATGTTATATCTCAATGCTTATACCAAACCTGAGACCCTTCCTATGGCATGAGATGTGATATTCAACTCCTTCCCATTCCAATCCTGAGACCCTTCTTATAGCATGAGATGCGATATCTCAATGCTTCTAATACCAAACCTGGACCCTTCCTATAGCATGAAATGTGATATCAAACTCCGTCCCATTCCAATCCTGCATCCCTTCCTATGGTATGAGATTTGATATCTCAATGTTTCTACTACCAAACCTGAGACCCTTCCTATAACATGAGACGTGATATCCAACTCCTTCCCATTCCAATCCTGAGACTCTTCCTATAGCATGAGATGTGATATCTCAATGCTTCTACCAAACCTGAGACCCTTCTATAGCATGAGATGTGATATCCGACTCCTTCCCATTCCAATCCTCAGATACTTCCTATAGCATGAGATGTGATATCTCAATGCTTCTAATACCAAACCTGAGACCCTTCCTATGGCATGAGATTTGATATCAAACTCCTTCCCAATCCAATCCTGAGACCCTTCCTATAGCATGAGATATGATATCCAACTCCTTCCCATTCCAATCCTGAAACCCTTCCTACACCATGAGATGTGATATCTTAATGCTTCTAATACCAAACCTGAGACCCGTCCTATAACATGAGATGTGATATCCAAATCCTTCCCCTTCCAAACCTGAGACCCTTCCTTTAGCATGAGATGTGATATCCAGCTCCTTCTCATTCCAATCCTGAGACCCTTCCGATAGCATGAGATGTGATATCTCAATGCTTCTAATAACAAAACTGAGACCCTCCCTATAGCATGAGATGTGATATCTAAGTCCTTCCCATTCCAATCCTGAGACCCTTCGGATAGCAGAGATGTAATATCTCAATGCTTATACCAAACCTGAGACCCTTCCTATGGCATGAGATGTGATATCCAACTCCTTCCCATTCCAATCCTGAGACCCCTCCTATAGCATGAGATGGGATATCTCAATGCTTCTACCAAACCTGACACCCTTCCTTTAGCATGAGATGTGATATCCAACTCCTTCCCATTCCAATCCTGAGACCCTTACTATAGCATGAGATGTGATATCTCAATGCTTCTAATACCAAACCTGAGATCCTTCCTATAACATGAGATGTGATATCCAAATCCTTCCCCTTCCAAACCTGAGACCCTCCCTTTAGCATGAGATGTGATATCCAACTCCTTCCCATTCCAATCCTGAGACCCTTCTGATAGCATGAGATGTGATGTCTCAATGCTTCTAATACCAAACCTGAGATCCTTCCGATAGCATGAGATGTGATATCTCAATGCTTCTAATACCAAACCTGAGATCCTTCCTATAACATGAGATGTGATATCCAAATCCTTCCCCTTCCAAACCTGAGACCCTCCCTTTAGCGTGAGATGTGATATCCAACTCCTTCCCATTCCAATCCTGAGACCCTTCTGATAGCATGAGATGTGATGTCTCAATGCCTCTAATACCAAACCTGAGATCCTACCTCTAACATGAAATGTGATATCCAACTCCTTCCCCTTCCAAACCTGAAACCCTTCCTACAGCATGCAATGTGATATCTCAATGCTTCTAATACCAAACCTGAGATCCGTCCTATAACATGAGATGGGATATCCAACTCCTTCCCGTTCCAAACCTGAGACCCTTCCTATAGTATGAGATGTGATATCCAACTCCTTCCCATCCCAATCCTGAGACACTTCCGATAGCAGAGCTGTTATATCTCAATGCTTATACCAAACCTGAGACCCTTCCTATGGCATGAGATGTGATATCCAACTCCTTCCCATTCCAATCCTGAGACCCTTCTTATAGCATGAGATGCGATATCTCAATGCTTCTAATACCAAACCTGGACCCTTCCTATAGCATGAAATGTGATATCAAACTCCGTCCCATTCCAATCCTGCATCCCTTCCTATGGTATGAGATTTGATATCTCAATGTTTCTACTACCAAACCTGAGACCCTTCCTATAACATGAGACGGGATATCCAACTCCTTCCCATTCCAATCCTCAGATACTTCCTATAGCATGAGATGTGATATCTCAATGCTTCTAATACCAAACCTGAGACCCTTCCTATGGCATGAGATTTGATATCAAACTCCTTCCCAATCCAATCCTGAGACCCTTCCTATAGCATGAGATATGATATCCAACTCCTTCCCATTCCAATCCTGAAACCCTTCCTACACCATGAGATGTGATATCTTAATGCTTCTAATACCAAACCTGAGACCCGTCCTATAACATGAGATGTGATATCCAAATCCTTCCCCTTCCAAACCTGAGACCCTTCCTTTAGCATGAGATGTGATATCCAGCTCCTTCTCATTCCAATCCTGAGACCCTTCCGATAGCATGAGATGTGATATCTCAATGCTTCTAATAACAAAACTGAGACCCTCCCTATAGCATGAGATGTGATATCTAAGTCCTTCCCATTCCAATCCTGAGACCCTTCGGATAGCAGAGATGTGATATCACAATGCTTATACCAAACCTGAGACCCTTCCTATGGCATGAGATGTGATATCCAAATCCTTCCCATTCCAATCCTGAGACCCCTCCTATAGCATGAGATGGGATATCTCAATGCTTCTACCAAACCTGACACCCTTCCTTTAGCATGAGATGTGATATCCAAATCCTTCCCCTTCCAAACCTGAGACCCTCCCTTTAGCATGAGATGTGATATCCAACTCCTTCCCATTTCAATCCTGAGACCCTTCTGATAGCATGAGATGTGATGTCTCAATGCTTCTAATACCAAACCTGAGATCCTTCCGATAGCATGAGATGTGATATCTCAATGCTTCTAATACCAAACCTGAGATCCTTCCTATAACATGAGATGTGATATCCAAATCCTTCCCCTTCCAAACCTGAGACCCTCCCTTTAGCGTGAGATGTGATATCCAACTCCTTCCCATTCCAATCCTGAGACCCTTCTGATAGCATGAGATGTGATGTCTCAATTCCTCTAATACCAAACCTGAGATCCTACCTCTAACATGAAATGTGATATCCAACTCCTTCCCCTTCCAAACCTGAAACCCTTCCTACAGCATGCGATGTGATATCTCAATGCTTCTAATACCAAACCTGAGACCCGTCCTATAACATGAGATGGGATATCCAACTCCTTCCCGTTCCAAACCTGAGACTCTTCCTATAGTATGAGAAGTGATATCCAACTCCTTCCCATCCCAATCCTGAGACACTTCCGATAGCAGAGCTGTTATATCTCAATGCTTATACCAAACCTGAGACCCTTCCTATGGCATGAGATGTGATATCCAACTCCTTCCCATTCCAATCCTGAGACCCTTCTTATAGCGTGAGATGCGATATCTCAATGCTTCTAATACCAAACCTGGACCCTTCCTATAGCATGAAATGTGATATCAAACTCCGTCCCATTCCAATCCTGCATCCCTTCCTATGGTATGAGATTTGATATCTCAATGTTTCTACTACCAAACCTGAGACCCTTCCTATAACATGAGACGTGATATCCAACTCCTTCCCATTCCAATCCTGAGACTCTTCCTATAGCATGAGATGTGATATCTCAATGCTTCTACCAAACCTGAGACCCTTCTATAGCATGAGATGTGATATCCGACTCCTTCCCATTCCAATCCTCAGATACTTCCTATAGCATGAGATGTGATATCTCAATGCTTCTAATACCAAACCTGAGACCCTTCCTATGGCATGAGATTTGATATCAAACTCCTTCCCAATCCAATCCTGAGACCCTTCCTATAGCATGAGATATGATATCCAACTCCTTCCCATTCCAATCCTGAAACCCTTCCTACACCATGAGATGTGATATCTTAATGCTTCTAATACCAAACCTGAGACCCGTCCTATAACATGAGATGTGATATCCAAATCCTTCCCCTTCCAAACCTGAGACCCTTCCTTTAGCATGAGATGTGGAGTTGGATATCACATCTCATGCTATAGGAAGGGTCTCAGGTTTGGTATAAGCATTGAGATATCACATTTCATGCTATAGGAAGGGTCTCAGGATTGGAATGGGAAGGAGTTGGATATCACATCTCATGCTATAGGGAGGGTCTCACGTTTGGAAAGGGAAGGAGTAGGATATCACATTTCATGTTAGAGGTAGGATCTCAGGTTTGGTATTAGAGGCATTGAGATATCACATCTCATGCTATCAGAGGCTCTCAGGATTGGAATGGGAAGGAGTTGGATACCACATCTCATGCCAAAGGGAGGGTCTCAGGTTTGGAAGGGGAAGTATTTGGATATCACATCTCGTGTTATAGGAAGGATCTCAGGTTTGGTATTAGAAGAATTGAGATATCACATCTCATGTTATCGGAAGGATCTCAGGTTTGGTATTAGAAGCATTGAGATATCACATCTCATGCTATCAGAAGGGTCTCAGGATTGGAATGGGAAGGAGTTGGATATCCCATCTCATGCTATAGGAAGGGTCTCAGGTTGGAATGGGAAGGAGTTGGATATCACATCTCATGCCAAAGGAAGGATCTCAGGTTTGGTATTGGAAGCATTGAGACATCACATCTCATGCTATAGGGAGGGTCTCACGTTTGGAAAGGGAAGGAGTAGGATATCACATTTCATGTTAGAGGTAGGATCTCAGGGTTGGTGTTAGGAAAGATTTCGTTATTGTAGGGAACTTTCCTTCCATGTGGCAACCCCTAAACTTTTTGCTATTGTTTTCAACCTGTTTTCTTGACTTTGCCAGAGAAGTGCAGCCTTCTGCTGTACTCCTCTGGGCTTTCGCTCCTTTCTTACGGGGAAACTGACATGCCCTTAAGACAGTCAGTACCGGGGAACGCTGTTTCCCGTAGTTTCTTTTATCGTGTCGCCATTTTAGTGCAACACGACACAAGAGGGCACTGTAAGCTAAGTTACAGCTCTCTTGGGTCTCTAGCCTTCTACAGACCCTAGACACTCTTATAGGATGGTTTTTGGATCGGTGCAAGTCATTCAGGGACTGGGCTGGTGGCAGCGATCATTTGGTTTATTTTGAGCTCCTTTTGCCGTTCTGAGCACCTTTTTGCCGCGAACACAAAAGGGTGGCCCGGCTACCCAAAATGGCCGGACCACGAGGCTCCTTTGTCTCGTCCACTGTCCGTCTTGCTCCCTTTACCTTCCCCCGGGTCAGGCGACCCGGGGCCTTCCTTATTTGGGCATGTAGTTTCCCGCGAAACACGGTTGCTTTCGCGGGCTTCTACATGTCGTTTGAGTGCCCCCAGGATGTGGGCTGGGCTGTCTGGTCCCAATACACATCCTGGGTGCCAGAGAGTCTAGGGTGGTGTGAATGCCTGGGACCACTGTGGTCCGTGATTGGTCCACGTATGGTATGTGTGTTGATGAGCGGATCTCCCATTGGCTCCCCTCCGTTTTGGCGCGAAGGGAACCGTGGATAAGAGGGAGCTGGAAACACCACTACCATGTCGATCTCCTGAGTTCTTACGAACCCAGGGATACAGGAGCCAAGTATCCTGCGAACACGAGGCTGGACCGAGGAATCACTGGTGACCCCCTGAAGAACTTCTGCTCCTCATTGCTGTCGTCCGGTGAAGCCCTTTCCACCTAAGATCGAACAAGAAGGCCTGTACTGGCGCTTCGACCTATTGGAATAGCAGGACCAGCTATTCCCGGCACCTTCATCAACTCCTGCTGTAAGCCTTCGGAAGTGTCTCTGGGCCATCCAGTTGACTGACCAGCTTACTAAGGAGGCCTGCTCTGTAATCGCCGACAGGTTGGGTGGTATTCTGAGTCCGGGGCATGCTCACACGCTTCGTTTGCTTAGCAGTCCTAAGCTAGAGGTGAGCGGTGCTCGTTTGGCTTGAATACACCCGGCCGTTCCGTTGCCCTGCGGTGGCGACAAAACTGTGCTTGTTTCTTCGATCGGGACGTCTTTTTACTCTGCACGACGACGAGACGTTCCCTGCTCTTCAGAACCTGCGAGAAGCTGCATCTATCGAGGAGAAGCTCGGGCCTGCTTGCTTCGGGGACCGGTGAGTAGATTAGCTAGGATCTGGTCGCCCTCCTGCAGTGCCCCTTGCTTTTCCCCGCTGTAAATACAGCACCCCTTGTCCGTACTCGCGCCCTGCTTCTGCCTCACAGTGGAGGCTGCGCTAGAGTCGCGGACCGTGTTCTCCTTCATTAGAGCTCCCTACAGAGCTGTTCAACGTCCTCCGAAGAGCTTCACCTTCTGCCCATTGGCACCGGCGTGTGCAGGTACTTTTGAGCGCTAGGCTCCACTCTTCGTAGGGATTGGACTACCATCTAGTTAGGGGCCTCAGAAGGCGGACATATCACACGCATTGGTTCGCACTGCCTGTTTTCCTTCCCCTGCAGGTGGATAACATATTTCGTGCTGCTAATGCTGTGAAACTGAGTATTCTGTATATATATTGGGTGGATAGTGTATGTGTTGGTTTAATATCGTTGTATATCGCTGCTTTTACTGTGGTTATTAGTTTCAAGGCCTTATAATAAATGTGTATCTATTTTTGATATAAACAACTGTTTGGAGTAGTTTGTAAGCGCTCTTGCTTTGTGTGCTCACTGTGGGCTTTCAGTCACCCTCACCCCTCTTGAGACCTAGTCTTGACCGCCGCGATCGCTACCTTGATTGGTCTGGCTTGTCCAGAGGTTACCCTGTTCCAAGTAATTAGGTTGGCCTTCTGAACTTCTGCGCCACCAGGACAGAGTTCGGAAATCCGTCTTAACAAATTGGTGGCAGCGGTGGGATACGACTGAAGGTATCCAGTGTTGCGCACGAGCTAAGGCGTTTTCAGGTTATTCCAACCAGGACACGCAGTATAGTATTGAATATAACGTTAAAAAGGCCATAGTCCTATCAACAGTATGGAAACGAATACTTTATTAACCTTAAATGCTTCGAAATCTGAAACATTGAAGAAGATGTGTGCGGAGAGAGGGGTTTCCTCTCAAGGCACTAAATTGGAAATGATCCAGAGAATCGTGGCGTGGCAAGAAGCGCAGCTTGACGCTATAACTTCCGAGGACAGTGCAGAAGGTGGTGGGGCTGCTCTCACTGGCAGAACCGACGGTTCTGCCGCTGCACTGATCCATCACGACCACGAGGACAGGGAGGATGTAATGTCTAACGTTTCCTCTGCCAGTGTTGATGGGGAGGCTATGCTTGAATTCAAGAAGCAAGAGCTGCGGTTTAGGCAGCAGGAGCTTGAATTCAGCATAGCCAAACTGAAAATCGACCAGGCAGAAAAACAAAAAGACAGGGATCACCAGTTGGAACTGGCCAAGCTTCAGTTCGCAAATGGGTCCAAGGGTCCTGGACATGGTTCTGGGGCTTCCTCTCATCCACGGTTTCCAAAAGATCTGCTCAGTGTGTATGAGGAACGAAATGACATTATGGACTGGTTAAATGCGTTTGAGTATGCATGCGAGGTTCAAGAGGTTGATAATGCGGATAAGATTGCATGGTTACTCAGCAGACTGCCCCATTCTGGTTGCAGTGCCATTATGGAAATGTCGAAGGCTGAGCGCGCTGATTTTGCAATGTTGAAGCAGACTCTCATTTTAAAGTTTGGGAAGACTCCGACCCAATATTTGAAAAGGTTTAGAGAGTATAAGAAAAAGGAAGGTGGTACTTGGGTGTCGTATGTAGCTGAGTCCCTGAAAAACTTGACTGGCTGGGTTGAAGGTTATAAGGTTTCTACCTTCGAAGGCATGATCAATCTGGTCATGCTGGAACACATTTTTGCTTCTTCTTCCCCGGAGCTTAAGCAGCATTTGGCCGATTCGAAGGAGATAGATCCTAAGAAGCTGGCCATTGCAGCAGATTTATGGGTGTCACATCGAGTGTCCCATAAGGACAAAACTCATCCTGGTAAGCAGGAGGAAGGGAAAAAGTCCAAAGATGTGGAGGGTGGAGAATCTGCTAAATCTTCTTCCCATAAGGGCCACAAAAAGAAAAATAAGGGTAAGCCATCCGAGAACTCACAGGGTAGTGGAGGTTCGCCTCCGAAACAGAACTCTGGTTATAATAAGCCTCCCTACGTAAACAGACCCAATGGGGCTTGTTTTTCTTGTGGAGCAACTGACCATGTGAAGGGGGATCCCCGTTGTAAGGTTAGACCTTTGGGGGTCCACTCCGCTAATCTGGCCTTCTCCTCCTACGAGGAAGAAGAGATTACAGGAGCATCCTTCTCCTCAGACTCATTTCCCAGCGGAATAGAGGCTGAGGTAGTTTTAGTGTCCCTGGGTTCCTGGGAGCCTAAAGTCGCAGAGGCGTATGCTAGGATTCCGGATAATACCAAGCACTACTTTAAAGACAGTGTGCTGATCAATGGAGTGGATACTCCAGCTCTTAGGGATAGTGGGTGCAGTCGAACTGTAGTGGATTCTACCTTGGTAGACTCAGAGGAAGTTGCCAGAGCTACTCTGATGCCCACTAAGTTGGCTGACGGCCCCCTCCGTATGTTTCCCGTGATCCCTGTTAATCTAACTTTAAATGGTACAGCAGTTAGGATTCCAGTGAGCATTCAGAGAAACGTCCCGGGAAAGGTCTTGTTGGGCAATGATCTCAGAGCTCTAGGGCTCGTAGGAGACACTGCCGAAAGACCCTACACACGGTCTCAAGCACGGGCAGCATTGGCCAAGTCCAATACGCCGCCCCAGCCGAAGGGGAAACCCAAGGCGAAAGGAGTCAACAAGTCCCGACGGGGGAAAGAGAATATTCCCCCGAACTCGCCTACCACTGCGGTGGAGGGAGTTGGTCAATCGCCCGAGCCTGACGAGGAGGTGGCGATGCCTGAAGTGTTCGACCCCAACGACCATCCTGAACTAAAAGACTTGTTAGTTGAAGGAGGTCCTGATAGGGACGACTTCAGTAAGGGCCAACGTGAGTGCCCATCTCTGGAAGGCCTAAGGAGACAGGCCTGCTCCCAGCTTGAGGGTGAACCTCCTGGGAAGCATCGGATTTATTGGGAAGGTGGACTCCTGTACAGTGAGCCCACAGAGTCTACAGAAGGAGACCATAGGAGGTTGGTGGTTCCCCTTTCTGTTAGACCCTTCCTCCTGCAGTTGGCGCATGAAGTTCCCCTTGCTGGTCACCTTGGAATGAAGAGGACCAAGCAAAGGTTATCTATGCACTTCTACTGGCCCAAGATGGGGGTGCAAGTAGAAAGTCACTGCAGGAGTTGTGCCTCCTGCCAGTTGTCTGGTAAGGTTGGCGCGACAATCCAAGCTCCGTTGGTACCGCTCCCAGTTGTGGGGGTACCATTTGAAAGGGTAGGGATCGACATCGTTGGTCCCCTTGACCCGCAAACATCCTCAGGCAATAGGTTTATCCTGGTGCTGGTCGACCATGCAACCAGGTATCCTGAGGCCATCCCATTAAAGACTGTAACTGCCAAGTCAGTTGCAAAAGCGTTACTCGGCATATTTACTAGGGTTGGCTTCCCTAAAGAAGTTGTGTCAGATCGTGGCAGCAACTTTATGTCGAAGTATATGCAGGCTATGTGGAAAGAATGTGGGGTCACCTACAAGTTCTCTTCTGCATACCACCCCCAGACCAATGGTCTGGTGGAGCGTTTCAACAGAACGCTAAAGAGCATGATTGGGGCTCTGGAGGAGCCCCAGAGGAGGAAATGGGACCTTCTTTTACCATGCTTGTTGTTTGCCTACAGAGAGGTACCACAGGAGGGTGTTGGCTTCAGCCCCTTCGAACTTCTGTTCGGTCATCCCGTACGGGGACCCTTAGCCATCGTCAAAGAGGGATGGGAGATGCCCACTCCCCCTGTTACTACCAATGTAGTTGACTATGTGCTAGGGCTCAGAAAACGGATGGTACTCCTGATGGGCTTGGCTAGTGAAAAGTTGAAGGCCGGACAAGCGCTGGTGAAACATTGGTACGACCAGAAAGCTTCCTTAATTCACTTTACCCCTGGTCAGCAAGTCCTGATCATGAACCCTATAAGGCCTCGCGCTTTACAGGACAAATGGTCAGGCCCTTACACAGTGGTGGAGCCCCTGGGTGAGGTGAACTATTTAGTGGACCTTGGAAGGCCTGGACAGGCTCCAAAAGTGTTCCACGTAAATAGGCTGAAGGCTTTCGTCCCAAGAGTCGAAATCGCAGCACTGCTACTGGCGTCAGACGTTGAGGAAGAGGAGTCAGAACCTCTTCCCGACCTGTTCCAAAGCGGTCCTTCAGATAGCTCCGTTGAGGGTGTCCGAGTGGCCCCTCACCTGACTTCTGATCAGCAGGCTGAGGTGAAAAGTTTGCTTAGGCAGTTTTCCCCCCTGTTTTCACAGTCGCCTGGTTTGACACCTTGGTGCAAACATAACATTGACACAGGAGACAGTGTACCTACCAAAAGTAGGGGATACAGGATGTCGGATAAAGTACGGTCTTATATTAAGACCGAGGTCAACAAGATGTTAGACCTTGGGGTGATTGAACCCTCTAGTAGTCCTTGGTCCAGTCCTGTGGTTCTGGTTCCAAAAGCAGGCACTTCTGAATTGAGGTTCTGCGTGGATTACAGGGCTCTGAATGCTGTCACCAAGACAGACGCTCACCCCTTGCCTCGAACTGACGAGCTGGTGGATACCTTGGGTGCCTCCAAGTACCTCAGCACGTTTGACCTGACTGCGGGCTATTGGCAAATAGCTTTAGCAGAACATGCCAAGGAGAAGACAGCATTTTCAACTCCCGACGGGCTTTACCAATTCCGGGTAATGCCGTTCGGATTGAAGAATGCACCTGCCACTTTCCAGAGGCTTGTGAATCATGTGTTGAATGGGTTGGACGAATTCTGTCTTGCATATCTGGACGATATAGCAGTTTTCAGTGCCACCTGGGAAGACCATGTGAAACACCTCGGGATTGTGCTCCAGGCTCTTCAGAAAGCCCACTTGACCATAAAGGCGAGTAAATGCCAGATTGGACAAGGCTCAGTGGTTTACCTTGGGCATGAAGTAGGTGGAGGAAGGATACAGCCTCTCCCCAGTAAAGTACAAGCAGTACAAGACTGGCCTACCCCCACTACACAAACCCAAGTGAGAGCCTTCTTAGGACTCACGGGTTATTACCGCAATTTTATGGCAGACTATGGCACCATAGCTGCTCCTCTGACTGCCCTCACAACTCCGAAGAAACCCAAGAAGGTAACTTGGACTGACGAGTGTGAGAAGGCCTTCAATGGCTTGAAAGACTCCTTGTGCCAGGCCCCTGTGCTCAGGGCCCCTGATTATCAAAGACCTTTTATCGTGCAGACGGATGCCTCTGACACTGGGATAGGAGCTGTACTATCACAAGTAGATGAGAAGGGTAAGGAACACCCTATCGGTTTTATTAGTCGCCAGCTTAAGGACAGAGAGCTCAGATGGTCCACGGTAGAGAAAGAATGTTTCTCTGTTGTGTGGGCCCTAAGGAAGCTGCGGCCCTACCTCTATGGGACCCACTTCACTGTGCAGACTGACCATAAGCCGTTAAAGTGGCTAATGAACATGAAGGGGGAGAATCCAAAGTTGCTTAGGTGGTCCATAAGTCTACAAGGCTTCGACTTCACTATTGAGCATAGGCCAGGTGTCCAACATAGCAATGCTGATGGGTTGTCCAGAATGTTTTACCGACCTGAACAAGAGACTCATCCAGGGGTGGATTAGTTCCCCCTGTCCATAGTCTGGGAGGGGCGAGTGTTAGGAAAGATTTCGTTATTGTAGGGAACTTTCCTTCCATGTGGCAACCCCTAAACTTTTTGCTATTGTTTTCAACCTGTTTTCTTGACTTTGCCAGAGAAGTGCAGCCTTCTGCTGTACTCCTCTGGGCTTTCGCTCCTTTCTTACGGGGAAACTGACATGCCCTTAAGACAGTCAGTACCGGGGAACGCTGTTTCCCGTAGTTTCTTTTATCGTGTCGCCATTTTAGTGCAACACGACACAAGAGGGCACTGTAAGCTAAGTTACAGCTCTCTTGGGTCTCTAGCCTTCTACAGACCCTAGACACTCTTATAGGATGGTTTTTGGATCGGTGCAAGTCATTCAGGGACTGGGCTGGTGGCAGCGATCATTTGGTTTATTTTGAGCTCCTTTTGCCGTTCTGAGCACCTTTTTGCCGCGAACACAAAAGGGTGGCCCGGCTACCCAAAATGGCCGGACCACGAGGCTCCTTTGTCTCGTCCACTGTCCGTCTTGCTCCCTTTACCTTCCCCCGGGTCAGGCGACCCGGGGCCTTCCTTATTTGGGCATGTAGTTTCCCGCGAAACACGGTTGCTTTCGCGGGCTTCTACATGTCGTTTGAGTGCCCCCAGGATGTGGGCTGGGCTGTCTGGTCCCAATACACATCCTGGGTGCCAGAGAGTCTAGGGTGGTGTGAATGCCTGGGACCACTGTGGTCCGTGATTGGTCCACGTATGGTATGTGTGTTGATGAGCGGATCTCCCATTGGCTCCCCTCCGTTTTGGCGCGAAGGGAACCGTGGATAAGAGGGAGCTGGAAACACCACTACCATGTCGATCTCCTGAGTTCTTACGAACCCAGGGATACAGGAGCCAAGTATCCTGCGAACACGAGGCTGGACCGAGGAATCACTGGTGACCCCCTGAAGAACTTCTGCTCCTCATTGCTGTCGTCCGGTGAAGCCCTTTCCACCTAAGATCGAACAAGAAGGCCTGTACTGGCGCTTCGACCTATTGGAATAGCAGGACCAGCTATTCCCGGCACCTTCATCAACTCCTGCTGTAAGCCTTCGGAAGTGTCTCTGGGCCATCCAGTTGACTGACCAGCTTACTAAGGAGGCCTGCTCTGTAATCGCCGACAGGTTGGGTGGTATTCTGAGTCCGGGGCATGCTCACACGCTTCGTTTGCTTAGCAGTCCTAAGCTAGAGGTGAGCGGTGCTCGTTTGGCTTGAATACACCCGGCCGTTCCGTTGCCCTGCGGTGGCGACAAAACTGTGCTTGTTTCTTCGATCGGGACGTCTTTTTACTCTGCACGACGACGAGACGTTCCCTGCTCTTCAGAACCTGCGAGAAGCTGCATCTATCGAGGAGAAGCTCGGGCCTGCTTGCTTCGGGGACCGGTGAGTAGATTAGCTAGGATCTGGTCGCCCTCCTGCAGTGCCCCTTGCTTTTCCCCGCTGTAAATACAGCACCCCTTGTCCGTACTCGCGCCCTGCTTCTGCCTCACAGTGGAGGCTGCGCTAGAGTCGCGGACCGTGTTCTCCTTCATTAGAGCTCCCTACAGAGCTGTTCAACGTCCTCCGAAGAGCTTCACCTTCTGCCCATTGGCACCGGCGTGTGCAGGTACTTTTGAGCGCTAGGCTCCACTCTTCGTAGGGATTGGACTACCATCTAGTTAGGGGCCTCAGAAGGCGGACATATCACACGCATTGGTTCGCACTGCCTGTTTTCCTTCCCCTGCAGGTGGATAACATATTTCGTGCTGCTAATGCTGTGAAACTGAGTATTCTGTATATATATTGGGTGGATAGTGTATGTGTTGGTTTAATATCGTTGTATATCGCTGCTTTTACTGTGGTTATTAGTTTCAAGGCCTTATAATAAATGTGTATCTATTTTTGATATAAACAACTGTTTGGAGTAGTTTGTAAGCGCTCTTGCTTTGTGTGCTCACTGTGGGCTTTCAGTCACCCTCACCCCTCTTGAGACCTAGTCTTGACCGCCGCGATCGCTACCTTGATTGGTCTGGCTTGTCCAGAGGTTACCCTGTTCCAAGTAATTAGGTTGGCCTTCTGAACTTCTGCGCCACCAGGACAGAGTTCGGAAATCCGTCTTAACAGTTGGTATTAGAGGCATTGAGATATCACATCTCATGCTATCAGAAGGGTCTCAGGATTGGAATGGGAAGGAGTTGGATATCACATCTCATGCTAAAGGGAGGGTCTCAGGTTTGGAAGGGGAAGGATTTTGATATCACATCTCATGTTATAGGAAGGAAATCAGGTTTGGTATTAGAAGCATTGAGATATCACATCTCATGCTATCAGAAGGGTCTCAGGATTGGAATGGGAAGGAGTTGGATATCCCATCTCATGCTATAGGAAGGGTCTCAGGTTGGAATGGGAAGGAGTTGGATATCACATCTCATGCCAAAGGAAGGATCTCAGGTTTGGTATTAGAAGCATTGAGACATCACATCTCATGCTATAGGGAGGGTCTCACGTTTGGAAAGGGAAGGAGTAGGATATCACATTTCATGTTAGAGGTAGGATCTCAGGTTTGGTATTAGAGGCATTGAGATATCACATCTCATGCTATCAGAAGGGTCTCAGGATTGGAATGGGAAGGAGTTGGATATCACATCTCATGCTAAAGGGAGGGTCTCAGGTTTGGAAGGGGAAGGATTTTGATATCACATCTCATGTTATAGGAAGGAAATCAGGTTTGGTATTAGAAGCATTGAGATATCACATCTCATGCTATCGAAAGGGTATCAGGATTGGATTTGGAAGTAGTTGGATATCCCATCTCATGCTATAGGAAGGGTCTCAGGTTGGAATGGGAAGGAGTTGGATATCACATCTCATGTTATAGGAAGGGTCTCAGGATTGGAATGGGAAATACTTCGATATCACATCTCATGCTATAGGAAGGCTCTCAGGTTTGGAAGGGGAAGGAGTTGGATATCACATCTCATGCCAAAGGGAGGGTCTCAGGTTTGGAAGGGGAAGGATTTGGATATCACATCTCGTGTTATAGGAAGGATCTCAGGTTTGGTATTAGAATAATTGAGATATCACATCTCATGCTATCGGAAGGATCTCAGGTTTGGTATTAGAAGCATTGAGATATCACATCTCATGCTCTCAGAAGGGTCTCAGGATTGGAATGGGAAGGAGTTGGATATCACATCTCATGCTATAGGAAGGTTCTCAGATTTGGTATAAGCATTGAGATATCACATCTCATGCTATAGGAAGGGTCTCAGGATTGGAATGGGAAGGAGTTGGATATCACATCTCATGCTAAAGGGAGGGTCTCAGGTTTGGAAGGGGAAGGATTTGGATATCACATCTCATGTTATAGGAAGGATCTCAGGTTTGGTATTAGAAGCATTGAGATACATCTCATGCTAAAGGAAGGGTATCAGGATTGGATTTGGAAGTAGTTGGATATCCCATCTCATGCTATAGGAAGGGTCTCAGGTTGGAATGGGAAGGTGTTGGGTATCACATCTCATGTTATAGGAAGGGTCTCAAAATTGAAATGGGAAATACTTCAATATCACATCTCATGCTATAGGAAGGCTCTCAGGTTTGGAAGGGGAAGGAGTTGGATATCACATTTCCCATCTCATGCTATAGGAAGGGTCTCAGGTTTGGTATTAGAAGCATTGAGATATCACATCTCATGCTATAGGAAGGGTCTCAGGATTGAAATGGGAAGGAGTTGGATATCACATCTCATGCCATAGGAAGGGTCTCAGGTTTGGTATAAGCATTGAGATATCGCATCTCTGCTATCGGAAGGGTCTCAGGATTGGAATGGGAAGGAGCTGGATATCACATCTCATGTTATAGGACGGGTCTCAGGTTTGGTATTAGAAGCATTAAGATATCACACCTTATGGTATAGGAAGGGTTTCAGGATTGGAATGGGAAGGAGTTGGATATCATATCTCATGCTATAGGAAGGGTCTCAGGATTGGAATGGGAAGGAGTTTGATATCAAATCTCATGCCATAGGAAGGGTCTCAGGTTTGGTATTAGAAGCATTGAGATATCACATCTCATGCTATAGGAAGTGTCTGAGGATTGGAATGGGAAGGAGTTGGATATCACATCTCATGCTATAGGAAGGGTCTCAGGATTGGATTTGGAAGTAGTTGGATATCCCATCTCATGCTATAGGAAGGGTCTCAGGTTGGAATGGGAAGGAGTTGGATATCACATCTCATGTTATAGGAAGGGTCTCAGGATTGGAATGGGAAGGACTTCGATATCACATCTCATGTTATAGGAAGGCTCCCAGGTTTGGAAGGGGAAGGAGTTGGATATCACATTTCATGTTAGAGGTAGGATCTCAGGTTTGGTATTAGAGGCATTGAGATATCACATCGCATGCTATCAGAACGGTCTCAGGATTGGAATGGGAAGGAGTTGGATATCACATCTCATGCTATCGGAAGGATCTCAGGTTTGGTATTAGAAGCATTGAGATATCACATCTCATGCTATCGAAAGGGTATCAGGATTGGATTTGGAAGTAGTTGGATATCCCATCTCATGCTATAGGAAGGGTCTCAGGTTGGAATGGGAAGGAGTTGGATATCACATCTCATGTTATAGGAAGGGTCTCAGGATTGGAATGGGAAATACTTCGATATCACATCTCATGCTATAGGAAGGCTCTCAGGTTTGGAAGGGGAAGGAGTTGGATATCACATTTCATGTTAGAGGTAGGATCTCAGGTTTGTTAGAGGCATTGAGATATCACATCTCATGCTATCAGAAAGGTCTCAGGATTGGAATGGGAAGGAGTTGGATATCACATCTCATGCCAAAGGGAGGGTCTCAGGTTTGGAAGGGGAAGGATTTGGATATCACATCTTGTGTTATAGGAAGGATCTCAGGTTTGGTATTAGAATAATTGAGATATCACATCTCATGCTATCGGAAGGATCTCAGGTTTGGTATTAGAAGCATTGAGATATCACATCTCATGCTCTCAGAAGGGTCTCAGGATTGGAATGGGAAGGAGTTGGATATCACATCTCATGCTATAGGAAGGTTCTCAGATTTGGTATAAGCATTGAGATACCACATCTCATGCTATAGGAAGGGTCTCAGGATTGGAATGGGAAGGAGTTGGATATCACATCTCATGCTAAAGGGAGTGTCTCAGGTTTGGAAGGGGAAGGATTTGGATATCACATCTCATGTTATAGGAAGGATCTCAGGTTTGGTATTAGAAGCATTGAGATACATCTCATGCTAAAGGAAGGGTATCAGGATTGGATTTGGAAGTAGTTGGATATCCCATCTCATGCTATAGGAAGGGTCTCAGGTTGGAATGGGAAGGTGTTGGGTATCACATCTCATGTTATAGGAAGGGTCTCAAAATTGAAATGGGAAATACTTCAATATCACATCTCATGCTATAGGAAGGCTCTCAGGTTTGGAAGGGGAAGGAGTTGGATATCACATTTCCCATCTCATGCTATAGGAAGGGTCTCAGGTTTGGTATTAGAAGCATTGAGATATCACATCTCATGCTATAGGAAGGGTCTCAGGATTGAAATGAGAAGGAGTTGGATATCACATCTCATGCCATAGGAAGGGTCTCAGGTTTGGTATAAGCATTGAGATATCGCATCTCTGCTATCGGAAGGGTCTCAGGATTGGAATGGGAAGGAGCTGGATATCACATCTCATGTTATAGGAAGGGTCTCAGGATTGGAATGGGAAGGAGTTTGATATCAAATCTCATGCCATAGGAAGGGTCTCAGGTTTGGTATTAGAAGCATTGAGATATCACATCTCACGCTATAGGAAGTGTCTGAGGATTGGAATGGGAAGGAGTTGGATATCATATCTCATGCTATAGGAAGGGTCTCAGGATTGGAATGGGAAGGAGTTGGATATCATATCTCATGCTATAGGAAGGGTCTCAGGATTGGAATGGGAAGGAGTTTGATATCAAATCTCATGCCATAGGAAGGGTCTCAGGTTTGGTATTAGAAGCATTGAGATATCACATCTCATGCTATAGGAAGTGTCTGAGGATTGGAATGGGAAGGAGTTGGATATCACATCTCATGCTATAGGAAGGGTCTCAGGATTGGATTTGGAAGTAGTTGGATATCCCATCTCATGCTATAGGAAGGGTCTCAGGTTGGAATGGGAAGGAGTTGGATATCACATCTCATGTTATAGGAAGGGTCTCAGGATTGGAATGGGAAGGACTTCGATATCACATCTCATGTTATAGGAAGGCTCCCAGGTTTGGAAGGGGAAGGAGTTGGATATCACATTTCATGTTAGAGGTAGGATCTCAGGTTTGGTATTAGAGGCATTGAGATATCACATCTCATGCTATCAGAACGGTCTCAGGATTGGAATGGGAAGGAGTTGGATATCACATCTCATGCTAAAGGGAGGCTCTCAGGTTTGGAAGGGGAAGGATTTGGATATCACATCTCATGTTATAGGAAGGATCTCAGGTTTGGTATTAGAAGCATTGAGATATCACATCTCATGCTATCGGAAGGATCTCAGGTTTGGTATTAGAAGCATTGAGATATCACATCTCATGCTATCAGAAGGGTCTCAGGATTGGAATGGGAAGGAGTTGGATATCACATCTCATGCTAAAAGGAGGGTCTCAGGTTTGGAAGGGGAAGGATTTGGATATCACATCTCATGTTATAGGAAGGATCTCAGGTTTGGTATTAGAAGCATTGAGATATCACATCTCATGCTATAGTAAGGGTCTCAGGATTGGAATGGGAAGGAGTTGGATATCACATCTCATGCTAAAGGAAGGGTCTCAGGTTTGGTAGAAGCATTGAGATATCACATCTCATGCTATAGGAAGGGTCTCAGGATTGGAATGGGAAGGAGTTGGATATCACATCTCATGCCATAGGAAGGGTCTCAGGTTTGGTATAAGCATTGAGATATCACATCTCTGCTATCCGAAGGGTCTCAGGATTGGAATGGGAAGGACTTGGATATCTCATCTCATGCTATAGGAAGGGTCTCAGGTTTGATATTAGAAGCATTGAGATATCACATCTCATGCTATCGGAAGGGTCTCAGGATTGGAATGGGAAGGAGTTGGATATCACATCTCATGCTAAAGGAAGGGTCTCAGGCTTGGAAGGTGAAGGATTTGGATATCACATCTCATGTCATAGGACGGGTCTCAGGTTCGTTATTAGAAGCACTGAGATATCACATCTCATGGTATAGGAAGGGTCTCAGGATTGGAATGGGAAGGAGTTGGATATCACATCTCAAGCTATAGGAAGGGTCTCAGGATTGGAATGGGAAGGAGTTTGATATCACATCTCATGCCATAGGAAGGGTCTAAGGTTTGGTAGAAGCATTGAGATATCACATCTCATGCTATCGGAAGGGTCTCAGGATTGGATTGGGAAGGAGTTGGATATCCCATCTCATGCTATAGGAAGGGTCTCAGGTTTGGTATTAGAAGCATTGAGATATCACATCTCATGCTATAGGAAGGGTCTCAGGATTGGAATGGGAAGGATTTGGATATCACATCTTATGCTAAAGGAAGGGTCTCAGGTTTGGAAGGGGAAACATTTGGATATCACATCTCATGTTATAGGACGGGTCCCAGGTTTGGTATTAGAAGCATTGAGATATCACAACTCATGCTATAGGAAGGGTCTCAGGATTGGAATGGGAAGTAGTTGGATATCACATGTCATGCTAAAGGAAGGGTCTCAGGTTTGATAGAAGTATTGAGATATCACATCTCATGCTATAGGAAGTGTCTCAGGATTGGAATATGAAGGAGTTGGATATCCCATCTCAGGCCATAGTAAGGGTCTCAGATTTGGTATAAGCATTGAGATATCATATCTCTGCTATCGGAAGGGTCTCAGGATAGGAATGGGACGGACTTAGATATCACATCTCATGCTATAGGGAGGGTCTCAGTTTTGATATTAGAAGCATTGAGATATCACATCTCATGCTATCGGAAGGGTCTCAGGATTGGAATGCGAAGAAGTTGGATATCACATCTCAAGCTATCTCAGGATTGGAATGGGAAGGAGTTGGATATCACATCTCATGCCAAAGGGAGGGTCTCAGGTTTGGAAGGGGAAGGATTTGGATATCACATCTCGTGTTATAGGAAGGATCTCAGGTTTGGTATTAGAATAATTGAGATATCACATCTCATGCTATCGGAAGGCTCTCAGGTTTGGTATTAGAAGCATTGAGATATCACATCTCATGCTCTCAGAAGGGTCTCAGGATTGGAATGGGAAGGAGTTGGATATCACATCTCAAGCTATAGGAAGGGTCTCAGGATTGGAATGGGAAGGAGTTTGATATCACATCTCATGCCATAGGAAGGGTCTAAGGTTTGGGAGAAGCATTGAGATATCACATCTCATGCTATCGGAAGGGTCTCAGGATTGGATTGGGAAGGAGTTGGATATCCCATCTCATGCTATAGGAAGGGTCTCAGGTTTGGTATTAGAAGCATTGAGATATCACATCTCATGCTATAGGAAGGGTCTCAGGATTGGAATGGGAAGGATTTGGATATCACATCTTATGCTAAAGGAAGGGTCTCAGGTTTGGAAGGGGAAACATTTGGATATCACATCTCATGTTATAGGACGGGTCCCAGGTTTGGTATTAGAAGCATTGAGATATCACAACTCATGCTATAGGAAGGGTCTCAGGATTGGAATGGGAAGTAGTTGGATATCACATGTCATGCTAAAGGAAGGGTCTCAGGTTTGATAGAAGTATTGAGATATCACATCTCATGCTATAGGAAGTGTCTCAGGATTGGAATATGAAGGAGTTGGATATCCCATCTCAGGCCATAGTAAGGGTCTCAGATTTGGTATAAGCATTGAGATATCATATCTCTGCTATCGGAAGGGTCTCAGGATAGGAATGGGACGGACTTAGATATCACATCTCATGCTATAGGGAGGGTCTCAGTTTTGATATTAGAAGCATTGAGATATCACATCTCATGCTATCGGAAGGGTCTCAGGATTGGAATGCGAAGAAGTTGGATATCACATCTCAAGCTATCTCAGGATTGGAATGGGAAGGAGTTGGATATCACATCTCATGCCAAAGGGAGGGTCTCAGGTTTGGAAGGGGAAGGATTTGGATATCACATCTCGTGTTATAGGAAGGATCTCAGGTTTGGTATTAGAATAATTGAGATATCACATCTCATGCTATCGGAAGGATCTCAGGTTTGGTATTAGAAGCATTGAGATATCACATCTCATGCTCTCAGAAGGGTCTCAGGATTGGAATGGGAAGGAGTTGGATATCACATCTCATGCTATAGGAAGGTTCTCAGATTTGGTATAAGCATTGAGATATCACATCTCATGCTATAGGAAGGGTCTCAGGATTGGAATGGGAAGGAGTTGGATATCACATCTCATGCTAAAGGGAGGGTCTCAGGTTTGGAAGGGGAAGGATTTGGATATCACATCTCATGTTATAGGAAGGATCTCAGGTTTGGTATTAGAAGCATTGAGATACATCTCATGCTAAAGGAAGGGTATCAGGATTGGATTTGGAAGTAGTTGGATATCCCATCTCATGCTATAGGAAGGGTCTCAGGTTGGAATGGGAAGGTGTTGGGTATCACATCTCATGTTATAGGAAGGGTCTCAAAATTGAAATGGGAAATACTTCAATATCACATCTCATGCTATAGGAAGGCTCTCAGGTTTGGAAGGGGAAGGAGTTGGATATCACATTTCCCATCTCATGCTATAGGAAGGGTCTCAGGTTTGGTATTAGAAGCATTGAGATATCACATCTCATGCTATAGGAAGGGTCTCAGGATTGAAATGGGAAGGAGTTGGATATCACATCTCATGCCATAGGAAGGGTCTCAGGTTTGGTATAAGCATTGAGATATCGCATCTCTGCTATCGGAAGGGTCTCAGGATTGGAATGGGAAGGAGCTGGATATCACATCTCATGTTATAGGACGGGTCTCAGGTTTGGTATTAGAAGCATTAAGATATCACATCTTATGGTATAGGAAGGGTTTCAGGATTGGAATGGGAAGGAGTTGGATATCATATCTCATGCTATAGGAAGGGTCTCAGGATTGGAATGGGAAGGAGTTTGATATCAAATCTCATGCCATAGGAAGGGTCTCAGGTTTGGTATTAGAAGCATTGAGATATCACATCTCATGCTATAGGAAGTGTCTGAGGATTGGAATGGGAAGGAGTTGGATATCACATCTCATGCTATAGGAAGGGTCTCAGGATTGGATTTGGAAGTAGTTGGATATCCCATCTCATGCTATAGGAAGGGTCTCAGGTTGGAATGGGAAGGAGTTGGATATCACATCTCATGTTATAGGAAGGGTCTCAGGATTGGAATGGGAAGGACTTCGATATCACATCTCATGTTATAGGAAGGCTCCCAGGTTTGGAAGGGGAAGGAGTTGGATATCACATTTCATGTTAGAGGTAGGATCTCAGGTTTGGTATTAGAGGCATTGAGATATCACATCTCATGCTATAAGAACGGTCTCAGGATTGGAATGGGAAGGAGTTGGATATCACATCTCATGCTAAAGGGAGGCTCTCAGGTTTGGAAGGGGAAGGATTTGGATATCACATCTCATGTTATAGGAAGGATCTCAGGTTTGGTATTAGAAGCATTGAGATATCACATCTCATGCTATCGGAAGGATCTCAGGTTTGGTATTAGAAGCATTGAGATATCACATCTCATGCTATCAGAAGGGTCTCAGGATTGGAATGGGAAGGAGTTGGATATCACATCTCATGCTAAAAGGAGGGTCTCAGGTTTGGAAGGGGAAGGATTTGGATATCACATCTCATGTTATAGGAAGGATCTCAGGTTTGGTATTAGAAGCATTGAGATATCACATCTCATGCTATAGTAAGGGTCTCAGGATTGGAATGGGAAGGAGTTGGATATCACATCTCATGCTAAAGGAAGGGTCTCAGGTTTGGTAGAAGCATTGAGATATCACATCTCATGCTATAGGAAGGGTCTCAGGATTGGAATGGGAAGGAGTTGGATATCACATCTCATGCCATAGGAAGGGTCTCAGGTTTGGTATAAGCATTGAGATATCACATCTCTGCTATCCGAAGGGTCTCAGGATTGGAATGGGAAGGACTTGGATATCTCATCTCATGCTATAGGAAGGGTCTCAGGTTTGATATTAGAAGCATTGAGATATCACATCTCATGCTATCGGAAGGGTCTCAGGATTGGAATGGGAAGGAGTTGGATATCACATCTCATGCTAAAGGAAGGGTCTCAGGCTTGGAAGGGGAAGGATTTGGATATCACATCTCATGTCATAGGACGGGTCTCAGGTTCGTTATTAGAAGCACTGAGATATCACATCTCATGGTATAGGAAGGGTCTCAGGATTGGAATGGGAAGGAGTTGGATATCACATCTCAAGCTATAGGAAGGGTCTCAGGATTGGAATGGGAAGGAGTTTGATATCACATCTCATGCCATAGGAAGGGTCTAAGGTTTGGTAGAAGCATTGAGATATCACATCTCATGCTATCGGAAGGGTCTCAGGATTGGATTGGGAAGGAGTTGGATATCCCATCTCATGCTATAGGAAGGGTCTCAGGTTTGGTATTAGAAGCATTGAGATATCACATCTCATGCTATAGGAAGGGTCTCAGGATTGGAATGGGAAGGATTTGGATATCACATCTTATGCTAAAGGAAGGGTCTCAGGTTTGGAAGGGGAAACATTTGGATATCACATCTCATGTTATAGGACGGGTCCCAGGTTTGGTATTAGAAGCATTGAGATATCACAACTCATGCTATAGGAAGGGTCTCAGGATTGGAATGGGAAGTAGTTGGATATCACATGTCATGCTAAAGGAAGGGTCTCAGGTTTGATAGAAGTATTGAGATATCACATCTCATGCTATAGGAAGTGTCTCAGGATTGGAATATGAAGGAGTTGGATATCCCATCTCAGGCCATAGTAAGGGTCTCAGATTTGGTATAAGCATTGAGATATCATATCTCTGCTATCGGAAGGGTCTCAGGATAGGAATGGGACGGACTTAGATATCACATCTCATGCTATAGGGAGGGTCTCAGTTTTGATATTAGAAGCATTGAGATATCACATCTCATGCTATCGGAAGGGTCTCAGGATTGGAACGCGAAGAAGTTGGATATCACATCTCAAGCTATCTCAGGGTTGGAATGGGAAGGAGTTTCAAATCACATCTCAAGCTATCGGAAGGGTCTCAGGTTTGGAAGGGGAAGGATTTGGATCTCACATCTCATGTATTAGGACGGGTCTCAGGTTTGGTATTGGAAGCATTGAGATATCACATCTCATGTTATAGGAAGGGTCCCAGGATTGGAATGGGAAGGAGTTGGATATCACATCTTAAGCTATCTCAGGATTGGAATGGGAAGGAGTTTGATATCACAATGCTTGTAATACCAAATCTGAGTCCCTTCATATAGCATGAGATGTGATATCCAACTCCTTCCCATTCCAATCTGAGACCCTTCCTATAGCATGAGATGTGACATCTCAATGCTTCTAATACCAAACCTGAGTCCCTTCATATAGCATGAGATGTGATATCCAACTCCTTCCCATTCCAATCTGAGACCCTTCCTATAGCATGAGATGTGACATCTCAATGCTTCTAATACCAAACCTGAGACCCTTCCTATAGCCTGAGATGTGATATCCGACTCCTTCCCATTCCAATCCTCAGACACTTCCTATAGCATGAGATGTGATATCTCAATGCTTCTAATACCAAACCTGAGACCCTTCCTATGGCATGAGATTTGATATCAAACTCCTTCCCTATCCAATCCTGAGACCCTTCGTATAGCATGAGATATGATATCCAACTCCTTCCCATTCCAATCCTGAAACCCTTCCTACACCATGAGATGTGATATCTTAATGCTTCTAATACCAAACCTGAGACCCGTCCTATAACATGAGATGTGATATCCAAATCCTTCCCCTTCCAAACATGAGACCCTTCCTTTAGCATGAGATGTGATATCCAGCTCCTTCTCATTCCAATCCTGAGACCCTTCCGATAGCACGAGATGTGATATCTCAATGCTTCTAATATCAAAACTGAGACCCTCCCTATAGCATGAGATGTGATATCTAAGTCCTTCCCATTCCAATCCTGAGACCCTTCGGATAGCAGAGATGTGATATCTCAATGCTTATACCAAACCTGAGACCCTTCCTATGGCATGAGATGTGATATCCAACTCCTTCCCATTCCAATCCTGAGACCCCTCCTATAGCATGAGATGGGATATCTCAATGCTTCTACCAAACCTGACACCCTTCCTTTAGCATGAGATGTGATATCCAACTCCTTCCCCTTCCAATCCTGAGACCCTTACTATAGCATGAGATGTGATATCTCAATGCTTCTAATACCAAACCTGAGATCCTTCCTATAACATGAGATGTGATATCCAAATCCTTCCCCTTCCAAACCTGAGACCCTCCCTTTAGCATGAGATGTGATATCCAACTCCTTCCCATTCCAATCCTGAGACCCTTCTGATAGCATGAGATGTGATGTCTCAATGCTTCTAATACCAAACCTGAGATCCTTCCGATAGCATGAGATGTGATATCTCAATGCTTCTAATACCAAACCTGAGATCCTTCCTATAACATGAGATGTGATATCCAAATCCTTCCCCTTCCAAACCTGAGACCCTCCCTTTAGTGTGAGATGTGATATCCAACTCCTTCCCATTCCAATCCTGAGACCCTTCTGATAGCATGAGATGTGATGTCTCAATGCCTCTAATACCAAACCTGAGATCCTACCTCTAACATGAAATGTGATATCCAACTCCTTCCCCTTCCAAACCTGAGAGCCGTCCTATAGCATGAGATGTGATATCCAACTCCTTCCCATTCCAATCCTGAGACTCTTCCTATAGCATGAGATGTGATATCTCAATGCTTCTACCAAACCTGAGACCCTTCCTATAGCATGAGATGTGATATCCGACTCCTTCCCATTCCAATCCTCAGACAATTCCTATACCATGAGATGTGATATCTCAATGCTTCTAATACCAAACCTGAGACCCTTCCTATGGCATGATATTTGATATCAAACTCCTTCCCAATCCAATCCTGAGACCCTTCCTATAGCATGAGATATGATATCCAACTCCTTCCCATTCCAATCCTGAAACCATTCCTATACCATGAGATGTGATATCTTAATGCTTCTAATACCAAACGTGAGACCTGTCCTATAACATGAGATGTGATATCCAAATCCTTCCCCTTCCAATCCTGAGACCCTTCCTTTAGCATGAGATGTGATATCCAGCTCTTTCTCATTCCAATCCTGAGACCCTTCCGATAGCATGAGATGTGATATCTCAATGCTTCTAATATCAAAACTGAGACCCTCCCTATAGCATGAGATGTGATATCTAAGTCCTTCCATTTCAATCCTGAGACCCTTCGGATAGCAGAGATGTGATATCTCAATGCTTATACCAAACCTGAGACCCTTCCTATGGCATGAGATGTGATATCCAACTCCTTCCCATTCCAATCCTGAGACCCTTACTATAGCATGAGATGTGATATCTCAATGCTTCTAATACCAAACCTGAGATCCTTCCTATAACATGAGATGTGATATCCAAATCCTTCCCCTTCCAAACCTGAGACCCTCCCTTTAGCATGAGATGTGATATCCAACTCCTTCCCATTCCAATCCTGAGACCCTTCTGATAGCATGAGATGTGATATCTCAATGCTTCTAATACCAAACCTGAGATCCTTCCGATAACATGAGATGTGATATCTCAATGCTTCTAATACCAAACCTGAGATCCTTCCTATAACATGAGATGTAATATCCAAATCCTTCCCCTTCCAAACCAGAGACCCTCCCTTTAGCGTGAGATGTGATATCCAACTCCTTCCCATTCCAATCCTTAGACCCTTCTGATAGCATGAGATGTGATGTCTCAATGCCTCTAATACCAAACCTGAGATCCTACATCTAACATGAAATGTGATATCCAACTCCTTCCCCTTCCAAACCTGAGAGCCTTCCTATAACATGAGATGTGATATCGAAGTCCTTCCCATTCCAATCCTGAGACCCTTCCTATAACATGAGATGTGATATCCAACTCCTTCCCATTCCAACCTGAGACCCTTCCTATAGCATGAGATGGGATATCCAATTACTTCCAAATCCAATCCTGATACCCTTCCGATAGCATGAGATGAGATATCCCAATGCTTCTACCAAACCTGAGACCCATACTATGGCATGAGATGTGATATCAAACTCCTTCCCATTCCAATCCCGAGACCCTTCCTATAGCTTGAGATGTGATATCCAACTCCTTCCCATTCCAATTCTGAGACCCTTCCTATACCAGGGGACTTGCTATCTCAATGCTTCTAATACCAAACCTGACACCCGTCCTATAACATGAGTTGTGATATCCAAATCCTTCCCCTTCCAAACCTGAGACCCTTCCTTTATCATGAGATGTGATATCCAACTCCTTCCCATTCCAATCCTGAGACCCTTCCCATATCATGAGATTTGTTATCTCAATGCTTCTAACATCAAACTTGAGACCCTCCCTATAGCATGAGATGTGATATCCAAGTCCTTCCCATTCCAATCCTGAGACCCTTCCTATAGCATGAGATGTGATATCTCAATGCTTCTAATACCAAACCTGAAACCCTTCCTTTAACATGAGACGTGATATCCAACTCCTTCCCATTCCAATCCTGAGACTCTTCCTATAGCATGAGATGTGATATCTCAATGCTTCTACCAAACCTGAGACCCTTCCTATAGCATGAGATGTGATATCCAACTCCTTCCCATTCCAATCCTCAGACACTTCCTATAGTATGAGATGTGATATCTCAATGCTTCTAATACCAAACCTGAGACCCTTTCTATGGCATGAGATTTGATACCAAACTCCTTCCCATTCCAATCCTGAGACCCTTCCTATAGCATGAGATATGATATCCAACTCCTTCCCATTCCAATCCTGAAACCCTTCCTATACCATAAGATGTGATATCTTAATGCTTCTAATACCAAACCTGAGACCCATCCTATAACATGAGATGTGATATCCAAATCCTTCCCCTTCCAAACCTGAGACCCTTCCTTTAGCATGAGATGTGATATCCAGCTCCTTCCCATTCCAATCCTGAGACCCTTTCGATAGCAGAGATGCGATATCTCAATGCTTATACCAAACCTGAGACCCTTCCTATGGCATGAGATGTGATATCCAACTCCTTCCCATTTCAATCCTGAGACCCTTCCTATAGCATGATATGTGATATCTCAATGCTTCTAATACCAAACCTGAGACCCTTCCTATAGCATGAGATGGGAAATGTGATATCCAACTCCTTCCCCTTCCAAACCTGAGAGCCTTCCTATAGCATGAGATGTGATATTGAAGTATTTCCCATTTCAATCCTGAGACCGTTCCTCTAACATGAGATGTGATACCCAACACCTTCCCATTCCAACCTGAGACCCTTCCTATAGCATGAGATGGGATATCCAACTACTTCCAAATCCAATCCTGATACCCTTCCGTTAGCATGAGATGTATCTCAATGCTTCTAATACCAAACCTGAGATCCTTCCTATAACATGAGATGTGATATCCAAATCCTTCCCCTTCCAAACCTGAGACCCTCCCTTTAGCATGAGATATGATATCCAACTCCTTCCCATTCCAATCCTGAGACCCTTCTGATAGCATGAGATGTGATATCTCAATGCCTCTAATACCAAACCTGAGATCCTACCTCTAACATGAAATGTGATATCCTACTCCTTCCCTTTCCAAACGTGAGACCCTCCCTATAGCATGAGATGTGATATCCAACTCCTTCCCATTCCAATCCTGAGACCCTTCCTATAGCATGAGATGTGATATCTCAATGCTTATACCAAACCTGAGAACCTTCCTATAGCATGAGATGTGATATCCAACTCCTTCCCATTCCAATCCTGAGACCCTTCCTATAACATGAGATGTGATATCCAACTCCTTCCCATTCCAATCCTGAAACCCTTCTGAGAGCATGAGATGTGATATCTCAATGCTTCTAATACCAAACCTGAGATCCTTCCGATAGCATGAGATGTGATATCTCAATTATTCTAATACCAAACCTGAGATCCTTCCTATAACACGAGATGTGATATCCAAATCCTTCCCCTTCCAAACCTGAGACCCTCCCTTTGGCATGAAATGTGATATCCAACTCCTTCCCATTCCAATCCTGAGACCCTTCTGATAGCATGAGATGTGATATCTCAATGCCTCTAACAAACCTGAGATCCTACCTCTAACATGAAATGTGATATCCAACTCCTTCCGCTTCCAAACCTGAGAGCCTTCCTATAGCATGAGACGTGATATCGAAGTATTTCCCATTCCAATCCTGAGACCCTTCCTATAACATGAGATGTGATATCCAACTCCTTCCCATTCCAACCTGAGACCCTTCCTATAGCATGAGATGGGATATCCAACTACTTCCAAATCCAATCCTGATACCCTTTCGATAGCATGAGATGTGATATCTCAATGCCTCTAATACCAAACCTGAGATCCTACCTCTAACATGAAATGTGATATCCTACTCCCTCCCTTTCCAAATGTGAGACCCTCCCTATAGCATGAGATGTGATATCCAACTACTTCCCATTCCAATCCTGAGACCCTTCCTATAGCATGAGATGTGATATCTCAATGCTTATACCAAACCTGAGACCCTTCCTATAGCATGAGATGTGATATCCAACTCCTTCCCATTCCAATCCTGAGACCCTTCCTATAACATGAGATGTGATGTCTCAATGCTTCTAATACCAGACCTGAGATCCTTCCTATGGCATGAGATGTGATATCCAACTCCTTCCCATTCCAATCCTGAGAGCCTTCCTATAGCATGAGATGTGATATCCAACTCCTTCCCATTCCAATCCTGAGAGCCTTCCTATAGCATGAGATGTGATATCTCAAAGCTTCTAATACCAAACCTGAGATTCTTCCTATAACATGAGATGTGATATCCAAATCCTTCCCCTTCCAAACCTGAGACCCTCCCTTTAGCATGAGATGTGATATCTCAATGCTTCTAATACCAAACCTGATTTCCTTCCTATAACATGAGATGTGATATCAAATTCCTTCCCCTTCCAAACCTGAGACCCTCCCTTTAGCATGAGATGTGATATCCAACTCCTTCCCATTCCAATCCTGAGACCCTTCTGATAGCATGAGATGTGATATCTCAATGCCTCTAATACCAAACCTGAGATCCTACCTCTAACATGAAATGTGATATCCTACTCCTTCCCTTTCCAAACGTGAGACCCTCCCTATAGCATGAGATGTGATATCCAACTACTTCCCATTCCAATCCTGAGACCCTTCCTATAGCATGAGATGTGATATCTCAATGCTTATACCAAACCTGAGACCCTTCCTATAGCATGAGATGTGATATCCAACTCCTTCCCATTCCAATCCTGAGACCCTTCCTATAACATGAGATGTGATGTCTCAATGCTTCTAATACCAGACCTGAGATCCTTCCTATGGCATGAGATGTGATATCCAACTCCTTCCCATTCCAATCCTGAGAGCCTTCCTATAGCATGAGATGTGATATCCAACTCCTTCCCATTCCAATCCTGAGAGCCTTCCTATAGCATGAGATTTGATATCTCAAAGCTTCTAATACCAAACCTGAGATCCTTCCTATAACATGAGATGTGATATCAAAATCCTTCCCCTTCCAAACCTGAGACCCTCCCTTTAGCATGAGATGTGATATCCAACTCCTTCCCATCCCAATCCTGAGACACTTCCGATAGCAGAGATGTTATATCTCAATGCTTATACCAAACCTGAGACCCTTCCTATGGCATGAGATGTGATATCCAACTCCTTCCCATTCCAATCCTGAGACCCTTCCTATAGCATGAGATGCGATATCTCAAAGCTTCTAATACCAAACCTGGACCCTTCCTATAGCATGAGATGTGATATCAAACTCCGTCCCATTCCAATCCTGCGTCCCTTCCTATAGCATGAGATTTGATATCTCAATGTTTCTACTACCAAACCTGAGACCCTTCCTATAACATGAGACGTGATATCCAACTCCTTCCCATTCCAATCCTGAGACTCTTCCTATAGCATGAGATGTGATATCTCAACGCTTCTACCAAACCTGAGACCCTTCCTATAGCATGAGATGTGATATCCGACTCCTTCCCATTCCAATCCTCAGACACTTCCTATAGCATGAGATGTGATATCCCAATGCTTCTAATACCAAACCTGAGACCCTTCCTATGGCATGAGATTTGATATCAAACTCCTTCCCAATCCAATCCTGAGACCCTTCCTATAGCATGAGATGTGATATCTTAATGCTTATACCAAACCTGACACCCTTCCTATGGCATGAGATGTGATATCAAACTCCTTCCCATTCCAATCCTGAGACCCTTCCTATAGCTTGAGATGTGATATCCAACTCCTTCCCATTCCAATCCTGAGACTCATCAACACACATACCATACGTGGACCAATCATGGACCACGGTGGTCCCAGGCATTCACACTACCCTAGACTCTCTGGCACCCAGGATGTGTATTGGGACCAGACATCCCAGCCCACACCCTGGAGGCACACAAACGACATGTAGAAGCCCGCGAAAGCAACCACGTTTCGCGGGAAAGTACATGCCCAAATAAGGAAGGCCCCGGGTCGCTCGACCTGGGGAAGGTGAAGGGAGCAAGACGGTCAGTGGACAAGACAAAGGAGCCTCGTGGTCTGGCCATTTTGGGAGCCAGGCCACCATTTTGGGATCAGTGCGAAAAACGTGCTCAGAACGCCAAAAGGAGCTCAAAATACACAAAACGATCGCTGCCACCATTCCAATCCCTGAATGACTTGCACCGATCAAATACCATCCTAAACGAGTATCTAGGGCCTGTAGAAGGCTAGAGACCCAAGAGAGCTGTAACTTAGCTTACAGTGCCCTCTTGTGTCATGTTGCACTAAAGCCGCAACACGATAAAAGAAACTACGGGAAACAGCGTTCCCCGGTACTGACTGTCTTAAGGGCATGTCAGTTTCCCCGTAAGAAAGGAGCGAAAGCCCAGAGGAGTGCGGCAGAAGGCTGCACTTCTCTGGCAAAGTCAAGAACAAGGTGAAAAACAACAGCAAAAAGTTTAGGGGTTGCCACATGGAAGGAAAATTACCTACAATTAGGAAATCTTTCCTAACACTCGCCCCTCCCAGACTATGGACAGGGGGAACTAATCCACCCCTGGATGAGTCTCTTGTTCAGGTCGGTTAAACATTCTGGACAACCCATCAGCATTGCTATGTTGGACACCTGGCCTATGCTCAATAGTGAAGTCGAAGCCTTGTAGACTTATGGACCACCTAAGCAACTTTGGATTCTCCCCCTTCATGTTCATTAGCCACTTTAATGGCTTATGGTCAGTTTGCACAGTGAAGTGGGTCCCATAGAGGTAGGGCCTCAGCTTCCTTAGGGCCCACACAACAGAGAAACATTCTTTCTCTACCGTGGACCATCTGAGCTCTCTGTCCTTAAGCTGGCGACTAATAAAACCGATAGGGTGTTCCTTACCCTTCTCATCTACTTGTGATAGTACAGCTCCTATCCCAGTGTCAGAGGCATCCGTCTGCACGATAAAAGGTCTTTGATAATCCGGGGCCCTAAGGACAGGGGCCTGGCACAAGGAGTCTTTTAAGCCATTGAAGGCCTTCTCACACTCGTCGGTCCAAGTTACCTTCTTGGGTTTCTTCGGAGTTGTGAGGGCAGTCAGAGGAGCAGCTATGGTGCCATAGTCTGCCACAAAATTGCGGTAATAACCCGTGAGTCCTAAGAAGGCTCTCACTTGGGTTTGCGTAGTGGGGGTAGGCCAGTCTTGTACTGCTTGTACTTTACTGGGTAGAGGCTGTATCCTCCCTCCACCTACTTCATGTCCAAGGTAAACCACTGAGCCTTGTCCAATCTGGCATTTACTAGCCTTTATGGTCAAGTGGGCTTTCTGAAGAGCCTGGAGCACAATCCTGAGGTGTTTCACATGGTCTTCCCAGGTGGCACTGAAAACTGCTATATCGTCCAGATATGCAAGACAGAATTCGTCCAACCCATTCAACACATGATTCACAAGCCTCTGGAAAGTGGCAGGTGCATTCTTCAACCCGAACGGCATTACCCGGAATTGGTAAAGGCCGTCTGGAGTAGAAAATGCTGTCTTCTCCTTGGCATGTTCTGCTAAAGCTATTTGCCAATAGCCAGCAGTGAGGTCAAACGTGCTGAGGTACTTGGAGGCACCCAAAGTATCCACCAGCTCATCTATTCGAGGCAAGGGGTGTGCATCTGTCTTGGTGACAGCATTCAGAGCCCTGTAATCCACGCAGAACCTCAATTCAGAAGTGCCTGCCTTTGGAACCAACACCACAGGGCTGGACCAAGGACTACTAGAGGGTTCAATCACCCCAAGATCTAACATCTTGTTGACCTCGGTCTTAATATAAGACCATACTTTGTCTGAAATCCTGTATCCCCTACTTTTGGTAGGTACACTGTCTCCTGTGTCAATGTTATGTTTGCACCAAAGTGTCAAACCAGGGGACTGTGAAAACAGGGGGGAAAACTGCCTAAGCAAACTTTTCACCTCAGCCTGCTGATCAGAAGTCAGGTGAGGGGCCACTCGGACACCCTCAACGGAGCTATCTGAAGGACCGCTCTGGAACAGGTCGGGGAGAGGTTCAGACTCCTCTTCCTCAACGTCTGACGCCAGTAGCAGTGCTGCGATTTCGACTCTTGGGACGAAAGCCTTCAGCCTATTCACGTGAAACACTTTTGGAGCCTGTCCAGGCCTTCCAAGGTCCACTAAATAGTTCACCTCACCCAGGGGCTCCACCACTGTGTAAGGGCCTGACCATTTGTCCTGTAAAGCTCGAGGCCTTATTGGATTCATGATCAGGACTTGCTGACCAGGTGTAAAGTTGATGAGGGAAGCTTTCTGGTCGTACCAATGTTTCACCAGCGCTTGCCCTGCCTTCAATTTATCACTAGCCAAGCCCATCAGAAGTACCATCCGTTTTCTGAGCCCTAGCACATAATCAACTACATTGGTAGTAACAGGGGGAGTGGGCATCTCCCATCCCTCTTTGACGATGGCTAAGGGTCCCCGTACGGGATGACCGAACAGAAGTTCGAAGGGGCTGAAGCCAACACCCTCCTGTGGTACCTCTCTGTAGGCAAACAGCAAGCATGGTAACAGAAGATCCCATTTTCTTCTCTGAGGCTCCTCCGGAGCCCCAATCATGCTCTTTAACGTTCTGTTGAAACGTTCCACCAGACCATTGGTCTGGGGGTGGTATGCAGAAGAGAACTTGTAGGTGACCCCACATTCTTTCCACATAGCCTGCATATACTTCGACATAAAGTTGCTGCCACGATCCGACACAACTTCTTTAGGGAAGCCAACCCTAATAAATATGCCGAGTAAAGCTTTTGCAACTGACTTGGCAGTTACAGTTTTCAATGGGATGGCCTCAGGATACCTGGTTGCATGGTCGACCAGCACCAGGATAAACCTATTGCCCGAGGATGTTTGCGGGTCAAGGGGACCAACGATGTCGATCCCTACCCTTTCAAATGGTACCCCCACAACTGGGAGCGGTACCAACGGAGCTTGGATTGTCGCGCCAACCTTACCAGACAACTGGCAGGAGGCACAACTCCTGCAGTGACTTTCTACTTGCACCCCCATCTTGGGCCAGTAGAAGTGCATGGATAACCTTTGCTTGGTCCTCTTCATACCAAGGTGACCAGCAAGGGGAACTTCATGCGCCAACTGCAGGAGGAAGGGTCTAACAGCAAGGGGAACCACCAACCTCCTATGGTCTCCTTCTGTAGACTCTGTGGGCTCACTATACAGGAGTCCACCTTCCCAATAAATCCTATGCTTCCCAGGAGGTTCACCCTCAAGCTGGGAGCAGGCCTGTCTCCTTAGGCCTTCCAGAGATGGGCACTCACGTTGGCCTTTACTGAATTCGTCCCTATCAGGACCTCCTTCAACTAACAAGTCTTTTAGTTCAGGATGATCGTTGGGGTCGAATACTTCAGGCATCGCCACCTCCTCGTCAGGCCCGGGCGATTGACCAACTTCCTCCACCGCAGTGGTAGGCGAGCTCGGGGGAATATTCTCTTTCCCTCGTTTTGACTTGTAGACTCCTTTCGCCTTGGGTTTCCCCTTCGGCTGGGGCGGCGTATTGGACTTGGCCAATGCTGCCCGTGCTTGAGACCGTGTGTAGGGTCTTTCGGCAGTGTCTCCTACGAGCCCTAAAGCTCTGAGATCATTGCCCAACAAGACCTTTCCCGGGACGTTTCTCTGAATGCTCACTGGAATCCTGACTGCTGTACCATTTAAAGTAAGATTTACAGGGATCACGGGAAACATACGGAGGGGGCCGTCAGCCAACTTAGTGGGCATCAGAGTAGCTCTGGCAACTTCCTCTGAGTCTACCAAGGTAGAATCCACTACAGTTCGACTGCACCCACTATCCCTAAGAGCTGGAGTATCTACTCCATTGATCAGCACACTGTCTTTAAAGTAGTGCTTGGTATTATCCGGAATCCTAGCATAAGCCTCTGCGACTTTAGGCTCCCAGGAACCCAGGGACACTAAAACTACCTCAGCCTCTATTCCGCTGGGAAATGAGTCTGAGGAGAAGGATGCTCCTGTAATCTCTTCTTCCTCGTAGGAGGAGAAGGCCAGATTAGCGGAGTGGACCCCCAAAGGTCTAACCTTACAACGGGGATCCCCCTTCACGTGGTCAGTTGCTCCACAAGAAAAACAAGCCCCAGTGGGTCTGTTTACGTAGGGAGGCTTATTGTAACCAGAGTTCTGTTTCGGAGGCTGACCTCCACTACCCTGTGAGTTCTCTTGTGTCTTACCCTTGTTTTTCTTTTTGTGGCCCTTTTGGGAAGAAGATTTAGCAGATTCCCCACCCTCCATATCTTTGGACTTTTTCCCTTCCTCCTGCTTACCAGGATGAGTTTTGTCCTTATGGGACACTCGATGTGACACCCATAAGTCTGCTGCAATGGCCAGCTTCTTAGGATCTATCTCCTTCGAATCGGCCAAATGCTGCTTAAGCTCCGGGGAAGAAGAAGCAAAAATATGTTCCAGCATGACCAGATTGATCATGCCTTCGAAGGTAGAAACCTTATAACCTTCGACCCAGCCAGTTAAGTTTTTCAAGGATTCAGCGACATAAGATACCCAAGTACCACCTTCCTTTTTCTTATACTCTCGAAAACGCTTTAAATATTGGGCCGGAGTCTTCCCAAACTTTAAAATGAGAGTTTGCTTTAACATTGCGAAATCAGCTCGCTCAGCCTTTGACATTTCCATAATGGCACTACAGCCAGAATGGGGCAGTCTACTGAGCAACCACGCAATCTTATCAGCATTGTCAACTTCTTGAACCTCGCATGCATACTCAAACGCATTCAGCCAGTCCATAATGTCATTCCTTTCTTCACACACACTGAGCAGATCTTTCGGAAACCGTGGATGAGAGGAAGCCCCAGACCCATGTCCAGGACCCTTGGACCCATTTGCAACCTGAAGCTTGGCCAGTTCCAACTGGTGATCCCTGTCTTTTTGTTTTTCTGCCTGTTCGATTTTTAGTTTGGCTATGCTGAATTCAAGCTCCTGCTGCCTAAACCGCAGCTCTTGCTTCTTGAATTCAAGCATAGCCTCCCCATCAGCACTGGCAGAGGAAACATTAGACATCTCGTCCTCCCTGTCCTCGTGGTCACGATGGATCAGTGCAGCGGCAGAACCGTCGGTTCTACCAGTGAGAGCAGCCCCACCACCTTCTGCACTGTCCTCAGAAGTTATAGCATCAAGCTGCGCTTCTTGCCACGCCACGATTCTTTGGATCATTTCCAATTTAGTGCCTTGAGAGGAAACACCTCTCTCCGCACACATCTTCTTCAATGTTTCTGATTTGGAAGCATTTAAAGTTAACAAGGTATTTGTTTCCATACTGTTTGATAGGACTATGGCCTTTTTAAAGTTATACTACAACAATTCACTACGTGTACTGGTTGGAATAACCTGAAATGCCTTAGTTCGTGCGCAACACTGGATACCTTCAGTCGTATCCCACCGCTGTACACCAATTTGTTAAGACGGATTTCTGAACTCTGTCCTGGTGGCGCAGAAGTTCAGAAGGCCAACCTAATTACTTGGAACAGGGTAACCTCTGGACAAGCCAGACCAATCAAGGTAGCGATCGCGGCGGTCAAGACTAGGTCTCAAGAGGGGTGAGGGTGACTGAAAGCCCGCAATGAGCACACAAAGCAAGAGCGCTTACAAACTACTCCAAACAGTGGTTATATCAAAAATATATACACATTTATTTTAAGGCCTTTAAAACAATGACCGTAGCGAGAAAATCACAATATCACAATATTAAACCAACACATACCATATCAACACAATATATATACAAATGCAACAGTCGCTAGCGTTATAAGCACGAAATGTGTAGTCCACCTGAAAGGGAAGGAAAACAGGCAGTGCGATAACGCTTTAGACTCAGTTCGCCTTCAGAGGCACCTAACTAGATGGAAGTCCGAGCCCTGCGAAGAGTGGAGCCTTGTGCTCAAAGTACCTGCCACGCCGGTGCCAACGGGCAAAAGGGGAAGCTCTTCGGAGGAAGTCAGGCAGTTCGGGTTAGTGCACAGCAGAAGGAGAACAGGTTCCGCAACTCAAGCGCAGCCTCCACAGCAGGCAGAAGCAGAGCGCGAGTACGGCCAAAAGGGTGCTGTTTTTACACAGCAGGGAAAAGCAATGGGATACTGCAGGAGGGCGACCAGATCCTAGCTAAACTACTCACCGGTCCCCGAAGCAAGCAGACCCAGGCTTCTCCACGTTAGTTTCAGCAGCTGGCAGGTTCAGAAGAGCAGGGAACGCCTCGTAGTCGTGTAGAGCAAAAAGACGTCCCAATCGACGAAACCAGCACAGTTTGTTGCCGCAGCAGGACAACGGAGCGGCCGTGTGTATCCGAGCCAAATGTACACTCCTCCCTTCAGACTTGGGAACGCCAAGTGTACGAAGCGTGGGAGAGTGACAAGGACTCGGAATACAACACAACCTGGCGGCAGTTACAGAGCAGGACTCCCTTGTAAGCTGGTCAGTCAACTGGATGGCCCAGAGACACTTCCGAAGGCTTACTTGGCAGGAGATGATGAAGTCGCCGAGAATAGCTGTTCCTGCTATTCCAAAGGTCGAAGCACCAGTACAGGCCTTCTGGTTCGATCAAAGGAGGAAAGGGTTTCACAGGACGACAGCAGTGCAAAGGAGGAGTCCTTCAGCGGGTCACCAGCGATTCCTCGGTCCAGCCTCTTGGTTGCAGGATACTTGGCTCCTGTATTCCTTTGTTCGTGAGAACTCAGGAGATCGACATGGTAGTGGTGTTTCCAGCCCCCTCTTATCCACGGTTCCCTTCGCGCCAAAACGGAGGGGAGCTAATGGGAGATCCGCTCATCAACACACATACCATACGTGGACCAATCACGGACCACGGTGGTCCCAGGCATTCACACTACCCTAGACTCTCTGGCACCCAGGATGTGTATTGGGACCAGACATCCCAGCCCACACCCTGGAGGCACACAAACGACATGTAGAAGCCCGCGAAAGCAACCACGTTTCGCGGGAAAGTACATGCCCAAATAAGGAAGGCCCCGGGTCGCTCGACCTGGGGAAGGTGAAGGGAGCAAGACGGTCAGTGGACAAGACAAAGGAGCCTCGTGGTCTGGCCATTTTGGGAGCCAGGCCACCATTTTGGGTTCAGTGCGAAAAACGTGCTCAGAGCACCAAAAGGAGCTCAAAATAAACAAAATGATCGCTGCCACCATTCCAGTCCCTGAATGACTTGCACCGATCAAAATACCATCCTAAAAGAGTATCTAGGGCCTGTAGAAGGCTAGAGACCCAAGAGAGCTGTAACTTAGCTTACAGTGCCCTCTTGTGTCATGTTGCACTAAAGCCGCAACACGATAAAAGAATCTACGGGAAACAGCGTTCCCCGGTACTGACTGTCTTAAGGGCATGTCAGTTTCCCCGTAAGAAAGGAGCGAAAGCCCAGAGGAATGCGGCAGAAGGCTGCATTTCTCTGGCAAAGTCAAGAACAAGGTGAAAACAACAGCAAAAAGTTTAGGGGTTGCCACATGGAAGGAAAATTACCTACAATTACGAAATCTTTCCTAACAGGGGTGCAAGTAGAAAGTCACTGCAGGAGTTGTGCCTCCTGCCAGTTGTCTGGTAAGGTTGGCGCGACAATCCAAGCTCCGTTGGTACCGCTCCCAGTTGTGGGGGTACCATTTGAAAGGGTAGGGATCGACATCGTTGGTCCCCTTGACCCGCAAACATCCTCGGGCAATAGGTTTATCCTGGTGCTGGTCGACCATGCAACCAGATATCCTGAGGCCATCCCATTGAAAACTGTAACTGCCAAGTCAGTTGCAAAAGCTTTACTTGGCATATTTACTAGGGTTGGCTTCCCTAAAGAAGTTGTGTCGGATCGTGGCAGCAACTTTATGTCGAAGTATATGCAGGCTATGTGGAAAGAATGTGGGGTCACCTAAAAGTTCTCTTCTGCATACCACCCCCAGACCAATGGTCTGGTGGAACGTTTCAACAGAACGTTAAAGAGCATGATTGGGGCTCTGGAGGAACCTCAGAGAAGAAAATGGGATCTTCTTTTACCATGCTTGCTGTTTGCCTACCGAGAGGTACCACAGGAGGGTGTTGGCTTCAGCCCCTTCGAACTTCTGTTCGGTCATCCCGTACGGGGACCCTTAGCCATCGTCAAAGAGGGATGGGAGATGCCCACTCCCCCTGTTACTACCAACGTAGTTGATTATGTGCTAGGGCTCAGAAAACGGATGGTACTTCTGATGGGCTTGGCTAGTGATAAATTGAAGGCAGGACAAGCGCTGGTGAAACATTGGTACGACCAGAAAGCTTCCCTCATCAACTTTACACCTGGTCAGCAAGTCCTGATCATGAATCCCATAAGGCCTCGAGCTTTACAGGACAAATGGTCAGGCCCTTACACAGTGGTGGAGCCCCTGGGTGAGGTTAACTATTTAGTGGACCTTGGAAGGCCTGGACAGGCTCCAAAAGTGTTTCACGTGAATAGGCTGAAGGCTTTCGTCCCAAGAGTCGAAATCGCAGCACTGCTACGGGCTTCAGATGTTGAGGAAGAGGAGTCTGAACCTCTCCCCGACCTGTTCCAAAGCGGTCCTTCAGATAGCTCCTTTGAGGGTGTCCGAGTGGCCCCTCACCTGACTTCTGATCAGCAGGCTGAGGTGAAAAGTTTGCTTAGGCAGTTTTCCCCCCTGTTTTCACAGTCACCTGGTTTGACACCTTGGTGCAAACATAACATAGACACAGGAGACAGTGTACCTACCAAAAGTAGGGGATACAGGATGTCAGACAAAGTACGGTCTTATATTAAGACCGAGGTCAACAAGATGTTAGACCTTGGGGTGATTGAACCCTCTAGTAGTCCTTGGTCCAGCCCTGTGGTTTTGGTTCCAAAGGCAGGGACTTCTGAATTGAGGTTCTGCGTGGATTACAGGGCTCTGAATGCTGTCACCAAGACAGATGCACACCCCTTGCCTCGAACAGATGAGCTGGTGGGTACTTGGGGTGCCTCCAAGTACCTCAGCACGTTTGACCTCACTGCTGGCTATTGGCAAATAGCTTTAGCAGAACATGCCAAGGAGAAGACAGCATTTTCTACTCCAGACGGCCTTTACCAATTCCGGGTAATGCCGTTCGGGTTGAAGAATGCACCTGCCACTTTCCAGAGGCTTGTGAATCATGTGTTGAATGGGTTGGACGAATTCTGTCTTGCATATCTGGACGATATAGCAGTTTTCAGTGCCACCTGGGAAGACCATGTGAAACACCTTGGGATTGTGCTTGAGGCTCTTCAGAAAGCACACCTGACCATAAAGGCTAGTAAATCCAGATTGGACAAGGCTCAGTGGTTTACCTTGGACATGAAGTAGGTGGAGGGAGGATACAGCCTCTTCCCAGTAAAGTACACGCAGTACAAGACTGGCCTACCCCCACTACGCAAACCCAAGTGAGAGCCTTCTTAGGACTCACGGGGTATTACCGCAATTTTGTGGCAGACTATGGCACCATAGCTGCCCCTCTGACTGCCCTCACAACTCCGAAGAAACCCAAGAAGGTAACTTGGACCGACGAGTGTGAGAAGGCCATCAATGGCTTAAAAGACTCCTTGTGCCAGGCCCCTGTCCTCAGGGCCCCTGATTATCAAAGACCTTTTATCGTGCAGACGGACGCCTCTGACACTGGGATAGGAGCTGTACTATCACAAGTAGATGAGAAGGGTAAGGAACACCCTATTGGTTTTATTAGCCGCCAGCTTAAGGACAGAGAGCTCAGATGGTCCACGGTAGAGAAAGAATGTTTCTCTGTTGTGTGGGCCCTAAGGAAGCTGAGGCCCTACCTCTATGGGACCCACTTCACTGTGCAAACTGACCATAAGCCCTTAAAGTGGCTAATGAACATGAAGGGGGAGAATCCAAAGTTGCTTAGGTGGTCCATAAGTCTACAAGGCTTCGACTTCACTATTGAGCATAGGCCAGGTGTCTAACATAGCAATGCTGATGGGTTGTCCAGAATGTTTAACCGACCTGAACAAGAGACTCATCCAGGGGTGGATTAGTTCCCCCTGTCCATAGTCTGTTGAGGGGCGAGTGTTAGGAAAGATTTCGTAATTGTAGGTAATTTTCCTTCCATGTGGCAACCCCTAAACTTTTTGCTGTTGTTTTTCACCTTGTTCTTGACTTTGCCAGAGAAGTGCAGCCTTCCTTATTTGGCTCTCTTATTATTACAGCTCTCTTGGGTCTCTAGCCTTCTACAGGCCCTAGATACTCTTTTAGGATGGTATTTGATCGGTGCAAGTCATTCAGGGACTCGAATGGTGGCAGCGATCGTTTTGTTTATTTTGAGCTCCTTTTGGCGTTCTGAGCACGTTTTTCGTACTGAACCCAAAATGGTGGCCTGGCTCCCAAAATGGCCAGACCACGATGCTCCTTTGTCTTGTCCACTGACCGTCTTGCTCCCTTCACCTTCCCCAGGTCGAGCGACCCGGGGCATTCCTTATTTGGGCATGTACTTTCCCGCGAAACGTGGTTGCTTTCGCAGGCTTCTACATGTCGTTTGTGTGCCTCCAGGGTGTGGGCTGGGATGTCTGGTCCCAATACACATCCTGGGTGCCAGAGAGTCTAGGGTGGTGTGAATGCCTGGGACCACCGTGGTCCGTGATTGGTCCACGAATGGTGTTAGTGTTGATGAGCGGATCTCCCATTGGGTCCCCTCCGTTTTGGCGCGAAGGGAACCGTGGATAAGAGGGGCTGGAAACACCACTACGATGTCGATCTCCTGAGTTCTCACGAACGAAGGAATACAGGAGCCAAGTATCCTGCAACCAAGAGGCTGGACCGAGGAATCGCTGGTGACCCGCTGAAGGACTTCTCCTCTGCACTGCTGTCGCCTTGTGAATCCCTTTTCACCTTTGATCGAACCAGAAGGCTTGTACTGGTACTTCGACCCTTGGAATAGCGGGAACAGCTATTCTCGGCATCTTCACCATCTCCTGCCAGTAAGCCTTCGGAAGCGTCTCTGGGCCATCCAGCTGACTGAGCAGCTTACACGGGAGTCTTGCTCTGTAACCGCCGCCAGGTTGTGTAGTATTTCGAGTCCTTGTCACTCTCACACGCTTCGTACACTTGGCGTTCCCAGGTCTGAAGTGAGTAGTGTACCTTTGGCTCAGATACACACGGCCGCTCCGTTGCCCTGCTGTGGTAACAAACTGTGCGGGTTTCTTCGATTGGGACATCTTTTTACTCAACACGACGACGAGGCGTTCCCTGCTCTTCTGAACCTGCCAGCTGCTGAAACTGACGCGGAGAAGCCTGGGTCTGCTTGCATCGAGGAGCGGTGAGTAGCATAGCTAGGATCTGGGCGCCCTCCTGCAGGAGCCCATTGCTTTTCCCCGCTGGGCCAAACAGCACCCTTTTCCGTACTCGCGCTCTGCTTCTGCCCACTGTGGAGGCTGCGCTTGAGTCGCGGAACTTGTTCTTCTTCTTTTGTGCACTAAACTGAACTGCCTGATTTCCCTTGAAGAGCTTCTCCTTTTGCCCGTTGGCACCAGCGCGTGCAGGTACTTTTGAGCACAAGGCTCCACTCTTCGCAGGGCTCGGACTTCCATCTAGTTAGGTGCCTCTGAAGGCGAACTGGGTCTAAGCATTATTGCGCACTGCCTGTTTTCCCTCCCTTTTAGGTGGACTACACATTTCGTGCATATAACGCTTCAGACATGTTGTATTTGTATATATATTGTGTTGATATGGTATGTGTTGGTTTACTATCGTTATATTGTGATTTTCTCGCTACGGTCATTGTTTTAAAGGCCTTGAAATAAATGTGTATATATTTTTAATATAACAACTGTTTGGAGTAGTTTGTAAGTGTTCTTGCTTTGTGTGCTCATTGCGGGCTTTCAGTCACCCTCACCCCTCTTGAGACCTAGTCTTGACCGTCGCGATCGCTACCTTGATTGGTCTGGCTCGTCCAGAGGTTACCCTGTTCCAAGTAATTAGGTTGGTCTTCTGAACTTCTGCGCCACCAGGACAGAGTTCAGAAATCTGTCTAAACATCATGCTAAAGGAAGGGTCTCAGGCTTGGAAGGGGAAGGATTTGGATATTACATCTCATGTTATAGGACGGGTCTCAGGTTTAGTATTAGAAGCATTGAGATATCACATCTCATGGTATAGGAAGGGTCTCAGGATTGGAATGGGAAGGAGTTTGATATCACATCTCATGCCATAGGAAGGGTCTCAGGTTTGGTAGAAGCATTGAGATATCACATCTCATGCTATCGGAAGGGTCTCAGGATTGGATTGGGAAGGAGTTGGATATCGCATCTCATGCTATAGGAAGGGTCTCAGGTTTGGTATTAGAAGCATTGACATATCACATCTCATGCTATAGGAAGGGTCTCAGGATTGGAATGGGAAGGAGTTGGATATCACATCTCATGCTATAGGAAGGGTCTCAGGTTTGGTATAAGCATTGAGATATCACATCTCATGCTATAGGAAGGTCTCAGGATTGGAATGGTAAGGAGATGGATATCACATCTCATGTTATAGGAAGGATATCAGGTTTGGTATTAGAAGCATTGAGACATCACATCTCATGCTCTAGGAAGGGTCTCAGGATTGGAATGGGAAGGAGTTGGATATCACATCTCATGCTATAGGAAGGGTCTCAGGTTTGGTATAAGCATTGGGATATCACATCTCATGCTATAGGAAGGGTCTCAGGATTGGAATGGGAAGGAGTTGTATATGACATCTCATGCCATAGGAAGGGTCTCAGGTTTGGTATAAGCATAGCATGAGATGTGATATCTCAATGCTTCTAATACCAAACCTGATATCCTTCCTATAACATGAGATGGGATATCCATCTCCTTCCCATACCAATCCTGAGATCCTTCCTATACCATGAGATGTGATATCTCAATGTTTCTCATACCAAACCTGAGGCCCTTCCTATAGCAAGAGATGTGATTTACAAATCCTTCCGATTCCAAACCTGAGACCCTTCCTATAGCATGAGATGTGATATCTGACTCCTTCCCTATCCAATCCTGAGACCCTTCCTATAGCATGAGATGTAATTTCACAATGCTTGTAATACCAAACCTGAGTCCCTTCATATAGCATGAGATGTGATATCCAGCTCCTTCCCATTCCAATCCTGAGACCCTTCCTATAGCATGAGATGTGACATCTCAATGCTTCTAATACCAAACCTGAGAACCATCCTATAGCATATGATGGGATATCCAACTCCTTCCCATTCCAATCCTGAGACACTTCCGATAGCAGAGATGTGATATCTCAATGCTTATACCAAACCTGAGACCCTTCCTATAACAGGAGATCTGATATCCAACTCCTTCCCATTCCAAACATGAGACCCTTCCTATAGCAGGAATGTAATATCCAACTCCTTCCCATTCCAATCCTGAGACCATTCCTATAGCATGAGATGTGATATCTCAATGCTTCTAATACCAAACCTGAGATCCTTCCTATGACATGAGATGTGATATCCAATTCCTTCCCATTCCGAACCTGAGACCCTTCCTACAGCATGCGATGTGATATCTCAATGCTTCTAATACCAAACCTGAGACCCGTCCTATAACATGAGATGGGATATCCAACTCCTTCCCGTTCCAAACCTGAGACCCTTCCTATAGTATGAGATGTGATATCCAACTCCTTCCCATCCCAATCCTGAGACACTTCCGATAGCAGAGATGTGATATCTCAATGCTTATACCAAACCTGAGATCCTTCATATGGCATGAGATGTGATATCCAACTACTTCCCATTTCAATCCTGAGACCCTTCTTATAGCATGAGATGTGATATCAAACTCCGTCCCATTCCAATCCTGAGACTCTTCCTATAGCATGATATTTGATATCTCAATGTTTCTACTACCAAACCTGAGACCCTTCCTATAACATGAGACGTGATATCCAACTCCTTCCCATTCCAATCCTGAGACTCTTCCTATAGCATGATATGTGATATCTCAATGCTTCTACCAAACCTGAGACCCTTCCTATAGCATGAGATGTGATATCCGACTCCTTCCCATTCCAATCCTCAGACACTTCCTATAGCATGAGATGTGATATCTCAATGCATCTAATACCAAACCTGAGATCCTTCCTATGGCATGAGATTTGATAGAAAACTCCTTCCCATTCCAATCCTGAGACCCTTCCTATAGCATGAGATATGATATCCAACTCCTTCCCATTCCAAACCTGAAACCCTTCCTATACCATGAGAAATGATATCTTAATGCTTCTAATACCAAACCTGAGACCCGTCCTATAACATGAGATGTGATATCCAAATCCTTCCCCTTCCAAACCTGAGACCCTTCCTTTAGCATGAGATGTGATTTCTAAATCCTTCCCCTTCCAATCCTGAGACCCTTGCGATAGCATGAGATGTGATATTTCAATGCTTCTAATATCAAAACTGAGACCCTCCCTATAGCATGAGATGTAATATCTAAGTCCTTCCCATTCCAATCCTGAGACCCTTCTGATAGCAGAGATGTGATATCTCAATGCTCATACCAAACCTGAGACCCTTCCTATGGCATGAGATGTCATATACAACTCCTTCCCATTCCAATCCTGAGACCTTTCCTATAGCATGAGATGTGATATCTCAATGCTTATACCAAACCTGAGGCCCTTCCTATAGCATGAGATGTGATATCCAACTCCTTCCCATTCCAATCCTGAGACCCTTCCTATAGCATGAGATGTGATATCTCAATGCTTCTAATACCAAACCTGAGAACCTCCTATAGCATGAGATGGGATATCCAACTCCTTCCCAATCCAATCCTGAAACCCTTCCGATAGCATGAGATGTGATATCAAACTCCTTCCCCTTCCAATCCTGAGACCCTTCCTATACCACGAGATGTGATATCTCAATGCTTCTAATACTAAACCTGAGACCCGTCCTATAACATGAGATGTAATATCCAAATCCTTCCCCTTCCAAGCCTGAGACCCTTCCTATAGCATGAGATGTGATATCTCATTGCTTATACCAAACCTGAGACCCTTCCTATAGCATGAGATGTGATATCCAACTCCTTCCTATTCCAATCCTGAGACCCTTCCTATAGCATGAGATGTGATATCTCAATGCTTCTAATACCAAACCTGAGACCCTTCCTATAGCATGAGATGGGATATCCCACTCCTTCCCAATCCAATCCTGAGACCCTTCCGATAGCATGAGATGTGATATCTCAATGCTTCTACCAAACCTGAGACCCTTCCTATGGCATGAGATGTGATATCCAACTCCTTCCCATTCCAATCCTGCGTCCCTTCCTATACCATGAGATGTGATATCTCAATGCTTCTAATACTAAACCTGAGACACGTCCTATAACATGAGATGTAATATCCAAATCCTTCCCCTTCCAAGCCTGAGACCCTTCCTTTAGCATGAGATGTGATATCCAACTCCTTCCCATTCCAATCCTGAGACCCTTCCGATAGCATGAGATGTGATATCTCAATGCTTCTAATATCAAACCTGAGACCCTCCCTATAGCATGAGATGTGATATCCAAGTCCTTCCCATTCCAATCCTGTGACCCTTCCTATAACATGAGATGTGATGTCTCAATGCTTCTAATACCAAACCTGAGACCCTTCCTATAACATGAGATGGGATATCCAACTCCTTCCCATTCCAATGCCGAGACCCTTCCGATAGCAGATATGTGATATCTCAATGCTTATACCAAACCTGAGACCCTTCCTATGACATGAGATGTCATATACTACTCATTCCCATTCCAATCCTGAGACCCTTCCTATAGCATGAGATGTGATATCTCAATGTTTCTAATACCAAACCTGAGACCCTTCCTATAGCATGATATGGGATATCCAACTCCTTCCCAATCCAATCCTGAGACCCTTCTGATAGCATGAGATGTGATATCTCAATGCTTCTACCAAACCTGAGACCCTTCCTATGGCATGAGATGTGATATCAAACTCCTTCCCATTCGAATCCTGAGACCCTTCCTATACCATGAGATGTGATATCTCAATGTTTCTCATACCAAACCTGAGGCCCTTCCTATAGCAAGAGATGTGGTATACAAATCCTTCCCTTTCCAAACCTGAAACCCTTCCTATAGCATGAGATGTGATATCCGACTCCTTCCCAATCCAATCCTGAGACCCTTCCTATAGCATGAGATGAAATATCACAATGCTTGTAATACCAAACCTGAGTCCCTTCATATAGCATGAGATGTGATATCCAACTCCTTCCCATTCCAATCTGAGACCCTTCCTATAGCATGAGATGTGACATCTCAATGCTTCTAATACCAAACCTGAGACCCTTCCTATAGCATGAGATGGGATATCCAACTCCTTCCCATTCCAATCCTGAGACACTTCCGATAGCAGAGATGTGATATCTCAATGCTTATACCAAACCTGAGACCCTTCCTATAACATGAGATGTGATATCCAACTCCTTCCCGTTCCAAACCTGAGACCCTTCCTATAGCATATGTGGTATCCAACTCCTTCCCATTCCAAACATGAGACCCTTCCTATAGCAAGAATGTAATATCCAATTCCTTCCCATTCCAAACCTGAAACCCTTCCTACAGCATGCAATGTGATATCTCAATGCTTCTAATACCAAACTTGAGACCCGTCCTATAACATGAGATGGGATATCCAACTCCTTCCCGTTCCAAACCTGAGACCCTTCCTATAGTATGAGATGTGATATCCAACTCCTTTCCATCCCAATCCTGAGACACTTCTGATAGCAGAGATGTGATATCTCAATGCTTATACCAAACCTGAGACCCTTCCTATGGCATGAGATGTGATATCCAACTCCTTCCCATTCCAATCCTGAGACCCTTCCTATAGCATGAGATGCGATATCTCAATGCTTCTAATACCAAACCTGGACCCTTCCTATAGCATGAGATGTGATATCCGACTCCTTCCCATTCCAATCCTCAGACACTTCCTATAGCATGAGATGTGATATCTCAATGCTTCTAATACCAAACCTGAGACCCTTCCTATGGCATGAGATTTGATATCAAACTCCTTCCCAATCCAATCCTGAGACCCTTCCCATAGTATGAGATGTGATATCCAACTCCTTCCCATCCCAATCCTGAGACACTTCCGATAGCAGAGATGTGATATCTCAATGCTTATACCAAACCTGAGACCCTTCCTATAACATGAGATGTGATATCCAACTCCTTCCCATTCCAATCCTGAGACTCTTCCTATAGCATGAGATGTGATATCTCAATGCTTCTACCAAACCTGAGACCCTTCCTATAGCATGAGATGTGATATCCGACTCCTTCCCATTCCAATCCTGAGACCCTTCTGATAGCATGAGATGTGATATCTCAATGCTTCTAATACCAAACCTGAGATCCTTCTGATAGCATGAGATGTGATATCTCAATGCTTCTAATACCAAACCTGAGATCCTACCTCTAACATGAAATGTGATATCCAACTCCTTCCCCTTCCAAACCTGAGACCCTTCCTATAACATGAGATGGGATATCCAACTCCTTCCCATTCCAATGCCGAGACCCTTCCGATAGCAGATATGTGATATCTCAATGCTTATACCAAACCTGAGACCCTTCCTATGACATGAGATGTCATATACTACTCATTCCCATTCCAATCCTGAGACCCTTCCTATAGCATGAGATGTGATATCTCAATGTTTCTAATACCAAACCTGAGACCCTTCCTATAGCATGATATGGGATATCCAACTCCTTCCCAATCCAATCCTGAGACCCTTCTGATAGCATGAGATGTGATATCTCAATGCTTCTACCAAACCTGAGACCCTTCCTATGGCATGAGATGTGATATCAAACTCCTTCCCATTCGAATCCTGAGACCCTTCCTATACCATGAGATGTGATATCTCAATGTTTCTCATACCAAACCTGAGGCCCTTCCTATAGCAAGAGATGTGGTATACAAATCCTTCCCATTCCAAACCTGAAACCCTTCCTATAGCATGAGATGTGATATCCGACTCCTTCCCAATCCAATCCTGAGACCCTTCCTATAGCATGAGATGAAATATCACAATGCTTGTAATACCAAACCTGAGTCCCTTCATATAGCATGAGATGTGATATCCAACTCCTTCCCATTCCAATCTGAGACCCTTCCTATAGCATGAGATGTGACATCTCAATGCTTCTAATACCAAACCTGAGACCCTTCCTATAGCATGAGATGGGATATCCAACTCCTTCCCATTCCAATCCTGAGACACTTCCGATAGCAGAGATGTGATATCTCAATGCTTATACCAAACCTGAGACCCTTCCTATAACATGAGATGTGATATCCAACTCCTTCCCGTTCCAAACCTGAGACCCTTCCTATAGCATATGTGGTATCCAACTCCTTCCCATTCCAAACATGAGACCCTTCCTATAGCAAGAATGTAATATCCAACTCCTTCCCATTCCAAACCTGAAACCCTTCCTACAGCATGCAATGTGATATCTCAATGCTTCTAATACCAAACCTGAGACCCGTCCTATAACATGAGATGGGATATCCAACTCCTTCCCGTTCCAAACCTGAGACCCTTCCTATAGTATGAGATGTGATATCCAACTCCTTCCCATCCCAATCCTGAGACACTTCCGATAGCAGAGATGTGATCTCTCAATGCTTATACCAAACCTGAGACCCTTCCTATGGCATGAGATGTGATATCCAACTCCTTCCCATTCCAATTCTGAGACCCTTCCTATAGCATGAGATGCGATATCTCAATGCTTCTAATACCAAACCTGGACCCTTCCTATAACATGAGATGTGATATCCGACTCCTTCCCATTCCAATCCTCAGACACTTCCTATAGCATGAGATGTGATATCTCAATGCTTCTAATACCAAACCTGAGACCCTTCCTATGGCATGAGATTTGATATCAAACTCCTTCCCAATCCAATCCTGAGACCCTTCCGATAGTATGAGATGTGATATCCAACTCCTTCCCATCCCAATCCTGAGACACTTCCGATAGCAGAGATGTGATATCTCAATGCTTATACCAAACCTGAGACCCTTCCTATAACATGAGATGTGATATCCAACTCCTTCCCATTCCAATCCTGAGACTCTTCCTATAGCATGAGATGTGATATCTCAATGCTTCTACCAAACCTGAGACCCTTCCTATAGCATGAGATGTGATATCCGACTCCTTCCCATTCCAATCCTCAGACACTTCCTATAGCATGAGATGTGATATCTCAATGCTTCTAATACCAAACCTGAGACCCTTCCTATGGCATGAGATTTGATATCAAACTCCTTCCCATTCCAATCCTGAGACCCTTCCTATATCATGAGATATGATATCCAACTCCTTCCCATTCCAATCCTGAAACCGTTCCTACACCATGAGATGTGATATCTCAATGCTTCTAATACCAAACCTGAGATCCTTCCTATAACATGAGATGTGATATCCAAATCCTTCCCCTTCCAAACCTGAGACCCTCCCTTTAGCATGAGATGTGATGTCCAACTCCTTCCCATTCCAATCCTGAGACCCTTCTGATAGCATGAGATGTGATATCTCAATGCTTCTAATACCAAACCTGAGATCCTTCCGATAGCATGAGATGTGATATCTCAATGCTTCTAATACCAAACCTGAGATCCTACCTCTAACATGAAATGTGATATCCAACTCCTTCCCCTTCCAAACCTGAGAGCCTTCCTATAACACGAGATGTGATATCGAAGTCCTTCCCATTCCAATCCTGAGACCCTTCCTATAACATGAGATGTGATATCCAACTCCTTCCCATTCCAACCTGAGACCCTTCCTATAGCATGAGATGGGATATCCAACTACTTCCAAATCCAATCCTGATACCCTTCCAATAGCATGAGATGTGATATCCCAATGCTTCTACCAAACCTGAGACCCATACTATGGCATGAGATGTGATATCAAACTCCTTCCCATTCCAATCCCGAGACCCTTCCTATAGCTTGAGATGTGATATCCAACTCCTTCCCATTCCAATTCTGAGACCCTTCCTATACCAGGAGACTTGCTATCTCAATGCTTCTAATACCAAACCTGCACCCGTCCTTTAACATGAGTTGTTATATCCAAATCCTTCCCATTCCAAACCTGAGACCCTTCCTTTATCATGAGATGTGATATCCAACTCCTTCCCATTCCAATCCTGAGACCCTTCCCATATCATGAGATGTGATATCTCAATGCTTCTAATATCAAACTTGAGACCCTCCCTATAGCATGAGATGTGATATCCAAGTCCTTCCCATTCCAATCCTGAGACTCTTCCTATAGCATGAGATGTGATATCTCAATGCTTCTACCAAACCTGAGACCCTTCCTATAGCATGAGATGTGATATCCAACTCCTTCCCATTCCAATCCTCAGACACTTCCTATAGCATGAGATGTGATATCTCAATGCTTCTAATACCAAACCTGAGACCCTTCCTATGGCATGAGATTTGATATCAAACTCCTTCCCATTCCAATCCTGAGACCCTTCCTATAGCATGAGATATGATATCCAACTCCTTCCCATTCCAATCCTGAAACCCTTCCTATACCATAAGATGTGATATCTTTATGCTTCTAATACCAAACCTGAGACCCGTCCTATAACATGAGATGTGATATCCAAATCCTTCCCCTTCCAAACCTGAGACCCTTCCTTTAGCATGAGATGTGATATCCAGCTCCTTCCCATTCCAATCCTGAGACCCTTCCGATAGCAGAGATGCGATATCTCAATGCTTATACCAAACCTGAGACCCTTCCTATGGCATGAGATGTGATATCCAACTCCTTCCCATTTCAATCCTGAGACCCTTCCTATAGCATGAGATGTGATATCGAAGTATTTCCCATTCCAATCCTGAGACCCTTCCTATAACATGAGATGTGATACCCAACACCTTCCCATTCCAACCTGAGACCCTTCCTATAGCATGAGATGGGAAATGTGATATCCAACTCCTTCCCCTTCCAAACCTGAGAGCCTTCCTATAGCATGAGATGTGATATCGAAGTATTTCCCATTCCAATCCTGAGACCCTTCCTATAACATGAGATGTGATACCCAACACCTTCCCATTCCAACCTGAGACCCTTCCTATAGCATGAGATGGGATATCCAACTACTTCCAAATCCAATCCTGTTACCCTTCCGATAGCATGAGATATGATCTCAGTGCTTCTAATATCAAAACTGAGACCCTCCCTATAGCATGAGATGTGATATCTAAGTCCTTCCCATTCCAATCCTGAGACCCTTCAGATAGCAGAGATGTGATATCTCAATGCTTATACCAAACCTGAGACCCTTCCTATGGCATGAGATGTGATATCCAACTCCTTTCCTATTCCAATCCTGAGTCCCTTACTATAGCATGAGATGTGATGTCTCAATGCTTCTAATACCAAACCTGAGATCCTTCCGATAGCATGAGATGTGATATCTCAATGCTTCTAATACCAAACCTGAAATCCTTCCTATAACATGAGATGTGATATCCAAATCCTTCCCCTTCCAAACCTGAGACCCTCCCTTTAGCGTGAGATGTGATGTCCAACTCCTTCCCATTCCAATCCTGAGACCCTTCCTATAAAATGAGATGTGATATCCAACTCCTGATGTGATGTCTCAATGCCTCTAATACCAAACCTGAGATCCTACCTCTAACATGAAATGTGATATCCAACTCCTTCCCCTTCCAAACCTGAGAGCCTTCCTATAGCATGAGATGTGATATCCAACTCCTTCCCATTCCAATCCTGAGACTCTTCCTGTAGCATGAGATGTGATATCTCAATGGTTCTACCAAACCTGAGACCCTTCCTATAGCATGAGATGTGATATCCGACTCCTTCCCATTCCAATCCTCAGACACTTCCTATAGCATGAGATGTGATATCTCAATGCTTCTAATACCAAACCTGAGACCCTTCCTATAGCATGAGATGGGATATCCAACTCCTTCCCTTTCCAATCCTGAGACCATTCGGATTGCATGAGATGTGATATCTCAATGCCTCTAATACCAAACCTGAGATCCTTCCGATAGCATGAGATGTGATATCTCAATGCTTCTAATACCAAACCTGAGATCCTTCCTATAACATGAGATGTGATATCCAAATCCTTCCCCTTCCAAACCTGAGACCCTCCCTTTAGCATGAGATGTGATATCCAACTCCTTCCCATTCCAATCATGAGACCCTTCTGATGGCATAGATGTGATATCTCAATGCCTCTAATACCAAACCTGAGATCCTACCTCTAACATGAAATGTGATATCCAACTCCTTCCCTTTCCAAACCTGAGAGCCTTCCTATAGCATGAGATGTGATATCCAAGTCCTTCCTATTCCAATCCTGAGACCCTTCCTATAACATGAGATGTGATATCCAACTCCTTCCCATTCCAACCTGAGGCCCTTCCTATAGCATGAGATGGGATATCCAACTCCTTCCAAATCCAATCCTGATACCCTTCCGATAGCATGAGATGTGATATCCCAATGCTTCTACCAAACCTGAGACCCATACTATGGCATGAGATGTGATATCAAACTCCTTCCCATTCCAATAATGAGACCCTTCCTATAGCTTGAGATGTGATATCCAACTCCTTCCCATTCCCAATCTGAGACCCTTCCTATACCATGAGACTTGATATCTCAATGCTTCTAATACCAAACCTGAGACCCATCCTATAACATGAGATGATATCCAAATCCTTCCCCTTCCAAACCTTAGACCCTTCCTATGGCATGAGATTTGATATCAAACTCCTTCCCATTCCAATCCTGAGACCCTTCCGATATCATGAGATGTGATATCTCAATGCTTCTAATATCAAACTTGAGACCCTCCCTATAGCATGAGATGTGATATCCAAGTCCTTCCCATTCCAATCCTGAGACCCTTCCTATAGCATGAGATGTGATATCTCAATGCTTCTAATACCAAACCTGAGACCCTTCCTATAACATGAGATGGGATATCCAACTCCTTCCCATTCCAATCCTGAGACCCTTCCGATAGCAGAGATGTGATATCTCAATGCTTCTAATACCATACCTGATATCCTTCCTATAACATGAGATGGGATATCCAACTCCTTCCCATTCCAATCCTGAGATCCTTCCTATACCATGAGATGTGATATCTCAATGTTTCTCATGCCAAACCTGAGGCCCTTCCTATAGCAAGAGATGTGATATACAAATCCTTCCCATTCCAAACCTGAGACCCTTACTATAGCATGAGATGTGATTTCCGACTCCTTCCCTATCCAATCCTGAGACCCTTCCTATAGCATGAGATGTAATATCACAATGCTTGTAATACCAAATCTGGGTCCCTTCATATAGCATGAGATGTGATATCCAACTCCTTCCCATTCCAATCCTGAGACCCTTCCTATAGCATGAGATGTGACATCTCAATGTTTCTAATACCTTCCCATTATAATCTTGAGACACTTCCGATAGCAGAGATGTGATATCTCATTGCTTATACCAAACCTGAGACCCTTCCTATAACATGAGATCTGATATCCAACTCCTTCCCGTTCCAAACCTGAGACCCTTCCTATAGCATATGTGATATCCAACTCCTTCCCATTCCAAACATGAGACCCTTCCTATGGCAAGAATGTAATATCCAACTCCTTCCCATTCCAATCCTGAGACCCTTCCCATATCATGAGATGTGATATCTCAATGCTTCTAATATCAAACTTGAGACCCTCCCTATAGCATGAGATGTGATATCCAAGTCCTTCCCATTCCAATCCTGAGACTCTTCCTATAGCATGAGATGTGATATCTCAATGCTTCTACCAAACCTGAGACCCTTCCTATAGCATGAGATGTGATATCCAACTCCTTCCCATTCCAATCCTCAGACACTTCCTATAGCATGAGATGTGATATCTCAATGCTTCTAATACCAAACCTGAGACCCTTCCTATGGCATGAGATTTGATATCAAACTCCTTCCCATTCCAATCCTGAGACCCTTCCTAAAGCATGAGATATGATATCCAACTCCTTCCCATTCCAATCCTGAAACCCTTCCTATACCATAAGATGTGATATCTTAATGCTTCTAATACCAAACCTGAGACCCGTCCTATAACATGAGATGTGATATCCAAATCCTTCCCCTTCCAAACCTGAGACCCTTCCTTTAGCATGAGATGTGATATCCAGCTCCTTCCCATTCCAATCCTGAGACCCTTCCGATAGCAGAGATGCGATATCTCAATGCTTATACCAAACCTGAGACCCTTCCTATGGCATGAGATGTGATATCCAACTCCTTCCCATTTCAATCCTGAGACCCTTCCTATAGCATGAGATGTGATATCTCAATGCTTCTAATACCAAACCTGAGACCCTTCCTATAGCATGAGATGGGAAATGTGATATCCAACTCCTTCCCCTTCCAAACCTGAGAGCCTTCCTATAGCATGAGATGTGATATCGAAGTATTTCCCATTCCAATCCTGAGACCCTTCCTATAACATGAGATGTGATACCCAACACCTTCCCATTCCAACCTGAGACCCTTCCTATAGCATGAGATGGGATATCCAACTACTTCCAAATCCAATCCTGATACCCTTCCGATAGCATGAGATGTGATATCTCAGTGCTTCTAATATCAAAACTGAGACCCTCCCTATAGCATGGGATGTGATATCTAAGTCCTTCCCATTCCAATCCTGAGACCCTTCAGATAGCAGAGATGTGATATCTCAATGCTTATACCAAACCTGAGACCCTTCCTATGGCATGAGATGTGATATCCAACTCCTTCCCATTCCAATCCTGTGACCCCTCCTATAGCATGAGATGTGATATCTCAATGCTTCTACCAAACCTGACACCCTTCCTTTAGCATGAGATGTGATATCCAACTCCTTTCCTATTCCAATCCTGAGACCCTTACTATAGCATGAGATGTGATGTCTCAATGCTTCTAATACCAAACCTGAGATCCTTCCGATAGCATGAGATGTGATATCTCAATGCTTCTAATACCAAACCTGAGATCCTTCCTATAACATGAGATGTGATATCCAAATCCTTCCCCTTCCAAACCTGAGACCCCCCTTTAGCGTGAGATGTGATGTCCAACTCCTTCCCATTCCAATCCTGAGACCCTTCTGATAGCATGAGATGTGATGTCTCAATGCCTCTAATACCAAACCTGAGATCCTACCTCTAACATGAAATGTGATATCCAACTCCTTCCCCTTCCAAACCTGAGAGCCTTCCTATAGCATGAGATGTGATATCCAACTCCTTCCCATTCCAATCCTGAGACTCTTCCTGTAGCATGAGATGTGATATCTCAATGCTTCTACCAAACCTGAGACCCTTCCTATAGCATGAGATGTGATATCCGACTCCTTCCCATTCCAATCCTCAGACACTTCCTATAGCATGAGATGTGATATCTCAATGCTTCTAATACCAAACCTGAGACCCTTCCTATAGCATGAGATGGGATATCCAACTCCCTCCCTTTCCAATCCTGAGACCCTTCGGATTGCATGAGATGTGATATCTCAATGCCTCTAATACCAAACCTGAGATCCTTCCGATAGCATGAGATGTGATATCTCAATGCTTCTAATACCAAACCTGAGATCCTTCCTATAACATGAGATGTGATATCCAAATCCTTCCCCTTCCAAACCTGAGACCCTCCCTTTAGCATGAGATGTGATATCCAACTCCTTCCCATTCCAATCATGAGACCCTTCTGATGGCATAGATGTGATATCTCAATGCCTCTAATACCAAACCTGAGATCCTACCTCTAACATGAAATGTGATATCCAACTCCTTCCCTTTCCAAACCTGAGAGCCTTCCTATAGCATGAGATGTGATATCCAAGTCCTTCCTCTTCCAATCCTGAGACCCTTCCTATAACATGAGATGTGATATCCAACTCCTTCCCATTCCAACCTGAGACCCTTCCTATAGCATGAGATGGGATATCCAACTCCTTCCAAATCCAATCCTGATACCCTTCCGATAGCATGAGATGTGATATCCCAATGCTTCTACCAAACCTGAGACCCATACTATGGCATGAGATGTGATATCAAACTCCTTCCCATTCCAATCCTGAGACCCTTCCTATAGCTTGAGATGTGATATCCAACTCCTTCCCATTCCCAATCTGAGACCCTTCCTATACCATGAGACTTGATATCTCAATGCTTCTAATACCAAACCTGAGACCCATCCTATAATATGAGATGATATCCAAATCCTTCCCCTTCCAAACCTTAGACCCTTCCTATGGCATGAGATTTGATATCAAACTCCTTACCATTCCAATCCTGAGACCCTTACGATATCATGAGATGTGATATCTCAATGCTTCTAATATCAAACTTGAGACCCTCCCTATAGCATGAGATGTGATATCCAAGTCCTTCCCATTCCAATCCTGAGACCCTTCCTATAGCATGAGATGTGATATCTCAATGCTTCTAATACCAAACCTGAGACCCTTCCTATAACATGAGATGGGATATCCAACTCCTTCCCATTCCAATCCTGAGACCCTTCCGATAGCAGAGATGTGATATCTCAATGCTTCTAATACCAAACCTGATATCCTTCCTATAACATGAGATGGGATATCCAACTCCTTCCCATTCCAATCCTGAGATCCTTCCTATACCATGAGATGTGATATCTCAATGTTTCTCATGCCAAACCTGAGGCCCTTCTTATAGCAAGAGATGTGATATACAAATCCTTCCCATTCCAAACCTGAGACCCTTCCTATAGCATGAGATGTAATATCACAATGCTTGTAATACCAAATCTGGGTCCCTTCATATAGCATGAGATGTGATATCCAACTCCTTCCCATTCCAATCGTGAGACCCTTCCTATAGCATGAGATGTGACATCTCAATGTTTCTAATACCTTACCATTATAATCTTGAGACACTTCCGATAGCAGAGATGTGATATCTCAATGCTTATACCAAACCTGAGACCCTTCCTATAACATGAGATCTGATATCCAACTCCTTCCCGTTCCAAACCTGAGACCCTTCCTATAGCATATGTGATATCCAACTCCTTCCCATTCCAAACATGAGACCCTTCCTATAGCAAGAATGTAATATCCAACTCCTTCCCATTCCAATCCTGAGACCATTCCTATAGCATGAGATGTGATATCTCAATGCTTCTAATACCAAATCTGAGATCCTTCCTATGACATGAGATGTGATATCCAATTCCTTCCCATTCCAAACCTGAGACCCTTCCTACAGCATGCAATGTGATATCTCAATGCTTCTAATACCAAACCTGAGACCCGTCCTATAGCATGAGATGGGATATCCAACTCCTTCCCGTTCCAAACCTGAGACCCTTCCTATAGTATGAGATGTGATATCCAACTCCTTCCCATCCCAATCCTGAGAAACTTCTGATAGCAGAGATGTGATATCTCAATGCTTATACCAAACCTGAGACCCTTCCTATGGCATGAGATGTGATATCCAACTACTTCCCATTTCAATCCTGAGACCCTTCTTATAGCATGAGATGTGATATCTCAATGCTTCTAATACCAAACGTGGACCCTTCCTATAGCATGAGATGTGATATCAAACTCCATCCCATTCCAATCCTGCGTCCCTTCCTATAGCATGAGATTTGATATCTCAATGTTTCTACTACCAAACCTGAGACCCTTCCTATAACATGAGACGTGATATCCAACTCCTTCCAATTCCAATCCTGAGACTCTTCCTATAGCATGATATGTGATATCTCAATGCTTCTACCAAACCTGAGACCCTTCCTATAGCATGAGATGTGATATCCGACTCCTTCCCATTCCAATCCTCAGACACTTCCTATAGCATGAGATGTGATATCTCAATGCATCTAATACCAAACCTGAGACCCTTCTTATGGCATGAGATTTGATAGCAAACTCCTTCCCATTCCAATCCTGAGACCCTTCCTATAGCATGAGATATGATATCCAACTCCTTCCCATTCCAATCCTGAAACCCTTCCTATACCATGAGATATGATATCTTAATGCTTCTAATACCAAACCTGAGACCCGTCCTATAACATGAGATGTGATATCCAAATCCTTCCCCTTCCAAACCTGAAACCCTTCCTTTAGCATGAGATGTGATATCCAGCTCCTTCCCATTCCAATCCTGAGACCCTTCCGATAGCATGAGATGTGATATCTCAATGCTTCTAATATCAAAACTGAGATCCTTCCTATAACATGAGATGTGATATCCAAAAGCTTCCCCTTCCAAACCTGAGAACCTCCCTATAGCATGACATGTGATATCCAACTCCTTCCCATTCCAATCCTGAGACCCTTCTGATTGCATGAGATGTGATATCTCAATGCCTCTATACCAAACCTGAGATCCTTCCTCTAACATGAAATGTGATATCCAACTCCTTCCCTTTCCAAACCTGAGAGCCTTCCTATAGCATGAGATGTGATATCCAAGTCCTTCCCATACCAATCCTGAGACCCTTCCTATAACATGAGATGTGATATATAACTCCTTCCCATTCCAACCTGAGACCCTTCCTATAGCATGAGATGGGATATCCAACTCCATCCAAATCCAATCCTGAGACCCTTCCGATAGTATGAGATGTGATATCTCAATGCTTCTACCAAACCTGAGACCGATACTATGGCATGAGATCTGATATCAAACTCCTTCCCATTCCAATCCTGCAACCCTTCCTATAGCTTGAGATGTGATATCCAACTCCTTCCCATTCCAATTCTGAAACCCTTCCTATACCATGAGACTTGATATCTCAATGCTTCTAATACCAAACCTGAGACCCTTCCTATAACATGATTTGTGATATCCAACTCCTTCCCATTCCAATCCTGAGACCCTTCCTATAGCATGAGATGTGATATCTCAATGCTTCTAATACCAAACCTGAGACCCTTCCTATAGCATGAGATGGGATATCCAACTTCTTCACAATCCAATCCTGAGACCCTTCCGATAGCATGAGATGTGATATCTCAATGCTTCTACCAAACCTTAGACCCTTCCTATGGCATGAGATGTGATATCAAACTCCTTCCCATTCCAATCCTGAGACCCTTCCTATAGCTTGAGATGTGATATCCAACTCCTTCCCATTCCAATCCTGAGACCCTTCCTATACCATGAGATGTGATATCTCAGTGCTTCTAATAACAAACCTGAGACCCGTCCTATGACATGAGATGTGATATCCAAATCCTTCCCCTTCCAAGTCTGAGACCCTTCCTTTAGCATGAGATGTGATATCCAACTCCTTCCCATTCCAATCTTGAGACCCTTCCGATAGCATGAGATGTGATATCTCAATGCTTCTAATATCAAACCTGAGACCCTCCCTATAGCATGAGATGAGATATCCAAGTCCTTCCCATTCCAATCCTGAGACTCTTCCTATAACATGAGATGTGATATCTCAGTGCTTCTAATACCAAACCTGAGACCCGTCCTATGACATGAGATGTGATATCCAAATCCTTCCCCTTCCAAACCTGAGACCCTCCCATTAGCATGAGATGTGATATCCAACTCCTTCCCTTTCCAATCCAGAGACCCTTCGGATTGCATGAGATGTGATATCTCAATGCCTCTAATACCAAACCTGAGATCCTTCCGATAGCATGAGATGTGATATCTCAATGCTTCTAATACCAAACCTGAGATCCTTCCCATAACATGAGATGTGATATCCAAATCCTTCCCCTTCCAAACCTGAGACCCTCCCTTTAGCATGAGTTGTGATATCCAACTCCTTCTCATTCCAATCCTGAGACCCTTCTGATAGCATAGATGTGATATCTCAATGCCTCTAATACCAAACCTGAGATCCTACCTCTAACATGAAATGTGATATCCAACTCCTTCCCTTTCCAAACCTGAGAGCCTTCCTATAGCATGAGATGTGATATCCAAGTCCTTCCTATTCCAATCCTGAGACCCTTCCTATAACATGAGATGTGATATCCAACTCCTTCCAATTCCAACCTGAGACCCTTCCTATAGCATGAGATGGGATATCCAACTCCTTCCAAATCCAAACCTGATACCCTTCCAATAGCATGAGATGTGATATCCCAATGCTTCTACCAAACCTGAGACCCATACTATGGCATGAGATGTGATATCAAACTCCTTCCCATTCCAATCCTGAGACCCTTCCTATAGCTTGAGATGTGATATCCAACTCCTTCCCATTCCAATTCTGAGACCCTTCCTAAACCATGAGACTTGATATCTCAATGCTTCTAATACCAAACCTGAGACCCATCCTATAACATGAGATGATATCCAAATCCTTCCCCTTCCAAACCTTAGACCCTTCCTATGGCATGAGATTTGATATCAAACTCCTTCCCATTCCAATCCTGAGACCCTCCCGATATCATGAGATGTGATATCTCAATGCTTCTAATATCAAACTTGAGACCCTCCCTATAGCATGAGATGTGATATCCAAGTCCTTCCCATTCCAATCCTGAGACCCTTCCTATAGCATGAGATGTGATATCTCAATGCTTCTAATACCAAACCTGAGACCCTTCCTATAACATGAGATGGGATATCGAACTCCTTCCCATTCCAATCCTGAGACCCTTCCGATAGCAGAGATGTAATATATCAATGCTTATACCAAACCTGAGACCCTTCCTATGGCACGAGATGTAATATACAACTCCTTACCATTCCAATCCTGAGACCCTTCCTATAGCATGAGATGTGATATCTCAATGCTTATACCAAACCTGAGACCCTTCCTATAGCATGAGATGTGATATCCAACTCCTTCCCATTCCAATCCTGAGACCCTTCCTATAGCATGAGATGTGATGTCTCAATGCTTCTAATACCAAACCTGAGATCCTTCCTATAACATGAGATGTGATATCCAAATCCTTCCCCTTCCAAACCTGAGACCCCCCTTTAGCGTGAGATGTGATGTCCAACTCCTTCCCATTCCAATCCTGAGACCCTTCTGATAGCATGAGATGTGATGTCTCAATGCCTCTAATACCAAACCTGAGATCCTACCTCTAACATGAAATGTGATATCCAACTCCTTCCCCTTCCAAACCTGAGAGCCTTCCTATAGCATGAGATGTGATATCCAACTCCTTCCCATTCCAATCCTGAGACTCTTCCTGTAGCATGAGATGTGATATCTCAATGCTTCTACCAAACCTGAGACCCTTCCTATAGCATGAGATGTGATATCCGACTCCTTCCCATTCCAATCCTCAGACACTTCCTATAGCATGAGATGTGATATCTCAATGCTTCTAATACCAAACCTGAGACCCTTCCTATAGCATGAGATGGGATATCCAACTCCCTCCCTTTCCAATCCTGAGACCCTTCGGATTGCATGAGATGTGATATCTCAATGCCTCTAATACCAAACCTGAGATCCTTCCGATAGCATGAGATGTGATATCTCAATGCTTCTAATACCAAACCTGAGATCCTTCCTATAACATGAGATGTGATATCCAAATCCTTCCCCTTCCAAACCTGAGACCCTCCCTTTAGCATGAGATGTGATATCCAACTCCTTCCCATTCCAATCATGAGACCCTTCTGATGGCATAGATGTGATATCTCAATGCCTCTAATACCAAACCTGAGATCCTACCTCTAACATGAAATGTGATATCCAACTCCTTCCCTTTCCAAACCTGAGAGCCTTCCTATAGCATGAGATGTGATATCCAAGTCCTTCCTCTTCCAATCCTGAGACCCTTCCTATAACATGAGATGTGATATCCAACTCCTTCCCATTCCAACCTGAGACCCTTCCTATAGCATGAGATGGGATATCCAACTCCTTCCAAATCCAATCCTGATACCCTTCCGATAGCATGAGATGTGATATCCCAATGCTTCTACCAAACCTGAGACCCATACTATGGCATGAGATGTGATATCAAACTCCTTCCCATTCCAATCCTGAGACCCTTCCTATAGCTTGAGATGTGATATCCAACTCCTTCCCATTCCCAATCTGAGACCCTTCCTATACCATGAGACTTGATATCTCAATGCTTCTAATACCAAACCTGAGACCCATCCTATAATATGAGATGATATCCAAATCCTTCCCCTTCCAAACCTTAGACCCTTCCTATGGCATGAGATTTGATATCAAACTCCTTACCATTCCAATCCTGAGACCCTTACGATATCATGAGATGTGATATCTCAATGCTTCTAATATCAAACTTGAGACCCTCCCTATAGCATGAGATGTGATATCCAAGTCCTTCCCATTCCAATCCTGAGACCCTTCCTATAGCATGAGATGTGATATCTCAATGCTTCTAATACCAAACCTGAGATCCTTCCTATAACATGAGATGGGATATCCAACTCCTTCCCATTCCAATCCTGAGACCCTTCCGATAGCAGAGATGTGATATCTCAATGCTTCTAATACCAAACCTGATATCCTTCCTATAACATGAGATGGGATATCCAACTCCTTCCCATTCCAATCCTGAGATCCTTCCTATACCATGAGATGTGATATCTCAATGTTTCTCATGCCAAACCTGAGGCCCTTCTTATAGCAAGAGATGTGATATACAAATCCTTCCCATTCCAAACCTGAGACCCTTCCTATAGCATGAGATGTAATATCACAATGCTTGTAATACCAAATCTGGGTCCCTTCATATAGCATGAGATGTGATATCCAACTCCTTCCCATTCCAATCGTGAGACCCTTCCTATAGCATGAGATGTGACATCTCAATGTTTCTAATACCTTACCATTATAATCTTGAGACACTTCCGATAGCAGAGATGTGATATCTCAATGCTTATACCAAACCTGAGACCCTTCCTATAACATGAGATCTGATATCCAACTCCTTCCCGTTCCAAACCTGAGACCCTTCCTATAGCATATGTGATATCCAACTCCTTCCCATTCCAAACATGAGACCCTTCCTATAGCAAGAATGTAATATCCAACTCCTTCCCATTCCAATCCTGAGACCATTCCTATAGCATGAGATGTGATATCTCAATGCTTCTAATACCAAATCTGAGATCCTTCCTATGACATGAGATGTGATATCCAATTCCTTCCCATTCCAAACCTGAGACCCTTCCTACAGCATGCAATGTGATATCTCAATGCTTCTAATACCAAACCTGAGACCCGTCCTATAGCATGAGATGGGATATCCAACTCCTTCCCGTTCCAAACCTGAGACCCTTCCTATAGTATGAGATGTGATATCCAACTCCTTCCCATCCCAATCCTGAGAAACTTCTGATAGCAGAGATGTGATATCTCAATGCTTATACCAAACCTGAGACCCTTCCTATGGCATGAGATGTGATATCCAACTACTTCCCATTTCAATCCTGAGACCCTTCTTATAGCATGAGATGTGATATCTCAATGCTTCTAATACCAAACGTGGACCCTTCCTATAGCATGAGATGTGATATCAAACTCCATCCCATTCCAATCCTGCGTCCCTTCCTATAGCATGAGATTTGATATCTCAATGTTTCTACTACCAAACCTGAGACCCTTCCTATAACATGAGACGTGATATCCAACTCCTTCCAATTCCAATCCTGAGACTCTTCCTATAGCATGATATGTGATATCTCAATGCTTCTACCAAACCTGAGACCCTTCCTATAGCATGAGATGTGATATCCGACTCCTTCCCATTCCAATCCTCAGACACTTCCTATAGCATGAGATGTGATATCTCAATGCATCTAATACCAAACCTGAGACCCTTCTTATGGCATGAGATTTGATAGCAAACTCCTTCCCATTCCAATCCTGAGACCCTTCCTATAGCATGAGATATGATATCCAACTCCTTCCCATTCCAATCCTGAAACCCTTCCTATACCATGAGATATGATATCTTAATGCTTCTAATACCAAACCTGAGACCCGTCCTATAACATGAGATGTGATATCCAAATCCTTCCCCTTCCAAACCTGAAACCCTTCCTTTAGCATGAGATGTGATATCCAGCTCCTTCCCATTCCAATCCTGAGACCCTTCCGATAGCATGAGATGTGATATCTCAATGCTTCTAATATCAAAACTGAGATCCTTCCTATAACATGAGATGTGATATCCAAAAGCTTCCCCTTCCAAACCTGAGAACCTCCCTATAGCATGACATGTGATATCCAACTCCTTCCCATTCCAATCCTGAGACCCTTCTGATTGCATGAGATGTGATATCTCAATGCCTCTATACCAAACCTGAGATCCTTCCTCTAACATGAAATGTGATATCCAACTCCTTCCCTTTCCAAACCTGAGAGCCTTCCTATAGCATGAGATGTGATATCCAAGTCCTTCCCATACCAATCCTGAGACCCTTCCTATAACATGAGATGTGATATATAACTCCTTCCCATTCCAACCTGAGACCCTTCCTATAGCATGAGATGGGATATCCAACTCCATCCAAATCCAATCCTGAGACCCTTCCGATAGTATGAGATGTGATATCTCAATGCTTCTACCAAACCTGAGACCGATACTATGGCATGAGATCTGATATCAAACTCCTTCCCATTCCAATCCTGCGACCCTTCCTATAGCTTGAGATGTGATATCCAACTCCTTCCCATTCCAATTCTGAAACCCTTCCTATACCATGAGACTTGATATCTCAATGCTTCTAATACCAAACCTGAGACCCTTCCTATAACATGATTTGTGATATCCAACTCCTTCCCATTCCAATCCTGAGACCCTTCCTATAGCATGAGATGTGATATCTCAATGCTTCTAATACCAAACCTGAGACCCTTCCTATAGCATGAGATGGGATATCCAACTTCTTCACAATCCAATCCTGAGACCCTTCCGATAGCATGAGATGTGATATCTCAATGCTTCTACCAAACCTTAGACCCTTCCTATGGCATGAGATGTGATATCAAACTCCTTCCCATTCCAATCCTGAGACCCTTCCTATAGCTTGAGATGTGATATCCAACTCCTTCCCATTCCAATCCTGAGACCCTTCCTATACCATGAGATGTGATATCTCAGTGCTTCTAATAACAAACCTGAGACCCGTCCTATGACATGAGATGTGATATCCAAATCCTTCCCCTTCCAAGTCTGAGACCCTTCCTTTAGCATGAGATGTGATATCCAACTCCTTCCCATTCCAATCTTGAGACCCTTCCGATAGCATGAGATGTGATATCTCAATGCTTCTAATATCAAACCTGAGACCCTCCCTATAGCATGAGATGAGATATCCAAGTCCTTCCCATTCCAATCCTGAGACTCTTCCTATAACATGAGATGTGATATCTCAGTGCTTCTAATACCAAACCTGAGACCCGTCCTATGACATGAGATGTGATATCCAAATCCTTCCCCTTCCAAACCTGAGACCCTCCCATTAGCATGAGATGTGATATCCAACTCCTTCCCTTTCCAATCCTGAGACCCTTCGGATTGCATGAGATGTGATATCTCAATGCCTCTAATACCAAACCTGAGATCCTTCCGATAGCATGAGATGTGATATCTCAATGCTTCTAATACCAAACCTGAGATCCTTCCCATAACATGAGATGTGATATCCAAATCCTTCCCCTTCCAAACCTGAGACCCTCCCTTTAGCATGAGTTGTGATATCCAACTCCTTCTCATTCCAATCCTGAGACCCTTCTGATAGCATAGATGTGATATCTCAATGCCTCTAATACCAAACCTGAGATCCTACCTCTAACATGAAATGTGATATCCAACTCCTTCCCTTTCCAAACCTGAGAGCCTTCCTATAGCATGAGATGTGATATCCAAGTCCTTCCTATTCCAATCCTGAGACCCTTCCTATAACATGAGATGTGATATCCAACTCCTTCCAATTCCAACCTGAGACCCTTCCTATAGCATGAGATGGGATATCCAACTCCTTCCAAATCCAAACCTGATACCCTTCCAATAGCATGAGATGTGATATCCCAATGCTTCTACCAAACCTGAGACCCATACTATGGCATGAGACGTGATATCAAACTCCTTCCCATTCCAATCCTGAGACCCTTCCTATAGCTTGAGATGTGATATCCAACTCCTTCCCATTCCAATTCTGAGACCCTTCCTAAACCATGAGACTTGATATCTCAATGCTTCTAATACCAAACCTGAGACCCATCCTATAACATGAGATGATATCCAAATCCTTCCCCTTCCAAACCTTAGACCCTTCCTATGGCATGAGATTTGATATCAAACTCCTTCCCATTCCAATCCTGAGACCCTCCCGATATCATGAGATGTGATATCTCAATGCTTCTAATATCAAACTTGAGACCCTCCCTATAGCATGAGATGTGATATCCAAGTCCTTCCCATTCCAATCCTGAGACCCTTCCTATAGCATGAGATGTGATATCTCAATGCTTCTAATACCAAACCTGAGACCCTTCCTATAACATGAGATGGGATATCGAACTCCTTCCCATTCCAATCCTGAGACCCTTCCGATAGCAGAGATGTAATATATCAATGCTTATACCAAACCTGAGACCCTTCCTATGGCACGAGATGTAATATACAACTCCTTACCATTCCAATCCTGAGACCCTTCCTATAGCATGAGATGTGATATCTCAATGCTTATACCAAACCTGAGACCCTTCCTATAGCATGAGATGTGATATCCAACTCCTTCCCATTCCAATCCTGAGACCCTTCCTATAGCATGAGATGTGATGTCTCAATGCTTCTAATACCAAACCTGAGATCCTTCCTATAATATGAGATGTGATATCCACCTCCTTCCCATTCCAATCCTGAGACCCTTCCTATAGCATGAGATGTGATATCTCAATGCTTATACCAAACCTGAGACCCTTCCTATAGCATGAGATGTGATATCCAACTCCTTCCCATTCCAATCCTGAGACCATTCCTATAGCATGAGATGTGATATCTCAATGTGATTGGGAAGGAGTTGGATATCACATCTCATCCAATAGGGAGGATCTCAGGATTGGAATGGGAAAGATTTGGATATCACATCTCTTGCATTAGGAAGGGTCTCAGGTTTTTTATTAGAAACATTGAGATATCACATCTCATGCTATAGGAAGGGTTTCAGGATTGGAATGGGAAGGAGTTGGATATCACATCTCATGTTATAGGAAGGGTCTCAGGATTGGAATGGGAAGGATTTGGATATCACATCTCTTGCTATAGGAAGGGTCTCAGGTTTTTTATTAGAAACATTGAGATATCACATCTCATGCTAAAGGAAGGGTTTCAGATTGGAATGGGAAGAATTTGGATATCATATCTCATGTTATAGGACGGGTCCGAGGTTTGGTATTAGAAGCATTGAGGTATCACATATCATGGTATAGGAAGGGTCTCAGGATTGGAATGGGAAGGAGATGGATATCCCTTCTCATGCTATAGGAAGGGTCTCAGGTTGGAATGGGAAGGAGTTGATTATCACATCTCATGTTATAGGAAGGGTCTCAGGATTGAATTGGGAAGGATTTGGATATCATATCTCTTGCTATAGGAAGGGTCTCATGTTTTTTATTAGAAACATAGAGATATCACATCTCATGGTATAGGAAGGGTTTCAGGATTGGAATGGGAAGGATTTGGATATCACATCTCATGGTAAAGGAAGGGTCTCAGGTTTGGAAGGGGAAGGAGTTGGATATCACATCTCATGCTAAAGGAAGGGTCTCAGGTTTGACAGAATCATTGAGATATTACATCTCATGCTATAGGAAGGGTCTCAGGTTTGGTATAAGCATTGAGATATCACATCTCTGCTATCGGAAGGGTCTCAGGATTGGAATGGGAAGGAGTTGGATATCACATCTCATGCTAAAGGAATGGTCTCAGGTTTGATAGAAGCATTGAGATATCACATCTCATGCTATATAAAGGGTCTCAGGTTTGGTGTAAGCATTGAGATATCACATCTCTGCTATCGGAAGGGTCTCAGGATATGAATGGGAAGGACTGAGATATCACATCTCATGCTATAGGGAGGGTCTCAGTTTTGATATTAGAAGCATTGAGATATCACATCTCATGCTATCGGAAGGGTCTCAGGATTGGAATGGGAAGGAGTTGGATATCACATCTCAAGCTATCTCAGGATTGGAATGGGAAGGAGTTTGATATCACTTCTCAAGCTATAGGAAGGATCTCAGGTTTGGAAGGGGAAGGATTTGGATCTCACATCTCATGTTTTAGGACGGGTCTCTGGTTTGGTATTAGAAACATTGAGATATCACATCTCATGGTATAGGAAGGGTCTCAGGATTGGAATGGGAAGGATTTGGATATCATATCTCTTGCTATAGGAAGGGTCTCATGTTTTTTTCATAGAAACATAGAGATATCACATATCATGGTATAGGAAGGGTTTCAGGATTGGAATGCGAAGGATTAGGATATCACATCTCATGCTAAAGGAAGGGTCTCAGGTTTGGAAGGGGAAGGAGTTGGATATCACATCTCATGCTAAAGGAAGGGTTTCAGGTTTGATAGAAGCATTGAGATATTACATCTCATGCTATAGGAAGGGTCTCAGGTTTGGTATAAGCATTGAGATATCACATCTCTGCTATCGGAAGGGTCTCAGGATTGGAATGGGAAGGAGTTGGATATCACATCTCATGCTAAAGGAAGCGTCTCAGGTTTGATAGAAGCATTGAGATATCACATCTCATGCTATAGGAAGGGTCTCAGGTTTGGTGTAAGCATTGAGATATCACATCTCTGCTATCGGAAGGGTCTCAGGATAGGAATGGGAAGGACTTAGATATCACATCTCATGCTATAGGGAGGGTCTCAGTTTTGATATTAGAAGCATTGAGATATCACATCTCATGCTATCGGAAGGGTCTCAGGATTGGAATGGGAAGGAGTTGGATATCACATCTCAAGCTATCTCAGGATTGGAATGGGAAGGAGTTTGATATCACTTCTCAAGCTATAGGAAGGGTCTCAGGTTTGGAAGGGGAAGGATTTGGATCTCACATCTCATGTTTTAGGACGGGTCTCAGGTTTGGTATTAGAAACATTGAGATATCACATCTCATGGTATAGGAAGGGTCTCAGGATTGGAATGGGAAGGAGTTGGATATCACATCTCATGCCATAGGAAGGGTCTCAGGTTTGGTATAAGCATTGAGATATCACATCTCTGCTATCGGAAGGGTCTCAGGATAGGAATGGGAAGGACTTAGATATCACATCTCATGCTATAGGGATGGTCTCAGTTTTGATATTAGAAGCATTGAGATATCACATCTCATGCTATCGGAAGGGTCTCAGGATTGGAATGTGAAGGATTTGGATATCACATCTCATGCTAAAGGAAGGGTCTCAGGTTTGGCAGAAGCATTGAGATATCACATCTCATGCTATAGGAAGGGTCTCAGGATTGGAATGGGAAGGATTTGGATACCACATCTCATGCCATAGGAAGGGTCTCAGGTTTGGTATAAGCATTGAGATATCACATCTCTGCTATCGGAAGGGTCTCAGGATTGGATTGGGAAGCAGTTGGATATCCCTTCTCATGCTATAGGAAGGATCTTAGGTTGGAATGGGAAGGAGTAGGATATCACATCTCATGTTATAGGTAGGGTCTCAGGATTGGAATGGGAAGGATTTGGATATCACATCTCTTGCTAAAGGAAGGGTCTCAGGTTTGGAAGGGGAATGATTTGGATATCATATCTCATGTTATAGGACGGGTCCCAGGTTTGGTATTAGAAGCATTGAGATATCACATCTCATGGTATAGGAAGGGTCTCAGGATTGGAATGGGAAGGAGTTGGATATCACATCTCATCCAATAGGAAGGGTCTCAGGTTTGGAATGGGAAATAATTGGATATCACATCTCATGTTATAGGAAGGATCTCAGGATTGGAATGGGAAGGATTTGGATATCACATCTCTTGCTATAGGAAGGGTCTCAGGATTGGAATGGGAAGGAGTTTGATATCCCTTCTCATGCTATAGGAAGAGTCTCAGGTTGGAATGGGAAGGATTTGGATATCACATCTCATGTTATAGGAAGGGTCTCAGGATTGGAATGGGAAGGATTTCTATATCACATCTCTTGCTATAGGAAGGGTCTCAGGTTTTTTATTAGAAACATTGAGATATCACATCTCATGCTATAGGAAGGGTTTCAGGATTGGAATGGGAAGGATTTGGATATCACATCTTATGCTAAAGGAAGGGTCTCAGGTTTGGAAGGGGAAGGATTTGGATATCACATCTCATGTTATAGGACGGGTCCCAGGTTTGGTATTAGAAGCATTGAGATATCACAACTCATGCTATAGGAAGGGTCTCAGGATTGGAATGGGAAGGAGTTGGATATCACATCTCATGCTAAAGGAAGGGTCTCAGGTTTGATAGAAGTATTGAGATATCACATCTCATGCTATAGGAAGTGTCTCAGGATTGGAATATGAAGGAGTTGGATATCCCATCTCATGCCATAGTAAGGGTCTCAGATTTGGTATAAGCATTGAGATATCATATCTCTGCTATCGGAAGGGTCTCAGGATAGGAATGGGGAGGACTTAGATATCACATCTCATGCTATAGGGAGGGTCTCAGTTTTGATATTAGAAGCATTGAGATATCACATCTCATGCTATCGGAAGGGTCTCAGGATTGGAATGCGAAGAAGTTGGATATCACATCTCAAGCTATCTCAGGTTTGGAATGGGAAGGAGTTTCAAATCACATCTCAAGCTATCGGAAGGGTCTCAGGTTTGGAAGGGGAAGGATTTGGATCTCACATCTCATGTATTAGGACGGGTCTCAGGTTTGGTATTGGAAGCATTGAGATATCACATCTCATGTTATAGGAAGGGTCCCAGGATTGGAATGGGAAGGAGTTGGATATCACATCTCAAGCTATCTCAGGATTGGAATGGGAAGGAGTTTGATATCACATCTCAGGATTGGAAAGGGAAGGATTTGGATTTCACATCTCATGTTGTAGGATGGTTCTCATGTTTGGTTTTAGAAGCATTGAGATATCACATCTCGTGCTATCGGAAGGGTCTCAGGTTTCGAAAGGGAAGGATTTGGATTTCACATATGTTATAGGATGGTTCTCAGGTTTGGTTTTAGAAGCATTAAGATATCACATCTCATGCTATAGGAAGGGTCTCAGGTTTGGAATGGGAAGGATTTGGATACACATCTCATGTTATAGGAAGGATCTCAGGTTTGGTATTAGAAGCATTGAGATATCACATATCATGCTATAGGAAAGGTCTCAGGATTGGAATGGGAAGGAGTTGGATATCACATCTCATGCTAAAGGAAAGGTCTCAGGTTTGGAAGAGGAAGGATTTGGATCTCACATCTCATGTTTTAGGACGGGTCTTAGGTTTGGTATTAGAAGCATTGAGATATCACATCTCATGGTATAATAAGGGTCTCAGGATTGGAATGGGAAGGAGTTGGATATCACATCTCATGCTATAGGAAGTGTCTCGGGTTTGGAACTGGAAGGAGTCGGATATCACATCTCATGGTATAGGAAGGGTCTCAGGTTTGGTATAAGCATTGAGATATCACATCTCTGCTATCGGAAGTGTCTCAGGAATGTAATGGGAAGGAGTTGGATATCACATCTCATGCTATAGGAAGGGTCTCAGGTTTGGTATAAGCATTGAGATATCACATCTCATGCTATAGGAAGGGTCTCAGGATTGGAATGGGAACGAGTTGTATATGACATCTCCTGCCATAGGAAGGGTCTCAGGTTTGGTATAAGCATTGAGATATCACATCTCTGCTATCGGAAGGGTCTCAGGATTGGAATGGGAAGAAGTTGGATATCCCATCTCATGTTATAGGAAGGGTCTCAGGTTTGGTATTAGAAGCATTGAGATATCCCATCTCATGCTATAGGAAGGGTCTCAGGATTGGAATGGGAAGGAGTTGGATATCACATCTCATGCTATAGGAAGGGTCTCAGGTTTGGTATAAGCATTGAGATATCACATCTCATGCTATAGGAAGAGTCTCAGGATTGGAATGGGAAGGTTTTGTATATGACATCTCATGCCATAGGAAGGGTCTCAGGTTTGGTATAAGCATTGAGATATCACATCTCTGCTATCGGAAGGGTCTCAGGATTAGAATGGGAAGGAGTTGGATATCCCATAACATGTTATAGGAAGGGTCTCAGGTTTGGTATTAGAAGCATTGAGGTATCACATCTCATGCTATCGGAAGGGTCTCCGGATTGGAATGGGAAGGAGTTGGATATCACATCTCATGCTAAAGGAAGGGTCTCAGGTTTGATATTAGAAGCATTGAGATATCACATCTCATGCTATCGGAAGGGTCTCAGGATTGGAATGGGAAGGAGCTGGATATCACATCTCATGCTAAAGGAAGGGTCTCAGGCTTGGAAGGGGAAGGATTTGGATATCCCATCTCATGCTATAGGAAGGGTCTCAGGTTTGGTATTAGAAGCATTGAAATATCACATCTCATGCTATAGGAAGGGTCTCAGGTTTGGTATAAGCATTGAGATATCACATCTCATGCTATAGGAAGGGTCTCAGGCTTGGAAGGGGAAGGATTTGGATATTACATCTCATGTTATAGGACGGGTCTCAGGTTTAGTATTAGAAGCATTGAGATATCACATCTCATGGTATAGGAAGGGTCTCAGGATTGGAATGGGAAGGAGTTTGATATCACATCTCATGCTATCGGAAGGGTCTCAGGATTGGATTGGGAAGGAGTTGGATATCACATCTCATGCTATAGGAAGGGTCTCAGGTTTGGTATAAGCATTGAGATATCACATCTCATGCTATAGGAAGGGTCTCAGGATTGGAATGGGAAGGAGTTGGATATCACATCTCATGCTATAGGAAGGGTCTCAGGTTTGGTATAAGCATTGAGATATCACATCTCATGCTATAGGAAGGGTCTCAGGATTGGAATGGGAAGGAGTTGGATATCACATATCATGTTATAGGAAGGATCTCAGGTTTGGTATTAGAAGCATTGAGACATCACATCTCATGCTATAGGAAGGGTCTCAGGATTGGAATGGGAAGGAGTTGGATATCAAATCTTATGCTATAGGAAGGGTCTCAGGTTTGGTATAAGCATTGAGATATCACATCTCTGCTATCGGAAGGGTCTCAGGATTGGAATGGGAAGGAGTTGGATATCCCATCTCATGCTATAGGAAGGGTCTCAGGTTTGGTATTAGAAGCATTGAGATATCACATCTCATGCTATAGGAAGGGTCTCAGGATTGGAATGGGAAGGAGTTGGATTTCACATCTCATGCTATAGGAAGGGTCTCAGGTTTGGTATAAGCATTGAGATATCACATCTCATGCTATAGGAAGGGTCTCAGGATTGGAATGGGAAGGAGTTGGATATCACATCTCATGCTATAGGGAGGGTCTCAGGTTTGATAGTAGAAGCATTGAGATATCACATCTCATGCTATAGGAAGGGTCTCAGGATTGGAATGGGAAGGAGTTGGATATCACATCTCATGCTATAGGAAGGGTCTCAGGTTTGGTATAAGCATTGAGATATCACATCTCATGCTATAGGAAGGGTCTCAGGATTGGAATGGGAAGGAGTTGGATATCACATCTCATGCTATAGGAAGGGTCTCAGGTTTGGTATAAGCATTGAGATATCACATCTCATGCTATAGGAAGAGTCTAAGGATTGGAATGGGAAGGAGTTGTATATGACATCTCATGCCATAGGAAGGGTCTCAGGTTTGGTATAAGCATTGAGATATCACATCTCTGCTATCGGAAGGGTCTCAGGATTGGAATGGGAAGGAGTTGGATATCCCATAACATGTTATAGGAAGGGTCTCAGGTTTGGTATTAGAAGCATTGAGGTATCACATCTCATGCTATCGGAAGGGTCTCCGGATTGGAATGGGAAGGAGTTGGATATCACATCTCATGCTAAAGGAAGGGTCTCAGGTTTGATATTAGAAGCATTGAGATATCACATTTCATGCTTTCGGAAGGGTCTCAGGATTGGAATGGGAAGGAGTTGGATATCACATCTCATGCTAAAGGAAGGGTCTCAGGCTTGGAAGGGGAAGGATTTAGATATCCCTTCTCATGCTATAGGAAGGGTCTCAGGTTTGGTATTAGAAGCATTGAGATATCACATCTCATGCTATAGGAAGGGTCTCAGGATTGGAATGGGAAGGAGTTGGATATCACATCTCATGCTATAGGAAGGGTCTCAGGTTTGGTATAAGCATTGAGATATCACATCTCATGCTATAGGAAGGGTCTCAGGCTTGGAAGGGGAAGGATCTGGATATTACATCTCATGTTATAGGACGGGTCTCAGGTTTAGTATTAGAAGCATTGAGATATCACATCTCATGGTATAGGAAGGGTCTCATAATTGGAATGGGAAGGAGTTGGATATCGCATCTCATGCTATGGGAAGGGTCACAGGTTGGAATTGGAAGGAGTTGGATATCACATCTCATGTTATAGGAAGGGTATCAGGGTTGGAATGGGAAGGACTTTGATATCACATCTCACGCTATAGGGAGGGTCTCAGGTTTGGTATTAGAAGCATTGAGATATCACATCTCATGCTATCGGAATGGTCTCAGGATTGGATTGGGAAGGAGTTGGAGATCACATCTCATGTTATAGGAAGGATCTCAGGATTGGATGGGAAGAGTTGGATATCACATCTCATGTTATAGGAAGGGTATCAGGATTGGAATGGAAAGGTCTTTGATATCACATCTCACGCTTTAGGGAGGGTCTCAGGTTTGGTATTAGAAGCATTGAGATATCACATCTCATGCTATTGGAAGGGTCTCAGGATTGGATTGGGAAGGAGTTGGATATCACATCTCATGTTATAGGAAGGGTCTCAGGATTCGATGGGAAGAGTTGGATATCACATCTCATGCTATAGGAAGGGTCTCAGGTTTGGTAGAAGCATTGGGATATCACATCTCATGCTATAGGAAGAGTCTCAGGATTGGAATGGGAAGGAGTTGGATATCACATATCATGCTAAAGGAAGGGTCTCAGGTTTGGAAGGGGAAGGATTTGGATATCACATCTCAAGTTATAGGACTGGTCTGTGGTTTGGTATTAGAAGCATTGAGATATCATATCTCATCTTATCGGAAGGGTCTCAGGATTGGATTGGGAAGGTGTTGGATATCACATCTCATGTTATAGGAAAGTCTCAAGATTGGAATGGGAAGGACTTGGATATCACATCTCATGTTATAGGAAGGGTCTCAGGTTTGTTATTAGAAGCATTGAGATATCACATCTCATGTTATAGGACAGTCTCATGATTGGTATTAGAAGCATTGAGATATAACATCTCATAGTATAGGACGGGTCTCAGGATTGGAATGGGAAGGAGTTGGATATCACATCTCATGCTATAGGAAGGGTCTCAGGTTTGGATTGGGAAGGAGTTGGATATCGCATCTCATGCTATGGGAAGGGTCACAGGTTGGAATTGGAAGGAGTTGATATCACATCTCATGTTATAGGAAGGGTATCAGGGTTGGAATGGGAAGGACTTTGATATCACATCTCACGCTATAGGGAGGGTCTCAGGTTTGGTATTAGAAGCATTGAGATATCACATCTCATGCTATCGGAAGGGTCTCAGGATTGGATTGGGAAGGAGTTGGATATCACATCTCATGTTATAGGAAGGGTCTCAGGATTGGATGGGAAGAGTTGGATATCACATCTCATGTTATAGGAAGGGTATCAGGATTGGAATGGAAAGTACTTTGATATCACATCTCATGCTTTAGGGAGGGTCTCAGGTTTGGTATTAGAAGCATTGAGATATCACATCTCATGCTATTGGAAGGGTCTCAGGATTGGATTGGGAAGGAGTTGGATATCACATCTCATGTTATAGGAAGGGTCTCAGGATTCGATGGGAAGAGTTGGATATCACATCTCATGCTATAGGAAGGGTCTCAGGTTTGGTAGGAGCATTGGGATATCACATCTCATGCTATAGGAAGGGTCTCAGGATTGGAATGGGAAGGATTTGGATATCACATCTCAAGTTATAGGACGGGTCTGTGGTTTGGTATTAGAAGCATTGAGATATCATATCTCATGCTATCGGAAGGGTCTCAGGATTGGATTGGGAAGGAGTTGGATATCACATCTCATGTTATCGGAAAGTCTCAAGATTGGAATGGGAAGAACTTGGATATCACATCTCATGTTATAGGAAGGGTCTCAGGTTTGTTATTAGAAGCATTGAGATATCACATCTCATGTTATAGGACAGTCTCAGGATTGGTATTAGAAGCATTGAGATATAACATCTCATAGTATAGGAGGGGTCTCAGGATTGGAATGGGAAGGAGTTGGATATCACATCTCATGCTATAGGGAGGGTCTCAGGTTTGATATTAGAAGCATTGAGATATCACATCTCAGGCTATCAAAGGGTCTCAGGATTGGATTGGGAAGGAGTTGGATATCACATCTCATGTTATAGGAAGGGTCTCAGGATTGGATGGGAAGGAGTTGGATATCGCATCTCATTCTATGGGAAGGGTCACAGGTTGGAATTGGAAGGAGTTGGATATCACATCTCATGTTATAGGAAGGGTATCAGGGTTGGAATGGGAAGGACTTTGATATCACATCTCACGCTATAGGGAGGGTCTCAGGTTTGGTATTAGAAGCATTGAGATATCACATCTCATGCTATCGGAAGGGTCTCAGGATTGGATTGGGAAGGAGTTGGAGATCACATCTCATGTTATAGGAAGGGTCTCAGGATTGGATGGGAAGAGTTGGATATCACATCTCATGTTATAGGAAGGGTATCAGGATTGGAATGGAAAGGTCTTTGATATCACATCTCACGCTTTAGGGAGGGTCTCAGGTTTGGTATTAGAAGCATTGAGATATCACATCTCATGCTATTGGAAGGGTCTCAGGATTGGTTTGGGAAGGAGTTGGATATCACATCTCATGTTATAGGAAGGGTCTCAGGATTCGATGGGAAGAGTTGGATATCACATCTCATGCTATAGGAAGGGTCTCAGGTTTGGTAGAAGCATTGGGATATCACATCTCATGCTATAGGAAGAGTCTCAGGATTGGAATGGGAAGGAGTTGGATATCACATATCATGCTAAAGGAAGGGTCTCAGGTTAGGAAGGGGAAGGATTTGGATATCACATCTCAAGTTATAGGACGGGTCTGTGGTTTGGTATTAGAAGCATTGAGATATCATATCTCATGCTATCGGAAGGGTCTCAGGATTGGATTGGGAAGGTGTTGGATATCACATCTCATGTTATAGGAAAGTCTCAAGATTGGAATGGGAAGGACTTGGATATCACATCTCATGTTATAGGAAGGGTCTCAGGTTTGTTATTAGAAGCATTGAGATATCACATCTCATGTTATAGGACAGTCTCATGATTGGTATTAGAAGCATTGAGATATAACATCTCATAGTATAGGAAGGGTCTCAGGATTGGAATGGGAAGGAGTTGGATATCACATCTCATGCTATAGGAAGGGTCTCAGGTTTGATATTAGAAGCATTGAGATATCACATCTCATGCTATCAAAGGGTCTCAGGATTGGATTGGGAAGGAGTTGGATATCACATCTCATGTTATAGGAAGGATCTCAGGTTTGGTATTAATAGCATTGAGACATCACATCTCATGCTATAGGAAGGGTCTCAGGTTTGGTATAAGCATTGGGATATCACATCTCATGCTATAGGAAGGGACTCAGGATTGGAATGGGAAGGAGTTGGATATCACATCTCATGCTATAGGAAGGGGCTCAGGATTGGAATGGGAAGGAGTTTGATATCACATCTCATGCCATAGGAAGGTCTCAGGTATGGTAGAAGCATTAAGATATCACATCTCATGCTATCGGAAGGGTCTCAGGATTGGATTGGGAAGGAGTTGGATATCACATCTCATGTTATAGGAAGGATCTCAGGTTTGGTATTAATAGCATTGAGATGTCACATCTCATGCTATAGGAAGGGTCTCAGGTTTGGTATAAGCATTGGGATATCACATCTCATGCTATAGGAAGGGTCTCAGGATTGGAATGGGAAGGAGTTGGATATCACATCTCATGCTAAAGGAAGGGACTCAGGTTTGGAAGGGGAAGGATTTGGATATCACATCTCAAGTTATAGGACGGGTCTGTGGTTTGGTATTAGAAGCATTGAGATATCATATCTCATGCTATTGGAAGGGTCTCAGGATTGGATTGGGAAGGAGTTGGAAATCACATCTCATGTTATAGGAAAGTCTCAAGATTGGAATGGGAAGAACTTGGATATCACATCTCATGTTATAGGAAGGGTCTCAGGTTTGTTATTAGAAGCATTGAGATATCACATCTCATGTTATAGGACAGTCTCAGGATTGGTATTAGAAGCATTGAGATATAACATCTCATAGCATAGGACGGGTCTCAGGATTGGAATGGGAAGGAGTTGGATATCTCATCTCATGCTATAGGAAGGGTCTCAGGATTGGAATGGGAAGTAGTTTGATATCACATTTCATGCCCTGGGAAGTTCTAAGGTTTGCTAGAAGCATTAAGATATCACATCTCATGCTATTGGAAGGGTCTCAGGATTGGATTGGGAAGGAGTTGGATATCGCATCTCATGCTATGGGAAGGGTCACAGGTTGGAATTGGAAGGGGTTGGATATCACATCTCATGTTATAGGAAGGGTATCAGGATTGGAATGGGAAGGACTTTGATATCACATCTCATGCTATCGGAATGGTCTCAGGATTGGATTGGGAAGGAGTTGGATATCACATCTCATGTTATAGGAAGGGTCTCAGGATTGGATGGGAAGAGTTGGATATCACATCTCATGTTATAGGAAGGGTATCAGGATTGGAATGGAAAGGACTTTGATATCACATCTCACGCTTTAGGGAGGGTCTCAGGTTTGGTATTAGAAGCATTGAGATATCACATCTCATGCTATTGGAAGGGTCTCAGGATTGGATTGGGAAGGAGTTGGATATCACATCTCATGTTATAGGAAGTGTCTCAGGATTCGATGGGATGAGTTGGATATCACATCTCATGCTATAGGAAGGGTCTCAGGTTTGGTAGGAGCATTGGGATATCACATCTCATGCTATAGGAAGGGTCTCAGGATTGGAATGGGAAGGAGTTGGATATCACATCTCATGCTAAAGGAAGGGTCTCAGGTTTGGAAGGGGAAGGATTTGGATATCACATCTCAAGTTATAGGACGGGTCTGTGGTTTGGTATTAGAAGCATTGAGATATCATATCTCATGCTATCGGAAGGGTCTCAGGATTGGATTGGGAAGGAGTTGGATATCACATCTCATGTTATCGGAAAGTCTCAAGATTGGAATGGGAAGAACTTGGATATCACATCTCATGCTATAGGAAGGGTCTCAGGTTTGTTATTAGAAGCATTGAGATATCACATCTCATGTTATAGGACAGTCTCAGGATTGGTATTAGAAGCATTGAGATATAACATCTCATAGTATAGGACGGGTCTCAGGATTGGAATGGGAAGGAGTTGGATATCACATCTCATGCTATAGGGAGGGTCTCAGGTTTGATATTAGAAGCATTGAGATATCACATCTCATGCTATCAAAGGGTCTCAGGATTGGATTGGGAAGGAGTTGGATATCACATCTCATGTTATAGGAAGGGTCTCAGGTTTGTTATTAGAAGCATTGAGATATCACATCTCATGTTATAGGACAGACTCAGGTTTGGTATTAGAAGCATTGAGATATAACATCTCATAGTATAGGACGGGTCTCAGGATTGGAATGGGAAGGAGTTGGATATCTCATCTCATGCTATAGGAAGGGTCTCAGGATTGGAATGGGAAGTAGTTTGATATCACATTTCCTGCCATGGGAAGTTCTTAGGTTTGCTAGAAGCATTAAGATATCACATCTCATGCTATTGGAAGGGTCTCAGGTTGGAATTGGAAGGAGTTGGATATCACATCTCATGTTATAGGAAGGGTATCAGGGTTGGAATGGGAAGGACTTTGATATCACATCTCACGCTATAGGGAGGGTGTCAGGTTTGGTATTAGAAGCATTGAGATATCACATCTCATGCTATCGGAAGGGTCTCAGGATTGGATTGGGAAGGAGTTGGATATCACATCTCATGTTATAGGAAGGGTCTCAGGATTGGATGGGAAGAGTTGGATATCACATCTCATGTTATAGGACGGGTATCAGGATTGGAATGGAAAGGTCTTTGATATCACATCTCACGCTTTAGGGAGGGTCTCAGGTTTGGTATTAGAAGCATTGAGATATCACATCTCATGCTATTGGAAGGGTCTCAGGATTGGATTGGGAAGAAGTTGGATATCACATCTCATGTTATAGGAAGGGTCTCAGGATTCGATGGGAAGAGTTGGATATCACATCTCATGCTATAGGAAGGCTCTCACGTTTGGTAGAAGCATTGGGATATCACATCTCATGCTATAGGAAGAGTCTCAGGATTGGAATGGGAAGGAGTTGGATATCACATCTCAAGTTATAGGACGGGTCTGTGGTTTGGTATTAGAAGCATTGAGATATCATATCTCATGCTATCGGAAGGGTCTCAGCATTGGATTGGGAAGGAGTTGGATATCACATCTCATGTTATAGGAAGGGTCTCAGGTTTGTTATTAGAAGCATTGAGATATCACATCTCATGTTATAGGACAGTCTCATGATTGGTATTAGAAGCATTGAGATATAACATCTCATAGTATAGGACGGGTCTCAGGATTGGAATGAGAAGGAGTTGGATATCACATCTCATGTTATAGGAAGGATCTCAGGTTTGGTATTAATAGCATTGAGATATCACATCTCGTGCTATAGGAAGGGTCTCAGGTTTGGTATAAGCATTGGGATATCACATCTCATGCTATAGGAAGGGTCTCAGGATTGGAATGGGAAGGAGTTGGATATCACATCTCATGCTATAGGAAGGGTCTCAGGATTGGAATGGGAAGGAGTTTGATATCACATCTCATGCCATAGGAAGGTCTCAGGCATGGTAGAAGCATTAAGATATCACATCTCATGCTATCGGAAGGGTTTCAGGATTGGATTGGGAAGGAGTTGGATATCACATCTCATGTTATAGGAAGGATCTCAGGTTTGGTATTAATAGCATTGCGATATCACATTCCATGCTATAGGAAGGGTCTCAGGTTTGGTATAAGCATTGGGATATCACATCTCATGCTATAGGAAGGGTCTCAGGATTGGAATGGGAAGGAGTTGGATATCACATCTCATGCTAAAGGAAGGGACTCAGGTTTGGAAGGGGAAGGATTTGGATATCACATCTCAAGTTATAGGACGGGTCTGTGGTTTGGTATTAGAAGCATTGAGATATCATATCTCATGCTATTGGAAGGGTCTCAGGATTGGATTGGGAAGGAGTTGGAAATCACATCTCATGTTATAGGAAAGTCTCAAGATTGGAATGGGAAGAATTTGGATATCACATCTCATGTTATAGGAAGGGTCTCAGGTTTGTTATTAGAAGCATTGAGATATCACATCTCATGTTATAGGACAGTCTCAGGATTGGTATTAGAAGCATTGAGATATAACATCTCATAGTATAGGATGGGTCTCAGGATTGGAATGGGAAGGAGTTTGATATCACATCTCATGCTATAGGGAGGGTTTCAGGTTTGATATTAGAAGCATTGAGATATCACATCTCATGCTATCAAAGGGTCTCAGGATTGGATTGGGAAGGAGTTGGATATCACATCTCATGTTATAGGAAGGGTCTCAGGTTTGTTATTAGAAGCATTGAGATATCACATCTCATGTTATAGGACAGACTCAGGTTAGGTATTAGAAGCATTGAGATATAACATCTCATAGTATAGGACGGGTCTCAGGATTGGAATGGGAAGGAGTTGGATATCTCATCTCATGCTATAGGAAGGGTCTCAGGATTGGAATGGGAAGTAGTTTGATATCACATTTCATGCCATGGGAAGTTCTAAGGTTTGCTAGAAGCATTAAGATATCACATCTCATGCTATTGGAAGGGTCTCAGGATTGGATTGGGAAGGAGTTGGATATCGCATCTCATGCTATGGGAAGGGTCACAGGTTGGAATTGGAAGGAGTTGGATATCACATCTCATGTTATAGGAAGGGTATCAGGGTTGGAATGGGAAGGACTTTGATATCACATCTCACGCTATAGGGAGGGTCTCAGGTTTGGTATTAGAAGCATTGAGATATCACATCTCATGCTATCGGAAGGGTCTCAGGATTGGATTGGGAAGGAGTTGGATATCACATCTCATGTTATAGGAAGGGTCTCAGGATTGGATGGGAAGAGTTGGATATCACATCTCATGTTATAGGAAGGGTATCAGGATTGGAATGGAAAGGTCTTTGATATCACATCTCACGCTTTAGGGAGGGTCTCAGGTTTGGTATTAGAAGCATTGAGATATCACATCTCATGCTATTGGAAGGGTCTCAGGATTGGATTGGGAAGGAGTTGGATATCACATCTCATGTTATAGGAAGGGTCTCAGGATTCGATGGGAAGAGTTGGATATCACATCTCATGCTATTGGAAGGGTCTCAGGTTTGGTAGAAGCATTGGGATATCACATCTCATGCTATAGGAAGAGTCTCAGGATTGGAATGGGAAGGAGTTGGATATCACATCTCATGCTAAAGGAAGGGTCTCAGGTTTGGAAGGGGAAGGATTTGGATATCACATCTCAAGTTATAGGACGGGTCTGTGGTTTGGTATTAGAAGCATTGAGATATCATATCTCATGCTATCGGAAGGGTCTCAGGATTGGATTGGGAAGGAGTTGGATATCACATCTCATGTTATAGGAAAGTCTCAAGATTGGAATGGGAAGGACTTGGATATCACATCTCATGTTATAGGAAGGGTCTCAGGTTTGTTATTAGAAGCATTGAGATATCACATCTCATGTTATAGGACAGTCTCATGATTGGTATTAGAAGCATTGAGATATAACATCTCATAGTATAGGACGGGTCTCAGGATTGGAATGGGAAGGAGTTGGATATCACATCTCATGCTATAGGGAGGGTCTCAGGTTTGATATTAGAAGCATTGAGATATCACATCTCATGCTATCAAAGGGTCTCAGGATTGGATTGGGAAGGAGTTGGATATCACATCTCATGTTATAGGAAGGATCTCAGGTTTGGTATTAATAGCATTGAGATATCTCATCTCATGCTATAGGAAGGGTCTAAGGTTTGGTATAAGCATTGGGATATCACATCTCATGCTATAGGAAGGGTCTCAGGATTGGAATGGGAAGGAGTTGGATATCACATCTCATGCTATAGGAAGGGTCTCAGGATTGGAATGGGAAGGAGTTTTATATCACATCTCATGCCATAGGAAGGTCTCAGGTATGGTAGAAGCATTAAGATATCACATCTCATGCTATCGGAAGGGTCTCAGGATTGGATTGGGAAGGAGTTGGATATCACATCTCATGTTATAGGAAGGATCTCAGGTTTGGTATTAATAGCATTGAGATATCACATCTCATGCTATAGGAAGGGTCTCAGGTTTGGTATAAGCATTGGGATATCACATCTCATGCTATAGGAAGGGTCTCAGGATTGGAATGGGAAGGAGTTGGATATCACATCTCATGCTAAAGGAAGGGACTCAGGTTTGGAAGGGGAAGGATTTGGATATCACATCTCAAGTTATAGGACGGGTCTGTGGTTTGGTATTAGAAGCATTGAGATATCATATCTCATGCTATTGGAAGGGTCTCAGGATTGGATTGGGAAGGAGTTGGATATCACATCTCATGTTATAGGAAAGTCTCAAGATTGGAATGGGAAGAACTTGGATATCACATCTCATGTTATAGGAAGGGTCTCAGGTTTGTTATTAGAAGCATTGAGATATCACATCTCATGTTATAGGACAGTCTCAGGATTGGTATTAGAAGCATTGAGATATAACATCTCATAGTATAGGACAGGTCTCAGGATTGGAATGGGAAGGAGTTGGATATCACATCTCATGCTATAGGGAGGGTTTCAGGTTTGATATTAGAAGCATTGAGATATCAGATCTCATGCTATCAAAGGGTCTCAGGATTGGATTGGGAAGGAGTTGGATATCACATCTCATGTTATAGGAAGAGTCTCAGGTTTGTTATTAGAAGCATTGAGATATCACATCTCATGTTATAGGACAGACTCAGGTTTGGTATTAGAAGCATTGAGATATAACATCTCATAGTATAGGACAGGTCTCAGGATTGGAATGGGAAGGAGTTGGATATCTCATCTCATGCTATAGGAAGGGCCTCAGGATTGGAATGGGAAGTAGTTTGATATCACATTTCATGCCATGGGAAGTTCTAAGGTTTGCTAGAAGCATTAAGATGTCACATCTCATGCTATTGGAAGGGTCTCAGGATTGGATTGGGAAGGAGTTGGATATCGCATCTCATGCTATGGGAAGGGTCACAGGTTTGATATTAGAAGCATTGAGATATCACATCTCAAGCTATCAAAGGGTCTGAGGATTGGATTGGGAAGGAGTTGGATATCACATCTCATGTTATAGGAAGGATCTCAGGTTTGGTATTAATAGCATTGAGATATCACATCTCATGCTACAGGAAGGGTCTCAGGTTTGGTATAAGCATTGGGATATCACATCTCATGCTATAGTAAGGGTCTCAGGATTGGAATGTGAAGGAGTTGGATATCACATCTCATGCTATAGGAAGGGTCTCAGGATTGGAATGGGAAGTAGTTTGATATCACATTTCATGCCATGGGAAGTTCTTAGGTTTGCTAGAAGCATTAAGATATCACATCTCATGCTATTGGAAGGGTCTCAGGATTGGATTGGGAAGGAGTTGGATATCGCATCTCATGCTATGGGAAGGGTCACAGGTTGGAATTGGAAGGGGTTGGATATCACATCTCATGTTATAGGAAGGGTATCAGGATTGGAATGGGAAGGACTTTGATATCACATCTCACTCTATAGGGAGGGTCTCAGGTTTGGTATTAGAAGCATTGAGATATCACATCTCATGCTATCGGAAGGGTCTCAGGATTGGATTGGGAAGGAGTTGGATATCACATCTCATGTTATAGGAAGGGTCTCAGGATTGGATGGGAAGAGTTGGATATCACATCTCATGTTATAGGAAGGGTATCAGGATTGGAATGGAAAGGACTTTGATATCACATCTCACGCTTTAGGGAGGGTCTCAGGTTTGGTATTAGAAGCATTGAGATATCACATCTCATGCTATTGGAAGGGTCTCAGGATTGGATTGGGAAGGAGTTGGATATCACATCTCATGTTATAGGAAGTGTCTCAGGATTCGATGGGAAGAGTTGGATATCACATCTCATGCTATAGGAAGGGTCTCAGGTTTGGTAGGAGCATTGGGATATCACATCTCATGCTATAGGAAGGGTCTCAGGATTGGAATGGGAAGGAGTTGGATATCACATCTCATGCTAAAGGAAGGGTCTCAGGTTTGGAAGGGGAAGGATTTGGATATCACATCTCAAGTTATAGGACGGGTCTGTGGTTTGGTATTAGAAGCATTGAGATATCATATCTCATGCTATCGGAAGGGTCTCAGGATTGGATTGGGAAGGAGTTGGATATCACATCTCATGTTATCGGAAAGTCTCAAGATTGGAATGGGAAGAACTTGGATATCACATCTCATGCTATAGGAAGGGTCTCAGGTTTGTTATTAGAAGCATTGAGATATCACATCTCATGTTATAGGACAGTCTCAGGATTGGTATTAGAAGCATTGAGATATAACATCTCATAGTATAGGACGGGTCTCAGGATTGGAATGGGAAGGAGTTGGATATCACATCTCATGCTATAGGGAGGGTCTCAGGTTTGATATTAGAAGCATTGAGATATCACATCTCATGCTATCAAAGGGTCTCAGGATTGGATTGGGAAGGAGTTGGATATCACATCTCATGTTATAGGAAGGGTCTCAGGTTTGTTATTAGAAGCATTGAGATATCACATCTCATGTTATAGGACAGACTCAGGTTTGGTATTAGAAGCATTGAGATATAACATCTCATAGTATAGGACGGGTCTCAGGATTGGAATGGGAAGGAGTTGGATATCTCATCTCATGCTATAGGAAGGGTCTCAGGATTGGAATGGGAAGTAGTTTGATATCACATTTCCTGCCATGGGAAGTTCTTAGGTTTGCTAGAAGCATTAAGATATCACATCTCATGCTATTGGAAGGGTCTCAGGTTGGAATTGGAAGGAGTTGGATATCACATCTCATGTTATAGGAAGGGTCTCAGGTTTGTTATTAGAAGCATTGAGATATCACATCTCATGTTATAGGACAGTCTCAGGATTGGTATTAGAAGCATTGAGATATAACATCTCATAGTATAGGACGGGTCTCAGGATTGGAATGGGAAGGAGTTGGATATCACATCTCATGCTATAGAGAGGGTTTCAGGTTTGATATTAGAAGCATTGAGATATCAGATCTCATGCTATCAAAGGGTCTCAGGATTGGATTGGGAAGGAGTTGGATATCACATCTCATGTTATAGGAAGAGTCTCAGGTTTGTTATTAGAAGCATTGAGATATCACATCTCATGTTATAGGACAGACTCAGGTTTGGTATTAGAAGCATTGAGATATAACATCTCATAGTATAGGACGGGTCTCAGGATTGGAATGGGAAGGAGTTGGATATCTCATCTCATGCTATAGGAAGGGTCTCAGGATTGGAATGGGAAGTAGTTTGATATCACATTTCATGCCATGGGAAGTTCTAAGGTTTGCTAGAAGCATTAAGATATCACATCTCATGCTATTGGAAGGGTCTCAGGATTGGATTGGGAAGGAGTTGGATATCGCATCTCATGCTATGGGAAGGGTCACAGGTTTGATATTAGAAGCATTGAGATATCACATCTCATGCTATCAAAGGGTCTGAGGATTGGATTGGGAAGGAGTTGGATATCACATCTCATGTTATAGGAAGGATCTCAGGTTTGGTATTAATAGCATTGAGATATCACATCTCATGCTATAGGAAGGGTCTCAGGTTTGGTATAAGCATTGGGATATCACATCTCATGCTATAGTAAGGGTCTCAGGATTGGAATGGGAAGGAGTTGGATATCACATCTCATGCTATAGGAAGGGTCTCAGGATTGGAATGTGAAGTAGTTTGATATCACATTTCATGCCATGGGAAGTATTTAGGTTTGCTAGAAGCATTAAGATATCACATCTCATGCTATTGGAAGGGTCTCAGGATTGGATTGGGAAGGAGTTGGATATCGCATCTCATGCTATGGGAAGGGTCACAGGTTGGAATTGGAAGGGGTTGGATATCACATCTCATGTTATAGGAAGGGTATCAGGATTGGAATGGGAAGGACTTTGATATCACATCTCACGCTATAGGGAGGGTCTCAGGTTTGGTATTAGAAGGAATGAGATATCACATCTCATGCTATCGGAAGGGTCTCAGGATTGGATTGGGAAGGAGTTGGATATCACATCTCATGTTATAGGAAGGGTCTCAGGATTGGATGGGAAGAGTTGGATATCACATCTCATGTTATAGGAAGGGTATCAGGATTGGAATGGAAAGGACTTTGATATCACATCTCACGCTTTAGGGAGGGTCTCAGGTTTGGTATTAGAAGCATTGAGATATCACATCTCATGCTATTGGAAGGGTCTCAGGATTGGATTGGGAAGGAGTTGGATATCACATCTCATGTTATAGGAAGTATCTCAGGATTCGATGGGAAGAGTTTGATATTACATCTCATGCTATAGGAAGGGTCTCAGGTTTGGTAGGAGCATTGGGATATCACATCTCATGCTATAGGAAGGGTCTCAGGATTGGAATGGGAAGGAGTTGGATATCACATCTCATGTTATCGGAAAGTCTCAAGATTGGAATGGGAAGAACTTGGATATCACATCTCATGCTATAGGAAGGGTCTCAGGTTTGTTATTAGAAGCATTGAGATATCACATCTCATGTTATAGGACAGTCTCAGGATTGGTATTAGAAGCATTGAGATATAACATCTCATAGTATAGGACGGGTCTCAGGATTGGAATGGGAAGGAGTTGGATATCACATCTCATGCTATAGGGAGGGTCTCAGGTTTGATATTAGAAGCATTGAGATATCACATCTCATGCTATCAAAGGGTCTCAGGATTGGATTGGGAAGGAGTTGGATATCACATCTCATGTTATAGGAAGGGTCTCAGGTTTGTTATTAGAAGCATTGAGATATCACATCTCATGTTATAGGACAGACTCAGGTTTGGTATTAGAAGCATTGAGATATAACATCTCATAGTATAGGACGGGTCTCAGGATTGGAATGGGAAGGAGTTGGATATCTCATCTCATGCTATAGGAAGGGTCTCAGGATTGGAATGGGAAGTAGTTTGATATCACATTTCCTGCCATGGGAAGTTCTTAGGTTTGCTAGAAGCATTAAGATATCACATCTCATGCTATTGGAAGGGTCTCAGGTTGGAATTGGAAGGAGTTGGATATCACATCTCATGTTATAGGAAGGGTATCAGGGTTGGAATGGGAAGGACTTTGATATCACATCTCACGCTATAGGGAGGGTCTCAGGTTTGGTATTAGAAGCATTGAGATATCACATCTCATGCTATCGGAAGGGTCTCAGGATTGGATTGGGAAGGAGTTGGATATCACATCTCATGTTATAGGAAGGGTCTCAGGATTGGATGGGAAGAGTTGGATATCACATCTCATGTTATAGGAAGGGTATCAGGATTGGAATGGAAAGGTCTTTGATATCACATCTCACGCTTTAGGGAGGGTCTCAGGTTTGGTATTGGAAGCATTGAGATATCACATCTCATGCTATTGGAAGGGTCTCAGGATTGGATTGGGAAGGAGTTGGATATCACATCTCATGTTATAGGAAGGGTCTCAGGATTCGATGGGAAGAGTTGGATATCACATCTCATGCTATAGGAAGGCTCTCACGTTTGGTAGAAGCATTGGGATATCACATCTCATGCTATAGGAAGAGTCTCAGGATTGGAATGGGAAGGAGTTGGATATCACATCTCAAGTTATAGGACGGGTCTGTGGTTTGGTATTAGAAGCATTGAGATATCATATCTCATGCTATCGGAAGGGTCTCAGGATTGGATTGGGAAGGAGTTGGATATCACATCTCATGTTATAGGAAGGGTCTCAGGTTTGTTATTAGAAGCATTGAGATATCACATCTCATGTTATAGGACAGTCTCATGATTGGTATTAGAAGCATTGAGATATAACATCTCATGCTATAGGAAGGGTCTCAGGATTGGAATGGGTATGAGTTGGATATCACATCTCATGCTATAGGATGGGTCTCAGGATTGGAATGGGAAGGAGTTTGATATCACATCTCATGCCATAGGAAGGTCTCAGGTATGGTAGAAGCATTAAGATATCACATCTCATGCTATCGGAAGGGTTTCAGGATTGGATTGGGAAGGAGTTGGATATCACATCTCATGTTATAGGAAGGATCTCAGGTTTGGTATTAATAGCATTGAGATATCACATTCCATGCTATAGGAAGGGTCTCAGGTTTGGTATAAGCATTGGGATATCACATCTCATGCTATAGGAAGGGTCTCAGGATTGGAATGGGAAGGAGTTGGATATCACATCTCATGCTAAAGGAAGGGACTCAGGTTTGGAAGGGGAAGGATTTGGATATCACATCTCAAGTTATAGGACGGGTCTGTGGTTTGGTATTAGAAGCATTGAGATATCATATCTCATGCTATTGGAAGGGTCTCAGGATTGGATTGGGAAGGAGTTGGAAATCACATCTCATGTTATAGGAAAGTCTCAAGATTGGAATGGGAAGAACTTGGATATCACATCTCATGTTATAGGAAGGGTCTCAGGTTTGGTATTAGAAGCATTGAGATATAACATCTCATAGTATAGGACGGGTCTCAGGATTGGAATGGGAAGGAGTTGGATATCACATCTCATGCTATAGGGAGGGTTTCAGGTTTGATATTAGAAGCATTGAGATATCACATCTCATGCTATCAAAGGGTCTCAGGATTGGATTGGGAAGGAGTTGGATATCACATCTCATGTTATAGGAAGGGTCTCAGGTTTGTTATTAGAAGCATTGAGATATCACATCTCATGTTATAGGACAGACTCAGGTTAGGTATTAGAAGCATTGAGATATAACATCTCATAGTATAGGACGGGTCTCAGGATTGGAATGGGAAGGAGTTGGATATCTCATCTCATGCTATAGGAAGGGTCTCAGGATTGGAATGGGAAGTAGTTTGATATCACATTTCATGCCATGGGAAGTTCTAAGGTTTGCTAGAAGCATTAAGATATCACATCTCATGCTATTGGAAGGGTCTCAGGATTGGATTGGGAAGGAGGTGGATATCGCATCTCATGCTATGGGAAGGGTCACAGGTTGGAATTGGAAGGAGTTGGATATCACATCTCATGTTATAGGAAGGGTATCAGGGTTGGAATGGGAAGGACTTTGATATCACATCTCACGCTATAGGGAGGGTCTCAGGTTTGGTATTAGAAGCATTGAGATATCACATCTCATGCTATCGGAAGGGTCTCAGGATTGGATTGGGAAGGAGTTGGATATCACATCTCATGTTATAGGAAGGGTCTCAGGATTGGATGGGAAGAGTTGGATATCACATCTCATGTTATAGGAAGGGTATCAGGATTGGAATGGAAAGGTCTTTGATATCACATCTCACGCTTTAGGGAGGGTCTCAGGTTTGGTATTAGAAGCATTGAGATATCACATCTCATGCTATTGGAAGGGTCTCAGGATTGGATTGGGAAGGAGTTGGATATCACATCTCATGTTATAGGAAGGGTCTCAGGATTCGATGGGAAGAGTTGGATATCACATCTCATGCTATAGGAAGGGTCTCAGGTTTGGTAGAAGCATTGGGATATCACATCTCATGCTATAGGAAGAGTCTCAGGATTGGAATGGGAAGGAGTTGGATATCACATCTCATGCTAAAGGAAGGGTCTCAGGTTTGGAAGGGGAAGGATTTGGATATCACATCTCAAGTTATAGGACGGGTCTGTGGTTTGGTATTAGAAGCATTGAGATATCATATCTCATGCTATCGGAAGGGTCTCAGGATTGGATTGGGAAGGAGTTGGATATCACATCTCATGTTATAGGAAAGTCTCAAGATTGGAATGGGAAGGACTTGGATATCACATCTCATGTTATAGGAAGGGTCTCAGGTTTGTTATTAGAAGCATTGAGATATCACATCTCATGTTATAGGACAGTCTCATGATTGGTATTAGAAGCATTGAGATATAACATCTCATAGTATAGGACGGGTCTCAGGATTGGAATGGGAAGGAGTTGGATATCACATCTCATGCTATAGGGAGGGTCTCAGGTTTGATATTAGAAGCATTGAGATATCACATCTCATGCTATCAAAGGGTCTCAGGATTGGATTGGGAAGGAGTTGGATATCACATCTCATGTTATAGGAAGGATCTTAGGTTTGGTATTAATAGCATTGAGATATCACATCTCATGCTATAGGAAGGGTCTCAGGTTTGGTATAAGCATTGGGATATCACATCTCATGCTATAGGAAGGGTCTCAGGATTGGAATGGGAAGGAGTTGGATATCACATCTCATGCTATAGGAAGGGTCTCAGGATTGGAATGGGAAGGAGTTTGATATCACATCTCATGCCATAGGAAGGTCTCAGGTATGGTAGAAGCATTAAGATATCACATCTCATGCTATCGGAAGGGTCTCAGGATTGGATTGGGAAGGAGTTGGATATCACATCTCATGTTATAGGAAGGATCTCAGGTTTGGTATTAATAGCATTGAGATATCACATCTCATGCTATAGGAAGGGTCTCAGGTTTGGTATAAGCATTGGGATATCACATCTCATGCTATAGGAAGGGTCTCAGGATTGGAATGGGAAGGAGTTGGATATCACATCTCATGCTAAAGGAAGGGACCAGGTTTGGAAGGGGAAGGATTTGGATATCACATCTCAAGTTATAGGACGGGTCTGTGGTTTGGTATTAGAAGCATTGAGATATCATATCTCATGCTATTGTAAGGGTCTCAGGATTGGATTGGGAAGGAGTTGGATATCACATCTCATGTTATAGGAAAGTCTCAAGATTGGAATGGGAAGAACTTGGATATCACATCTCATGTTATAGGAAGGGTCTCAGGTTTGTTATTAGAAGCATTGAGATATAACATCTCATAGTATAGGACGGGTCTCAGGATTGGAATGGGAAGGACTTGGATATCACATCTCATGCTATAGGGAGGGTTTCAGGTTTGATATTAGAAGCATTGAGATATCAGATCTCATGCTATCAAAGGGTCTCAGGATTGGATTGGGAAGGAGTTGGATATCACATCTCATGTTATAGGAAGGGTCTCAGGTTTGTTATTAGAAGCATTGAGATATCACATCTCATGTTATAGGACAGGCTCAGGTTTGGTATTAGAAGCATTGAGATATAACATCTCATAGTATAGGACGGGTCTCAGGATTGGAATGGGAAGGAGTTGGATATCTCATCTCATGCTATAGGAAGGGTCTCAGGATTGGAATGGGAAGTAGTTTGATATCACATTTCATGCCATGGGAAGTTCTAAGGTTTGCTAGAAGCATTAAGATATCACATCTCATGCTATTGGAAGGGTCTCAGGATTGGATTGGGAAGTATTTAGTATTTTATTTATTTCTATAGCGCACCAGGCCCAGGGGCATCCGGGCGCTTAACTTAGTTACAACAAGATGAAAGCATGACAAGGCAATGTGACAGAGTATTACAAGATTATTACAGGAAGATTTACAAAATTTACAACATATACATTCAAATGAATATCGATAAGGCAGTGATTTACAGGATAGTTAATAAGGGATGCCGAGTAGGTCAAAGTGCAAGTAGGGCAGTAAGCTGATGTTAGCAGTCTTGGGCGGATAGCCATGCTTTGGTAAGGTATTTGAATTTCAGGAAGGAGGGTTCTGCTCTAAGGTCATTGGGGAGTGAGTTCCAAAGTTTGGCTGCCAGGATGGGGAAGCTGGTTCCACCAGATCTTAGGAGATTAAAGCGCGGGATGACAAGGCAGTTGGCTTGGGCCGCTCTGCGAGGTCTGGTGGAATTGTGGAAAGAGAATCTGTTTGCCAGGTAGCGAGGGGCTTGGTTGTGGAGGCATTTGTGTGTGAGAGCCAAGGACTTCAAGGAGATGCGCTGTGGGATAGAGAGCCAGTGCAGGTTGCGCCTGGTGTCAGATATATGCTGGCGCCTAGGAATGTTAAGGGCTGCTCTGATCGCATTGTTTTGGACAATTTGTAGCTTATTTAAGTTGCGGAGATTAGTACCTAGATAGAGGGCATTACAGTAGTCAACCTTGGATAGAACAAGGGTCCTGGCCAAGGTTACGCAGTTGGCAGTGGTTAGGAACGGGCGACAGGCGGTGATGAGCTTGCAAGTAAGCGCTGCTGCAGATGAGACTGCGTTGGATTGTCTAGTCAAGGATAGGGTTGAGTCGATGTAAATCCCAAGGGTTTTCGTGTCCTTAGCAATCGGGATGGTATTCCCATCGATGGTGAAAGACTTGAAGGCAGGGTTAAGTTTAGTGAGTTTTTGTGGTGAACCAAGAATGAGGAGCTCTGTCTTTTCATCATTTAGGCAGAGACCGTGCTGGGCCATCCACGCTTGGATGACCTGGTAGATGGCGTTGATGGCAAGGGAGTCAGTTGTGTAATCGCCTGTGATGGGGATGAGTATCTGTGTGTCATCAGCGTAATTGGTATACGTGACGCCCAAGTGATCCAAAATATCGAAAAGGGGTTTGGTAAACACGTTATATAACGTGGGCGAGATACAAGACCCTTGAGGCACACCACAGGCGACCGGAGCGGGTGGTGCGGCCGCAAGTGGGGAGAATACACGCATAGATCTATTATCCAGGAAGGATCTGATCCAAGTGGCGGCATTTTCTGAGAAGTGTGCGGCTGATTTGAGGTGATGGCAGAGAATTTTGTGATTGACGAGATCAAAAGCAGCAGAGAGGTCCAGGAGAAGTAATAATGCCAGTTTGCCTTTGTCTTTGAGATCTTCGATCTGCGTTTTTAAGTCAATAAGGGCGGTCTCAGTGCCATGGCGAGGCCGGAAGCCTGATTGCCTGAGTCCCAGAAGGTTATTAGATTCAAGGTATTCCTGAATTTGTAGGTAGGCCGCGCGGTCGAGGATTTTTAGTAAAAAAGGTACAGTGGTAATTGGTCTGTAGTTTGTGGGTATACTGGGATCGAGGGTAGGTTTTTTCAGAAGCGGGATGACCCATGCATCCTTAAGATTGTCCGGTACAATCCCAGAGCTAAAGGAGGAGTTGATGAGCGTAGTGATGAAAGGTGCTAGGTCGTGAGCAGCTTCCTTGATAATAGGTGCAGGACAGAGGTCACCCTGACAATTGGACGGTTTAAGGCTAGTGATAATCTTTTCCACTTCGAGAATGGAGAGTGGAGAGAAGCTAAAAGGAGTCAGAGAGTCTGTGATAGAGGGGTTTGTGGTAGGTATAGGGATCTGTAGAGGGTTGGATTGAAGGCTAGATTGTTTGTTGTTAATTTTAATTTGGAGAGTGGCAATCTTACCTAGGAGAGCTTCTTGGATTTTGGAGCACCAGGTGCTATCTTTGGTACATGTGTCAGGTGGGGTAACAGGAGTTTCAAGTTCTTTTAGAATTTTAAACAATTCTTTGGTGTTAGATTTGGCTTGCTCGATGCGTTTGTTATATGTGTCTTTTTTTGCCTGGAATATAGCTTCCTTGTAGTTAAGGGTGGCCAGGAGTACGCGTGATTTGTTAGCTAGAGAGTGATTGCTTCTCCAGTGGGATTCTGCAATTCGTTTTTCTTTGCGTAGTGCTCTGAGATGGGGAGTAAACCAGGAGTTTAGGTGGGCTCGAGGTTTAGATTTTCTCAGTTTCGAGGGTGCAATGGTGTCTAAGGCTGTAAGCATGGCCCGGTTGAAGGTGTCGACCAGGGCCGTAGGGTCAGAGCATGATGGATCCAGAACATTAAGAGCTGGAAGGAGGAGGGGTAGGAGTCTATCGCAGGTAATGTTGCGTTTGTTACGGGTGGCCATAGCCGGGGCAATGTTGTGAGGGAGGCTGATAGGTTTGGACTCAATATTGAATGTAATTAAGTTGTGGTCTGTCCAGGCGCACTGTTGGTTAGAGGTGATGTTGATGGGACAGTTGAGGGCGGCTAGCCAGTCAAGGGTTCTGCCCTTGTTGTGGGTAGGTTGGTTTAGGAACTGAGTGAATCCAGCATTAGTGAGGATGTTGTCAATAGACGAAGCAGCGGTGTCCTTGGGGTCGTTGAGGCCTAAATTGAAATCCCCCAGTATCATAACCTGGGAGGTAACTTTGGTGCTGTGTGTGAAGATGTTGGAGAGGTCCTCCGCGAAGGTAGATAGTGGGCCGGGTGGCCGGTAGAGTAGATGAAAGGTGATAGAATGGTTGGGTGTGAGAGCTAGTTTAGCAGTCAGTGCTTCCAGAGTGGAGGAGTGATGTGTGGCTGAGAGGTGGAAGTTCAAAGCGTTTTTGTGGATGATGGCGATGCCACCTCCTTTAGATTGGATGGAATTACGGTCATGTCTGATAATGTTGTAGTCAGGAGGGATAGCGAGGGAGAGAAGAGGACCTGAAGCTGGGTGGAGCCAGGTTTCAGTGATTGCTAAGAAGTCGAGGTCAAGGTTGAGGATCAAGTCAGCTACTTCTAGGGCGTGAGCCGGGAGTGATCTGGCGTTGATTAGCGCGCCTTTGATGTTGTTTAAGTTAGGGGAGTTGGAAGATGGTGGTAGATTAGGTGAAAGTGTAGGTGGTGACAGAGGGAGAGGCAGTTTGATGCGGTGAGCTGAGTGATGGGAAGCGTGGGTGAGACGCGAGCCAAGTCTAGCATTTCTCAAGGAGATAGAGCAGGGTAGGTTAGGTAAAGGTCTGGTGGCGAAGTGCTGGATCCAGAGGGCTGGGTTGTTAAGATAAGGGTTGGTGTGGTGAGTGTGGGATGGCATAGTTGAGGTAGGATGCAAGTAAGAGTAGTAAATAGAGGTGGTGGTATGGTATGGTGCGGTGCAGCCAGGGTGCAGTATAAGGATGAGAAGGGTAGGCAGCAGTCTGGTCAGTAGTGTACTGAAAGAGTACAGTGGTGAGTTTGCAGTAGTTAGACTGTTGGTGGGGGGCATGTTGACCTGGTAGAGTCTAAGCGCGCGTAGTATGGTAGGGAGAGCGAGGGTGACCATATGACATTTACACAGTAGCACTGGTCAGTTAATGACCATAAGGCACGACACAATTGCAGTGGTCAGTTAGCGACCATAAGGCACGACACAATTGCAGTGGTCAGATAACGACCATAAGGCACAACACAATGGCAGTGGTCAGTTAATGACCATAAGGCACAACACAATTGCAGTGGTCAGTTAAAGACCATAAGGCACAACACAATGGCAGTGGTCAGTTAATGACCATAAGGCATAACACAATGGCAGTGGTCAGTTAATGACCATAAGGCACAACACAATTGCAGTGGTCAGTTAAAGACCATAAGGCACAACACAATGGCAGTGGTTGGTTAAAGACCATAAGGCACAACACAATTGCAGTGGTCAGTTAAAGACCATAAGGCACAACACAATGGCAGTGGTTGGTTAAAGACCATAAGGCACAACACAATGGCAGTGGTCAGTTAATGACCATAAGGCGCAACACAATGGCAGTGGTCAGTTAAAGACCATAAGGCACAACACAATGGCAGTGGTTGGTTAACGACCAAAGGGCACAGCCAGTATCAGTCATGAGACATACCACATTAGGGGCAGAAAGTGACTGAACTAATGAGAGGTGGCAGTAACGCAAAGAGGCAACAGAGTTGGCGGCATAAGTGTATGTAGCAAACAGTTATCGAGGTGAAGAAAAACCGAGTCTAAATGTATGTGATTGCGGAGTAGCAGAAGACATACCAGAAAGCACAGTAGTGTAGACTGAGGGTAACCCCTCTACTCACAATGGTTTAGAGGTCCGAGTAGACATTGGCTCCAAGGCTCCGGAGGCGAACAGGGGCCTTAGTGCGGGCCTTTGTTGAGAGGCCGGCGTTCCCGCCTGCCGGCGGAGGGGCTAGTTATGAATGGGGAGGTCAACAGCTGATTCGTGCGTTGGATTTGGATATCGCATCTCATGCTATGGGAAGGGTCACAGGTTGGAATTGGAAGGAGTTGGATATCACATCTCATGCTATAGGGAGGGTCTCAGGTTTGATATTAGAAGCATTGAGATATCACATCTCATGCTATCAAAGGGTCTCAGGATTGGATTGGGAAGGAGTTGGATATCACATCTCATGTTATAGGAAGGATCTCAGGTTTGGTATTAATAGCATTAAGATATCACATCTCATGCTATAGGAAGGGTCTCAGGTTTGGTATAAGCATTGGGATATCACATCTCATGCTATAGGAAGGGTTTCAGGATTGGAATGGGAAGGAGTTGGATATCACATCTCATGCTATAGGAAGGGTCTCAGGATTGGAATGGGAAGGAGTTTGATATCACATCTCATGCCATAGGAAGGTCTCAGGTATGGTAGAAGCATTAAGATATCACATCTCATGCTATCGGAAGGGTCTCAGGATTGGATTGGGAAGGAGTTGGATATCACATCTCATGTTATAGGAAGGATCTCAGGTTTGGTATTAATAGCATTGAGATATCACATCTCATGCTATAGGAAGGGTCTCAGGTTTGGTATAAGCATTGGGATATCACATCTCATGCTATAGGAAGGGTCTCAGGATTGGAATGGGAAGGAGTTGGATATCACATCTCATGCTAAAGGAAGGGACTCAGGTGTGGAAGGGGAATGATTTGGATATCACATCTCAAGTTATAGGACGGGTCTGTGGTTTGGTATTAGAAGCATTGAGATATCATATCTCATGCTATTGGAAGGGTCTCAGGATTGGATTGGGAAGGAGTTGGATATCACATCTCATGTTATAGGAAAGTCTCAAGATTGGAATGGGAAGAACTTGGATATCACATCTCATGTTATAGGAAGGGTCTCAGGTTTGTTATTAGAAGCATTGAGATATCACATCTCATGTTATAGGACAGTCTCAGGATTGGTATTAGAAGCATTGAGATATAACATCTCATAGTATAGGACGGGTCTCAGGATTGGAATGGGAAGGAGTTGGATATCACATCTCATGCTATAGGGAGGGTTTCAGGTTTGATATTAGAAGCATTGAGATATCAGATCTCATGCTATCAAAGGGTCTCAGGATTGGATTGGGAAGGAGTTGGATATCACATCTCATGTTATAGGAAGGGTCTCAGGTTTGTTATTAGAAGCATTGAGATATCACATCTCATGTTATAGGACAGACTCAGGTTTGGTATTAGAAGCATTGAGATATAACATCTCATAGTATAGGACGGGTCTCAGGATTGGAATGAGAAGGAGTTGGATATCTCATCTCATGCTATAGGAAGGGTCTCAGGATTGGAATGGGAAGTAGTTTGATATCACATTTCATGCCATGGGAAGTTCTAAGGTTTGCTAGAAGCATTAAGATATCACATCTCATGCTATTGGAAGGGTCTCAGGATTGGATTGGGAAGGAGTTGGATATCGCATCTCATGCTATGGGAAGGGTCACAGGTTGGAATTGGAAGGAGTTGGATATCACATCTCATGTTATAGGAAGGGTATCAGGGTTGGAATGGGAAGGACTTTGATATCACATCTCACGCTATAGGGAGGGTCTCAGGTTTGGTATTAGAAGCATTGAGATATCACATCTCATGGTAAAGGAAGGGTCTCAGGTTTGGAAGGGGAAGGATTTGGATATCACATCTCAAGTTATAGGACGGGTCTGTGGTTTGGTATTAGAAGCATTGAGATATCATATCTCATGCTATCGGAAGGGTCTCAGGATTGGATTGGGAAGGAGTTGGATATCACATCTCATGTTATAGGAAAGTCTCAAGATTGGAATGGGAAGGACTTGGATATCACATCTCATGTTATAGGAAGGGTCTCAGGTTTGTTATTAGAAGCATTGAGATATCACATCTCATGTTATAGGACAGTCTCATGATTGGTATTACAAGCATTGAGATATAACATCTCATAGTATAGGACGGGTCTCAGGATTGGAATGGGAAGGAGTTGGATATCACATCTCATGCTATAGGGAGGGTCTCAGGTTTGATATTAGAAGCATTGAGATATCACATCTCATGCTATCAAAGGGTCTCAGGATTGGATTGGGAAGGAGTTGGATATCACATCTCATGTTATAGGAAGGATCTCAGGTTTGGTATTAATAGCATTAAGATATCACATCCCATGCTATAGGAAGGGTCTCAGGTTTGGTATAAGCATTGGGATATCACATCTCATGCTATAGGAAGGGTTTCAGGATTGGAATGGGAAGGAGTTGGATATCACATCTCATGCTATAGGAAGGGTCTCAGGATTGGAATGGGAAGGAGTTTGATATCACATCTCATGCCATAGGAAGGTCTCAGGTATGGTAGAAGCATTAAGATATCACATCTCATGCTATCGGAAGGGTCTCAGGATTGGATTGGGAAGGAGTTGGATATCACATCTCATGTTATAGGAAGGATCTCAGGTTTGGTATTAATAGCATTGAGATATCACATCTCATGCTATAGGAAGGGTCTCAGGTTTGGTATAAGCATTGGGATATCACATCTCATGCTATAGGAAGGGTCTCAGGATTGGAATGGGAAGGAGTTGGATATCACATCTCATGCTAAAGGAAGGGACTCAGGTGTGGAAGGGGAATGATTTGGATATCACATCTCAAGTTATAGGACGGGTCTGTGGTTTGGTATTAGAAGCATTGAGATATCATATCTCATGCTATTGTAAGGGTCTCAGGATTGGATTGGGAAGGAGTTGGATATCACATCTCATGTTATAGGAAAGTCTCAAGATTGGAATGGGAAGAACTTGGATATCACATCTCATGTTATAGGAAGGGTCTCAGGTTTGTTATTAGAAGCATTGAGATATCACATCTCATGTTATAGGACAGTCTCAGGATTGGTATTAGAAGCATTGAGATATAACATCTCATAGTATAGGACGGGTCTCAGGATTGGAATGGGAAGGACTTGGATATCACATCTCATGCTATAGGGAGGGTTTCAGGTTTGATATTAGAAGCATTGAGATATCAGATCTCATGCTATCAAAGGGTCTCAGGATTGGATTGGGAAGGAGTTGGATATCACATCTCATGTTATAGGAAGGGTCTCAGGTTTGTTATTAGAAGCATTGAGATATCACATCTCATGTTATAGGACAGACTCAGGTTTGGTATTAGAAGCATTGAGATATAACATCTCATAGTATAGGACGGGTCTCAGGATTGGAATGGGAAGGAGTTGGATATCTCATCTCATGCTATAGGAAGGGTCTCAGGATTGGAATGGGAAGTAGTTTGATATCACATTTCATGCCATGGGAAGTTCTAAGGTTTGCTAGAAGCATTAAGATATCACATCTCATGCTATTGGAAGGGTCTCAGTATTGGATTGGGAAGGAGTTGGATATCGCATCTCATGCTATGGGAAGGGTCACAGGTTGGAATTGGAAGGAGTTGGATATCACATCTCATGTTATAGGAAGGGTATCAGGGTTGGAATGGGAAGGACTTTGATATCACATCTCACGCTATAGGGAGGGTCTCAGGTTTGGTATTAGAAGCATTGAGATATCACATCTCATGCTAAAGGAAGGGTCTCAGGTTTGGAAGGGGAAGGATTTGGATATCACATCTCAAGTTATAGGACGGGTCTGTGGTTTGGTATTAGAAGCATTGAGATATCATATCTCATGCTATCGGAAGGGTCTCAGGATTGGATTGGGAAGGAGTTGGATATCACATCTCATGTTATAGGAAAGTCTCAAGATTGGAATGGGAAGGACTTGGATATCACATCTCATGTTATAGGAAGGGTCTCAGGTTTGTTATTAGAAGCATTGAGATATCACATCTCATGTTATAGGACAGTCTCATGATTGGTATTACAAGCATTGAGATATAACATCTCATAGTATAGGACGGGTCTCAGGATTGGAATGGGAAGGAGTTGGATATCACATCTCATGCTATAGGGAGGGTCTCAGGTTTGATATTAGAAGCATTGAGATATCACACCTCATGCTATCAAAGGGTCTCAGGATTGGATTGGGAAGGAGTTGGATATCACATCTCATGTTATAGGAAGGATCTCAGGTTTGGTATTAATAGCATTAAGATATCACATCTCATGCTATAGGAAGGGTCTCAGGTTTGGTATAAGCATTGGGATATCACATCTCATGCTATAGGAAGGGTTTCAGGATTGGAATGGGAAGGAGTTGGATATCACATCTCATGCTATAGGAAGGGTCTCAGGATTGGAATGGGAAGGAGTTTGATATCACATCTCATGCCATAGGAAGGTCTCAGGTATGGTAGAAGCATTAAGATATCACATCTCATGCTATCGGAAGGGTCTCAGGATTGGATTGGGAAGGAGTTGGATATCACATCTCATGTTATAGGAAGGATCTCAGGTTTGGTATTAATAGCATTGAGATATCACATCTCATGCTATAGGAAGGGTCTCAGGTTTGGTATAAGCATTGGGATATCACATCTCATGCTATAGGAAGGGTCTCAGGATTGGAATGGGAAGGAGTTGGATATCAAATCTCATGCTAAAGGAAGGAACTCAGGTGTGGAAGGGGAATGATTTGGATATCACATCTCAAGTTATAGGACGGGTCTGTGGTTTGGTATTAGAAGCATTGAGATATCATATCTCATGCTATTGGAAGGGTCTCAGGATTGGATTGGGAAGGAGTTGGATATCACATCTCATGTTATAGGAAAGTCTCAAGATTGGAATGGGAAGAACTTGGATATCACATCTCATGTTATAGGAAGGGTCTCAGGTTTGTTATTAGAAGCATTGAGATATCACATCTCATGTTATAGGACAGTCTCAGGATTGGTATTAGAAGCATTGAGATATAACATCTCATAGTATAGGACGGGTCTCAGGATTGGAATGGAAAGGAGTTGGATATCACATCTCATGCTATAGGGAGGGTTTCAGGTTTGATATTAGAAGCATTGAGATATCAGATCTCATGCTATCAAAGGGTCTCAGGATTGGATTGGGAAGGAGTTGGATATCACATCTCATGTTATAGGAAGGGTCTCAGGTTTGTTATTAGAAGCATTGAGATATCACATCTCATGTTATAGGACAGACTCAGGTTTGGTATTAGAAGCATTGAGATATAACATCTCATAGTATAGGACGGGTCTCAGGATTGGAATGGGAAGGAGTTGGATATCTCATCTCATGCTATAGGAAGGGTCTCAGGATTGGAATGGGAAGTAGTTTGATATCACATTTCATGCCATGGGAAGTTCTAAGGTTTGCTAGAAGCATTAAGATATCACATCTCATGCTATTGGAAGGGTCTCAGGATTGGATTGGGAAGGAGTTGGATATCGCATCTCATGCTATGGGAAGGGTCACAGGTTGGAATTGGAAGGAGTTGGATATCACATCTCATGTTATAGGAAGGGTATCAGGGTTGGAATGGGAAGGACTTTGATATCACATCTCACGCTATAGGGAGGGTCTCAGGTTTGGTATTAGAAGCATTGAGATATCACATCTCATGCTAAAGGAAGGGTCTCAGGTTTGGAAGGGGAAGGATTTGGATATCACATCTCAAGTTATAGGACGGGTCTGTGGTTTGGTATTAGAAGCATTGAGATATCATATCTCATGCTATCGGAAGGGTCTCAGGATTGGATTGGGAAGGAGTTGGATATCACATCTCATGTTATAGGAAAGTCTCAAGATTGGAATGGGAAGGACTTGGATATCACATCTCATGTTATAGGAAGGGTCTCAGGTTTGTTATTAGAAGCATTGAGATATCACATCTCATGTTATAGGACAGTCTCATGATTGGTATTACAAGCATTGAGATATAACATCTCATAGTATAGGACGGGTCTCAGGATTGGAATGGGAAGGAGTTGGATATCACATCTCATGCTATAGGGAGGGTCTCAGGTTTGATATTAGAAGCATTGAGATATCACATCTCATGCTATCAAAGGGTCTCAGGATTGGATTGGGAAGGAGTTGGATATCACATCTCATGTTATAGGAAGGATCTCAGGTTTGGTATTATATGCATTAAGATATCACATCTCATGCTATAGGAAGGGTCTCAGGTTTGGTATAAGCATTGGGATATCACATCTCATGCTATAGGAAGGGTCTCAGGATTGGAATGGGAAGGAGTTTGATATCACATCTCATGCCATAGGAAGGTCTCAGGTATGGTAGAAGCATTAAGATATCACATCTCATGCTATCGGAAGGGTCTCAGGATTGGATTGGGAAGGAGTTGGATATCACATCTCATGTTATAGGAAGGATCTCAGGTTTGGTATTAATAGCATTGAGATATCACATCTCATGCTATAGGAAGGGTCTCAGGTTTGGTATAAGCATTGGGATATCACATCTCATGCTATAGGAAGGGTCTCAGGATTGGAATGGGAAGGAGTTGGATATCACATCTCATGCTAAAGGAAGGGACTCAGGTTTGGAAGGGGAAGGATTTGGATATCACATCTCAAGTTATAGGACGGGTCTGTGGTTTGGTATTAGAAGCATTGAGATATCATATCTCATGCTATTGTAAGGGTCTCAGGATTGGATTGGGAAGGAGTTGGATATCACATCTCTTGTTATAGGAAAGTCTCAAGATTGGAATGGGAAGAACTTGGATATCACATCTCATGTTATAGGAAGGGTCTCAGGTTTGTTATTAGAAGCATTGAGATATCACATCTCATGTTATAGGACAGTCTCAGGATTGGTATTAGAAGCATTGAGATATAACATCTCATAGTATAGGAGGGGTCTCAGGATTGGAATGGGAAGGACTTGGATATCACATCTCATGCTATAGGGAGGGTTTCAGGTTTGATATTAGAAGCATTGAGATATCAGATCTCATGCTATCAAAGGGTCTCAGGATTGGATTGGGAAGGAGTTGGATATCACATCTCATGTTATAGGAAGGGTCTCAGGTTTGTTATTAGAAGCATTGAGATATCACATCTCATGTTATAGGACAGACTCAGGTTTGGTATTAGAAGCATTGAGATATAACATCTCATAGTATAGGACGGGTCTCAGGATTGGAATGGGAAGGAGTTGGATATCTCATCTCATGCTATAGGAAGGGTCTCAGGATTGGAATGGGAAGTAGTTTGATATCACATGTCATGCCATGGGAAGTTCTAAGGTTTGCTAGAAGCATTAAGATATCACATCTCATGCTATTGGAAGGGTCTCAGGATTGGATTGGGAAGGAGTTGGATATCGCATCTCATGCTATGGGAAGGGTCACAGGTTGGAATTGGAAGGAGTTGGATATCACATCTCATGTTATAGGAAGGGTATCAGGGTTGGAATGGGAAGGACTTTGATATCACATCTCACGCTATAGGGAGGGTCTCAGGTTTGGTATTAGAAGCATTGAGATATCACATCTCATGCTAAAGGAAGGGTCTCAGGTTTGGAAGGGGAAGGATTTGGATATCACATCTCAAGTTATAGGACGGGTCTGTGGTTTGGTATTAGAAGCATTGAGATATCATATCTCATGCTATCGGAAGGGTCTCAGGATTGGATTGGGAAGGAGTTGGATATCACATCTCATGTTATAGGAAAGTCTCAAGATTGGAATGGGAAGGACTTGGATATCACATCTCATGTTATAGGAAGGGTCTCAGGTTTGTTATTAGAAGCATTGAGATATCACATCTCATGTTATAGGACAGTCTCATGATTGGTATTACAAGCATTGAGATATAACATCTCATAGTATAGGACGGGTCTCAGGATTGGAATGGGAAGGAGTTGGATATCACATCTCATGCTATAGGGAGGGTCTCAGGTTTGATATTAGAAGCATTGAGATATCACATCTCATGCTATCAAAGGGTCTCAGGATTGGATTGGGAAGAAGTTGGATATCACATCTCATGTTATAGGAAGGATCTCAGGTTTGGTATTAATAGCATTAAGATATCACATCTCATGCTATAGGAAGGGTCTCAGGTTTGGTATAAGCATTGGGATATCACATCTCATGCTATAGGAAGGGTTTCAGGATTGGAATGGGAAGGAGTTGGATATCACATCTCATGCTATAGGAAGGGTCTCAGGATTGGAATGGGAAGGAGTTTGATATCACATCTCATGCCATAGGAAGGTCTCAGGTATGGTAGAAGCATTAAGATATCACATCTCATGCTATCGGAAGGGTCTCAGGATTGGATTGGGAAGGAGTTGGATATCACATCTCATGTTATAGGAAGGATCTCAGGTTTGGTATTAATAGCATTGAGATATCACATCTCATGCTATAGGAAGGGTCTCAGGTTTGGTATAAGCATTGGGATATCACATCTCATGCTATAGGAAGGGTCTCAGGATTGGAATGGGAAGGAGTTGGATATCACATCTCATGCTAAAGGAAGGGACTCAGGTTTGGAAGGGGAAGGATTTGGATATCACATCTCAAGTTATAGGACGGGTCTGTGGTTTGGTATTAGAAGCATTGAGATATCATATCTCATGCTATTGGAAGGGTCTCAGGATTGGATTGGGAAGGAGTTGGATATCACATCTCATGTTATAGGAAAGTCTCAAGATTGGAATGGGAAGAACTTGGATATCACATCTCATGTTATAGGAAGGGTCTCAGGTTTGTTATTAGAAGCATTGAGATATCACATCTCATGTTATAGGACAGTCTCAGGATTGGTATTAGAAGCATTGAGATATAACATCTCATAGTATAGGACGGGTCTCAGGATTGGAATGGGAAGGAGTTGGATATCACATCTCATGCTATAGGGAGGGTTTCAGGTTTGATATTAGAAGCATTGAGATATCAGATCTCATGCTATCAAAGGGTCTCAGGATTGGATTGGGAAGGAGTTGGATATCACATCTCATGTTATAGGAAGGGTCTCAGGTTTGTTATTAGAAGCATTGAGATATCACATCTCATGTTATAGGACAGACTCAGGTTTGGTATTAGAAGCATTGAGATATAACATCTCATAGTATAGGAGGGGTCTCAGGATTGGAATGGGAAGGAGTTGGATATCTCATCTCATGCTATAGGAAGGGTCTCAGGATTGGAATGGGAAGTAGTTTGATATCACATTTCATGCCATGGGAAGTTCTAAGGTTTGCTAGCAGCATTAAGATATCACATCTCATGCTATTGGAAGGGTCTCAGGATTGGATTGGGAAGGAGTTGGATATCGCATCTCATGCTATGGGAAGGGTCACAGGTTGGAATTGGAAGGAGTTGGATATCACATCTCATGTTATAGGAAGGGTATCAGGGTTGGAATGGGAAGGACTTTGATATCACATCTCACGCTATAGGGAGGGTCTCAGGTTTGGTATTAGAAGCATTGAGATATCACATCTCATGCTATCGGAAGGGTCTCAGGATTGGATTGGGAAGGAGTTGGATATCACATCTCATGTTATAGGAAGGGTCTCAGGATTGGACGGGAAGAGTTGGATATCACATCTCATGTTATAGGAAGGGTATCAGGATTGGAATGGAAAGGACTTTGATATCACATCTCACGCTTTAGGGAGGGTCTCAGGTTTGGTATTAGAAGCATTGAGATATCACATCTCATGCTATTGGAAGGGTCTCAGGATTGGATTGGGAAGGAGTTGGATATCACATCTCATGTTATAGGAAGGGTCTCAGGATTCGATGGGAAGAGGTGGATATCACATCTCATGCTATAGGAAGGGTCTCAGGTTTGGTAGGAGCATTGGGATATCACATCCCATGCTATAGGAAGGGTCTCAGGATTGGAATGGGAAGGAGTTGGATATCTCATCTCATGCTAAAGGAAGGGTCTCAGGTTTGGAAGGGGAAGGATTTGGATATCACATCTCAAGTTATAGGACAGGTCTGTGGTTTGGTATTAGAAGCATTGAGATATCATATCTCATGCTATCGGAAGGGTCTCAGGATTGGATTGGGAAGGAGTTGGATATCACATCTCATGTTATCGGAAAGTCTCAATTGGAATGGGAAGAACTTGGATATCACATCTCATGTTATAGGAAGGGTCTCAGGTTTGTTATTAGAAGCATTGAGATATCACATCTCATGTTATAGGACAGTCTCAGGATTGGTATTAGAAGCATTGAGATATAACATCTCATAGTATAGGACGGGTCTCAGGATTGGAATGGGAAGGAGTTGGATATCACATCTCATGCTATAGGGAGGGTCTCAGGTTTGATATTAGAAGCATTGAGATATCACATCTCATGCTATCAAAGGGTCTCAGGATTGGATTGGGAAGGAGTTGGATATAACATCTCATGTTATAGGAAGGGTCTCAGGTTTGTTATTAGAAGCATTGAGATATCACACTCATGTTATAGGACAGACTCAGGTTTGGTATTAGAAGCATTGAGATATAACATCTCATAGTATAGGACGGGTCTCAGGATTGGAATGGGAAGGAGTTGGATATCTCATCTCATGCTATAGGAAGGGTCTCAGGATTGGAATGGGAAGTAGTTTGATATCACATTTCATGCCATGGGAAGTTCTTAGGTTTGCTAGAAGCATTAAGATATCACATCTCATGCTATTGGAAGGGTCTCAGGTTGGAATTGGAAGGAGTTGGATATCACATCTCATGTTATAGGAAGGGTATCAGGGTTCGAATGGGAAGGACTTTGATATCACATCTCACGCTATAGGGAGGGTCTCAGGTTTGGTATTAGAAGCATTGAGATATCACATCTCATGCTATCGGAAGGGTCTCAGGATTGGATTGGGAAGGAGTTGGATATCACATCTCATGTTATAGGAAGGGTCTCAGGATTGGATGGGAAGGAGTTGGATATCGCATCTCATGCTATGGGAAGGGTCACAGGTTGGAATTGGAAGGAGTTGGATATCACATCTCATGTTATAGGAAGGGTATCAGGGTTGGAATGGGAAGGACTTTGATATCACATCTCACGCTATAGGGAGGGTCTCAGGTTTGGTATTAGAAGCATTGAGATATCACATCTCATGCTATCGGAAGGGTCTCAGGATTGGATTGGGAAGGAGTTGGATATCACATCTCATGTTATAGGAAGGGTCTCAGGATTGGATGGGAAGAGTTGGATATCACATCTCATGTTATAGGAAGGGTATCAGGATTCGAATGGAAAGGTCTTTGATATCACATCTCACGCTTTAGTGAGGGTCTCAGGTTTGGTATTAGAAGCATTGAGATATCACATCTCATGCTATTGGAAGGGTCTCAGGATTGGATTGGGAAGGAGTTGGATATCACATCTCATGTTATAGGAAGGGTCTCAGGATTCGATGGGAAGAGCTGGATATCACATCTCATGCTAAAGGAAGGGTCTCAGGTTTGGTAGAAGCATTGGGATATCACATCTCCTGCTATAGGAAGAGTCTCAGGATTGGAATGGGAAGGAGTTGGATATCACATCTCATGTTAAAGGAAGGGTCTCAGGTTTGGAAGGGGAAGGATTTGGATATCACATCTCAAGTTATAGGACGGGTCTGTGGTTTGGTATTAGAAGCATTGAGATATCATATCTCATGCTATCGGAAGGGTCTCAGGATTGGATTGGGAAGGAGTTGGATATCACATCTCATGTTATAGGAAAGTCTCAAGATTGGAATGGGAAGGACTTGGATATCACATCTCATGTTATAGGAAGGGTCTCAGGTTTGTTATTAGAAGCATTGAGATATCACATCTCATGTTATAGGACAGTCTCATGATTGGTATTAGAAGCATTGAGATATAACATCTCATAGTATAGGACGGGTCTCAGGATTGGAATGGGAAGGAGTTGGATATCACATCTCATGCCATAGGGAGGGTCTCAGGTTTGATATTAGAAGCATTGAGATATCACATCTCATGCTATCAAAGGGTCTCAGGATTGGATTGGGAAAGAGTTGGATATCACATCTCATGTTATAGGAAGGGTCTCAGGATTGGATGGGAAGAGTTGGATATCACATCTCATGTTATAGGAAGGGTCTCAGGATTGGATGGGAAGAGTTCGATATCACATCTCATGCTATAGGAAGGGTCTCAGGTTTGGTATAAGCATTGGGATATCACATCTCATGCTATAGGAAGGGTCTCAGGATTGGAATGGGAAGGAGTTGAATATCACATCTCATGCTAAAGGAAGGGACTCAGGTTTGGAAGGGGAAGGATTTGGATATCACATCTCAAGTTATAGGACGGGTCTGTGGTTTGGTATTAGAAGCATTGAGATATCATATCTCATGCTATTGGAAGGGTCTCAGGATTGGATTGGGAAGGAGTTGGAAATCACATCTCATGTTATAGGAAAGTCTCAAGATTGGAATGGGAAGAACTTGGATATCACATCTCATGTTATAGGAAGGGTCTCAGGTTTGTTATTAGAAGCATTGAGATATCACATCTCATGTTATAGGACAGTCTCAGGATTGGTATTAGAAGCATTGAGATATAACATCTCATAGTATAGGACGGGTCTCAGGATTGGAATGGGAAGGAGTTGGATATCACATCTCATGCTATAGGGAGGGTTTCAGGTTTGATATTAGAAGCATTGAGATATCACATCTCATGCTATCAAAGGGTCTCAGGATTGGATTGGGAAGGAGTTGGATATCACATCTCATGTTATAGGAAGGGTCTCAGGTTTGTTATTAGAAGCATGGAGATATCACATCTCATGTTATAGGACAGACTCAGGTTAGGTATTAGAAGCATTGAGATATAACATCTCATAGTATAGGACGGGTCTCAGGATTGGAATGTGAAGGAGTTGGATATCTCATCTCATGCTATAGGAAGGGTCTCAGGATTGGAATGGGAAGTAGTTTGATATCACATTTCATGCCATGGGAAGTTCTAAGGTTTGCTAGAAGCATTAAGATATCACATCTCATGCTATTGGAAGGGTCTCAGGATTGGATTGGGAAGGAGTTGGATATCGCATCTCATGCTATGGGAAGGGTCACAGGTTGGAATTGGAAGGAGTTGGATATCACATCTCATGTTATAGGAAGGGTATCAGGGTTGGAATGGGAAGGACTTTGATATCACATCTCACGCTATAGGGAGGGTCTCAGGTTTGGTATTAGAAGCATTGAGATATCACATCTCATGCTATCGGAAGGGTCTCAGGATTGGATTGGGAAGGAGTTGGATAGCACATCTCATGTTATAGGAAGGGTCTCAGGATTGGATGGGAAGAGTTGGATATCACATCTCATGTTATAGGAAGGGTATCAGGATTCGAATGGAAAGGTCTTTGATATCACATCTCACGCTTTAGTGAGGGTCTCAGGTTTGGTATTAGAAGCATTGAGATATCACATCTCATGCTATTGGAAGGGTCTCAGGATTGGATTGGGAAGGAGTTGGATATCACATCTCATGTTATAGGAAGGGTCTCAGGATTCGATGGGAAGAGTTGGATATCACATCTCATGCTAAAGGAAGGGTCTCAGGTTTGGTAGAAGCATTGGGATATCACATCTCATGCTATAGGAAGAGTCTCAGGATTGGAATGGGAAGGAGTTGGATATCACATCTCATGCTAAAGGAAGGGTCTCAGGTTTGGAAGGGGAAGGATTTGGATATCACATCTCAAGTTATAGGACGGGTCTGTGGTTTGGTATTAGAAGCATTGAGATATCATATCTCATGCTATTGGAAGGGTCTCAGGATTGGATTGGGAAGGAGTTGGAAATCACATCTCATGTTATAGGAAAGTCTCAAGATTGGAATGGGAAGAACTTGGATATCACATCTCATGTTATAGGAAGGGTCTCAGGTTTGTTATTAGAAGCATTGAGATATCACATCTCATGTTATAGGAAGTCTCAGGATTGGTATTAGAAGCATTGAGATATAACATCTCATAGTATAGGACGGGTCTCAGGATTGGAATGGGAAGGAGTTGGATATCACATCTCATGCTATAGGGAGGGTTTCAGGTTTGATATTAGAAGCATTGAGATATCACATCTCATGCTATCAAAGGGTCTCAGGATTGGATTGGGAAGGAGTTGGATATCACATCTCATGTTATAGGAAGGGTCTCAGGTTTGTTATTAGAAGCATGGAGATATCACATCTCATGTTATAGGACAGACTCAGGTTAGGTATTAGAAGCATTGAGATATAACATCTCATAGTATAGGACGGGTCTCAGGATTGGAATGTGAAGGAGTTGGATATCTCATCTCATGCTATAGGAAGGGTCTCAGGATTGGAATGGGAAGTAGTTTGATATCACATTTCATGCCATGGGAAGTTCTAAGGTTTGCTAGAAGCATTAAGATATCACATCTCATGCTATTGGAAGGGTCTCAGGATTGGATTGGGAAGGAGTTGGATATCGCATCTCATGCTATGGGAAGGGTCACAGGTTGGAATTGGAAGGAGTTGGATATCACATCTCATGTTATAGGAAGGGTATCAGGGTTGGAATGGGAAGGACTTTGATATCACATCTCACGCTATAGGGAGGGTCTCAGGTTTGGTATTAGAAGCATTGAGATATCACATCTCATGCTATCGGAAGGGTCTCAGGATTGGATTGGGAAGGAGTTGGATAGCACATCTCATGTTATAGGAAGGGTCTCAGGATTGGATGGGAAGAGTTGGATATCACATCTCATGTTATAGGAAGGGTATCAGGATTCGAATGGAAAGGTCTTTGATATCACATCTCACGCTTTAGTGAGGGTCTCAGGTTTGGTATTAGAAGCATTGAGATATCACATCTCATGCTATTGGAAGGGTCTCAGGATTGGATTGGGAAGGAGTTGGATATCACATCTCATGTTATAGGAAGGGTCTCAGGATTCGATGGGAAGAGTTGTATATCACATCTCATGCTAAAGGAAGGGTCTCAGGTTTGGTAGAAGCATTGGGATATCAGATCTCATGCTATAGGAAGGGTCTCAGGATTAGAATGGGAAGGAGTTGGATATCACATCTCATGCTATAGGAAGGGTCTCAGGATTGGGATGGGAAGGAGTTTGATATCACATCTCATGCCATAGGAAGGTCTCAGGTATGGTAGAAGCATTAAGATATCACATCTCATGCTATCGGAAGGGTCTCAGGATTGGATTGGGAAGGAGTTGGATATCACATCTCATGTTATAGGAAGGATCTCAGGTTTGGTATTAATAGCATTGAGATATCACATCTCATGCTATAGGAAGGGTCTCAGGTTTGGTATAGGCATTGGGATATCACATCTCATGCTATAGGAAGGGTCTCAGGATTGGAATGGGAAGGAGTTGGATATCACATCTCATGCTAAAGGAAGGGACTCAGGTTTGGAAGGGGAAGGATTTGGATATCACATCTCAGGTTATAGGACGGGTCTGTTGTTTGGTATTAGAAGCATTGAGATATCATATCTCATGCTATTGGAAGGGTCTCAGGATTGGATTTGGAAGGAGTTGGATATCACATCTCATGTTATAGGAAAGTCTCAAGATTGGAATGGGAAGAACTTGGATATCACATCTCATGTTATAGGAAGGGTCTCAGGTTTGTTATTAGAAGCATTGAGATATCACATCTCATGTTATAGGACAGTCTCAGGATTGGTATTAGAAGCTTTGAGATATAACATCTCATAGTATAGGACGGGTCTCAGGATTGGAATGGGAAGGAGTTGGATATCACATCTCATGCTATAGGGAGGGTTTCAGGTTTGATATTAGAAGCATTGAGATATCACATCTCATGCTATCAAAGGGCCTCAGGATTGGATTGGGAAGGAGTTGGATATCACATCTCATGTTATAGGAAGGGTCTCAGGTTTGTTATTAGAAGCATTGAGATATCACATCTCATGTTATAGGACAGACTCAGGTTTGGTATTAGAAGTATTGAGATATAACATCTCATAGTATAGGACGGGTCTCAGGATTGGAATGGGAAGGAGTTGGATATCTCATCTCCTGCTATAGGAAGGGTCTCAGGATTGGAATGGGAAGTAGTTTGATATCACATTTCATGCCATGGGAAGTTCTAAGGTTTGCTAGAAGCATTAAGATATCACATCTCATGCTATTGGAAGGGTCTCAGGATTGGATTGGGAAGGAGTTGGATATCGCATCTCATGCTACGGGAAGGGTCACAGGTTGGAATTGGAAGGAGTTGGATATCACATCTCATGTTATAGGAAGGGTATCAGGGTTGGAATGGGAAGGACTTTGATATCACATCTCATGCTATCGGAAGGGTCTCAGGATTGGATTGGGAAAGAGTTGGATATCACATCTCATGTTATAGGAAGGGTCTCAGGATTGGATGGGAAGAGTTGGATATCACATCTCATGTTATAGGAAGGGTCTCAGGATTGGATGGGAAGAGTTGGATATCACATCTCATGCTATAGGAAGGGTCTCAGGTTTGGTAGAAGAATTGGGATATCACATCTCATGCTATAGGAAGGGTCTCAGGATTGGAATGGGAAGGAGTTGGATATCACATCTCATGCTATAGGAAGGGTCTCAGGATTGGAATGGGAAGGAGTTTGATATCACATCTCATGCCATAGGAAGGTCTCAGGTATGGTAGAAGCATTAAGATATCACATCTCATGCTATCGGAAGGGTCTCAGGATTGGATTGGGAAGGAGTTGGATATCCCATCTCATGCTATAGGGAGGGTCTCAGGTTTGATATTAGAAGCATTGAGATATCATATCTCATGCTATCGGAAGGGTCTCAGGATTGGATTGGGAAGGAGTTGGATATCATATCTCATGTTATAGGAAGGGTCTCAGGATTGGATGGGAAGAGTTGGATATCACATCTCATGCTATAGGAAGGGTCTCAGGATTGGAATGGGAAAGAGTTGGATATCACATCTCATGATAAAGGAAGGGTCTCAGGTTTGGAAGGGGAAGGATTTGGATATCACATCTCAAGTATAGGACGGGTCTGTGGTTTGCTATTAGAAGCATTGACCAATCATATCTCATGCTATCGGAAGGGTCTCAGGATTGGATTGGGAAGGAGTTGGATATCACATCTCATGTTATAGGAAGGGTCTCAAGATTGGAATGGGAAGGACTTGGATATCACATCTCATGTTATAGGAAGGGTCTCAGGTTTGTTATTAAAAGCATTGAGATATCACATCTCATGTTATTCGACAGTCTCAGGTTTGGTATTAGAAGCATTGAGATATAACATCTCATAGTAAAGGACGGGTCTCAGGATTGGAATGGGAAGGAGTTGGATATCACATATCATGCTATAGGAAGGGTCTCAGGTTTGGTAGAAGCTTTGAGATATCACATCTCATGCTATCGGAAGGGTCTCAGGATTGGATTGGGAAGGAGTTGGATATCACATCTCATGTTATAGGAAGGATCTCAGGTTTGGTATTAATAGCTTTGAGATATCACATCTCATGCTATAGGAAGGGTCTCAGGATTGGAATGGGAAGGAGTTGGATATCACATCTCATGCTATAGGAAGGGTCTCAGGTTTGGTAGAAGCATTAGGATATCACATCTCATGCTATAGGAAGGGTCTCAGGATTGCAATGGGAAGGAGTTGGATATCACATCTCATGCTAAAGGAAGGGTCTCAGGTTTGGAAGGGGAAGGATTTGGATATCACATCTCAATTTATATGACAGGTCTGTGGTTTGGTATTAGAAGCATTGAGATATCATATCTCATGCTATCGGAAGGGTCTCAGGATTGGATTGGGAAGGAGTTGGATGTCACATCTCATGTTACAAGAAGGGTCTCAGGATTGGAATGGGAAGCAGTTGGATATCATATCTCATGCTATAGGAAGGGTCACAGGTTGGAATTGGAAGGAGTTGGATATCACATCTCATGCTATCGGAAGGGTCTCAGGATTGGAATGGGAAGGAGTTGGATATCACATCTCATGCTATAGGGAGGGTCTCAGGTTTGATATTAGAAGCATTGAGATATCATATCTCATGCTATCGGAAGGGTCTCAGGATTGGAATGGGAAGGAGTTTGATATCACATCTCATGATAAAGGAAGGGTCTCAGGATTGGATTGGGAAGGAGTTGGATATCACATCTCATGTTATAGGAAGGGTCTCAGGATTGGATGGGAAGAGTTGGATATCACATCTCATGCTATAGGAAGGGTCTCAGGTTTGGTAGAGGCATTGGGATATCACATCTCATGCTATAGGAAGGGTCTCAGGATTGGAATGGGAAGGAGTTTATATCACATCTCATGATAAAGGAAGGGTCTCAGGTTTGGAAGGGGAAGGATTTGGATATCACATCTCAAGTTATAGGACGGGACTATGGTTTGGTATTAGAAGCATTGAGATATCATATATCATGCTATCGGAAGGGTCTCAGGATTGGATTGGGAAGGATTTGGATATCACATCTCATGTTATAGGAAGGGTCTCAAGATTGGAATGGGAAGGACTTGGATATCACATCTCATGCTATAGGAAGGGTCTCAGGATTGGAATGGGAAAGAGTTGGACATCACATCTCATGATAAAGGAAGGGTCTCAGGTTTGGAAGGGGAAGGATTTGGATATCACATCTCAAGTTATAGGACGGGTCTGTGGTTTGCTATTAGAAGCATTGAGATATATCTCATGCTATCGGAAGGGTCTCAGGATTGGATTGGGAAGGAGTTGGATATCACATCTCATGTTATAGGAAGGGTCTCAAGATTGGAATGGGAAGGGCTTGGATATCACATCTCATGTTATAGGAAGGGTCTCAGGTTTGTTATTAAAAGCATTGAGACATCACATCTCATGTTATACGACAGTCTCAGGTTTGGTATTAGAAGCATTGAGATATAACATCTCATAGTAAAGTACGGGTCTCAGGATTGGAATGGGAAGGAGTTGGATATCACATATCATGCTATAGGAAGGGTCTCAGGTTTGGTATAAGCTTTGAGATATCACATCTCATGCTATCGGAATGGTCTCAGGATTGGATTGGGAAGGAGTTGGATATCACATCTCATGTTATAGGAAGGATCTCAGGTTTGGTATTAATAGCTTTGAGATATCATATCTCATGCTATAGGAAGTGTCTCAGGATTGGAATGGGAAGGAGTTGGATATCACATCTCATGCTATAGGAAGGGTCTCAGGTTTGGTAGAAGCATTAGGATATCACATCTCATGCTATAGGAAGGGTCTCAGGATTGCAATGGGAAGGAGTTGGATATCACATCTCATGCTAAAGGAAGGGTCTCAGGTTTGGAAGGGGAAGGATTTGGATATCACATCTCAATTTATAGGACGGGTCTGTGGTTTGGTATTAGAAGCATTGAGATATCATATCTCATGCTATCGGAAGGGTCTCAGGATTGGATTGGGAAGGAGTTGGATATCACATCTCATGTTACAAGAAGGGTCTCAGGATTGGAATGGGAAGGAGTTGGATATCATATCTCATGTTATAGGAAGGGTCACAGGTTGGAATTGGAAGGAGTTGGATATCACATCTCATGCTATCGGAAGTGTCTCAGGATTGGAATGGGAAGGAGTTGGATATCACATCTCATGCTATAGCGAGGGTCTCAGGTTTGATATTAGAAGCATTGAGATATCATATCTCATGCTATCGGAAGGGTCTCAGGATTGGATTGGGAAGGAGTTGGATAGCACATCTCATGTTATAGGAAGGGTCTCAGGATTGGATGGGAAGAGTTGGATATCACATCTCATGCTATAGGAAGGGTCTCACGTTTGGTAGAAGCATTGGGATATCACATCTCAAGCTATAGGAAGGGTCTCAGGATTGGAATGGGAAGGAGTTTGATATCACATCTCATGATAAAGGAAGGGTCCCAGGTTTGGAAGGGGAAGGATTTGGATATCACATCGCAAGTTATAGGACGGGACTATGGTTTGGTATTAGAAGCATTGAGATATCATATATCATGCTATCGGAAGGGTCTCAGGATTGGATTGGGAAGGATTTGGATATCACATCTCATGTTATAGGAAGGGTCTCTAGATTGGAATGGGAAGGACTTGGATATCACATCTCATGTTATAGGAAGGGTCTCAGGTTTGTTATTAGAAGCATTGAGATATCACATCTCATGTTATAGGACAGTCTCAGGTTTGGATGGGAAGAGTTGGATATCACATCTCATGCTATAGGAAGGGTCTCAGGTTTGGTAGAAGCATTGAGATATCACAACTCATGCTATAGGAAGGGTCTCAGGATTGGAATGGGAAGGAGTTGGATATCACATCTCATGATAAAGGAAGGGTCTCAGGTTTGGAAGGGGAAGGATTTGGATATCACATCTCAAGTTATTGGACGGGTCTGTTTTTTGGTATTAGAAGCATTGAGATATCATATCTCAAGCTATCGGAAGGGTCTCAGGATTGGATTGGGAAGGACTTGGATATCACATCTCATGTTATAGGAAGGGTCTCAAGATTGGAATGGGAAGGACTTGGATATCACATCTTGTTATAGGAAGGGTCTCAGGTTTGTTATTAGAAGCATTGAGATATCACATCTCATGTTATAGGACAGTCTCAGGTTTGGTATTAGAAGCATTGAGATATAACATCTCATAGTATAGGACGGGTCTCAGGATTGGAATGAAAAGGAGTTGGATATCACATCTCATGTTATAGAAAGGGTCTCAGGATTGGATGGGAAGAGTTGGATATCACATCTCAAGTTATAGGACGGGTCTGTGGTTTGGTATTAAAAGCATTGAGATATCATATCTCATGCTATCGGAAGGGTCTCAAGATTGGATTGGGAAGGAGTTGGATATCACATCTCATGTTATAGGAAGGGTCTCAAGATTGGAATGGGAAGGACTTGGATATCACATCTCGTTATAGGAAGGGTCTCAGGTTTGTTATTAGAAGCATTGAGATATCACATCTCATGTTATAGGACAGTCTCAGGTTTGGTATTAGAAGCATTGAGAAATAACATCTTATAGTATAGGACGGGTCTCAGGATTGGAATGGAAAGGAGTTGGATATCACATCTCATGCTATAGGAAGGGTCTCAGGTTTGGTAGAAGCATTGAGATATCACATCTCATGCTATCGGAAGGGTCTCAGGATTGGATTGGGAAGGAGTTGGATATCACATCTCATGCTATAGGAAGGGTCTCAGGTTTGGTAGAAGCATTAGGATATCACATCTCATGCTATAGGAAGGGTCTCAGGATTGGATTGGGAAGGAGTTCGATATCACATCTCATGCTAAGGGAAGGGTCTCAGGATTGGAATGGGAAGGATTTGGATATCACATCTCATGTTATAGGAAGGGTCTCAGGTTTGTTATTAGAAACATTGAGATATCATATCTCATGCTATCGGAAAGGGTCTCATGATTGGATTATGAAGGATTTGGATATCACATCTTATGTTATAGGAAGGGTCTAAGGTTGTTATTAGAAGCATTGAGATATCATATCTCATGCTATCGGAAGGGTCTCAGGATTAGATTGGGAAGGAGTTGGATATCACATCTCATGTTACAGGAAGGGTCTCAGAATTGGCATGGGAAGGAGTTGGATATCATATCTCATGCTATAGGAAGGGTCACAGGTTGGAATTGGAAGGAGTTGGATATCACATCTCATGCTATAGGAAGGGTCTCAGGTTTGGTAGAAGCATTGGGATATCACATCTCATGCTATAGGAAGGGTCTCAGGATTGGAATGGGAAGGAGTTGGATATCACATCTCATGATAAAGGAAGGGTCTCAGGTTTGGAAGGGGAAGGATTTGGATATCACATCTCAAGTTAAAGGACGGGTCTCAAGATGGGAATGGGAAGGACTTGGATATCACATCTCATGTTATAGGAAGGGTCTCAGGTTTGTTATTAGAAGCATTGAGATATCACATCTCATGTTATAGGACAGTCTCAGGTTTGGTATTAGAAGCATTGAGATATCATATCTCATGCTATCGGAAAGGTCTCAGGATTGGATTGGGAAGCATTTGGATATCACATCTCATGTTATAGGAAGGGTCTCAAGATGGGAATGGGAAGGACTTGGATATCACATCTCATGCTATCGGAATGGTCTCAGGATTGGATTGGGAAGGAGTTGGATATCGCGTCTCATGCTATAGGAAGGGTCACAGGTTGGAATTGGAAGGAGTTGAATATCACATCTCATGTTATAGGAAGGGTATCAGGATTGGAATGGGAAGGACTTTGATATCACATCTCACGCTATAGGGAGGGTCTCAGGATTGGATTGGGAAGGAGTTGGATATCACATCTCATGTTATAGGAAGGGTCTCAGGATTGGATGGGAAGAGTTGTATATCACATCTCATGCTATAGGAAGGGTCTCAGGTTTGGTAGAAGCATTAGAATATCACATCTCATGCTATAGGAAGGGTCTCAGGATTGGAATGGGAAGGAGTTGGATATCACATCTCATGCTAAAGGAAGGGTCTCAGGTTTGGAAAGGGAAGGATTTGGATATCACATCTCAAGTTATAGGACGGGTCTGTGGTTTGGTATTAGAAGCATTGAGATATCATATCTCATGCTATCGGAAGGGTCTCAGGATTGGATTGGGAAGGAGTTGGATATCACATCTCATGTTATAGGAAGTGTCTCAAGATTGGAATGGGAAAGACTTGGATATCACATCTCATGTTATAGGAAGGGTCTCAGGTTTGTTATTAGAAGCATTGAGATATCACATCTCATGTTATAGGACAGTCTCAGGTTTGGTATTAGAAGCATTGAGATATAACATCTCATAGTATAGGACGGGTCTCAGGATTGGAATGGGAAGGAATTGGATATCACATCTCATGCCATGGGAAGGTCTCAGGTTTGCTAGAAGCATTAAAATATCACATCTCATGCTATCGGAAGGGTCTCAGGATTGGATTGGGAAGGAGGTGGATATCCCATCTCATGTTATAGGAAGGGTCTCAGGATTGGAATGGGAAGGACTTGGATAGCGCATCTGATGCTATAGGAAGGCTCTCAGGATTGGAATAGGAAGGAGTTGGATATCACATCTCATGCTAAAGGAATGGTCTCAGGTTTGGAAAGGGAAGGAGTTGGATATCACATCTCATGCTATAGGAAGGGTCTCAGTATTGGAATGGGAAGGAGTTGGATATCACATCTCATGCTACAGGAAGGGTCTCAGGTTTGGAATGGGAAGGAGTTGGATATCACATCTCATGTTATAGGAAGGATCTCAGGTCTTGTTTTAGAAGCATTAAGATATGACATCTCATGCTATAGGAAGGGTCTCAGGTTTGGAATGGGAAGGAGTTGGATATCACATCTCATGCTATAGGAAGGGTCTCAGGTTTGGTAGAAGCATTTAGATATCACATCTCATGCTATAGGAAGGGTCTCCGGATTGGAATGGGAAGGAGTTGTATATGACATCTCATGCCATAGGAAGGGTTTCAGGTTTGCTATAAACATTGAGATATCACATCTCTGCTAACGGAAGGGTCTCAGGATTGGAATGGGAAGGACTTGGATATCCCATCTCATGTTATAGGACGGGTCTCAGGTTTGGTATTAGAAGCATTGAGATATCACATTGCATGCTGTAGGAAGGATCTCAGGTTTGGAACGGGAAGGAGTTGGATATCACATCTCATGTTATAGGAAGGGTCTCAGGTTTGGTATAAGCATTGAGATATCACCTCTCTGCTATCGGAAGTCTCAGGATTGGAATGGGAAGGAGTTGAATATCCCATCTCATGATATAGGAAGGGTCTCAGGTTTGGTATTAGAAGCATTGAGATATCACATCTCATACTATAGGAAGGATCTCTGTTTTGGGATGGGAAGGAGTTGGAGATAACATCTCATGCTATATGAAGGGTCTCAGGTTTGGTATTAGAAGCACTGATATATCACATCTCATACTATAGGAAGGGTCTCTGGTTTGGGATGGGAAGGAGTTGGATATCACATCTCATGCTATAAGAAGGGTCTCAGGTTTGGTATTAGAAGCATGAGATATCACATCTCATGCTATAGGAAGGGTCTTAGGTTTGGAATGGGAAGGAGTTGGATATCACATCTCATGTTATAGGAAGGATTCAGGTTTGGTATTAGAAGCATTGAGATATCACATCTCATGCTATAGGAAGGGTCTCGGGATTGGAATGGGAAGGAGTTGGATATCACATCTCAGGCTATAGGAAGGATCTCAGGTTTGGTATTAGAACTATTGAGATATCACATCTCATGTCATAGGATGGATCTCAGGTTTGGTATTAGAAGCATTGAGATATCACATCTCATGCTATAGGAGTGTCTCAGGTTTGGAATGAGAAGGAGTTGGATATCACATCTCATTTTAAAGGAAGGATCTCAGGTTTGGTATTATAAGCATTGAGATATCACATCTCATGCTATAGTAAGGGTCTCAGGATTGGAATGGGACGGAGTTGGATATCACATCTCATGCTAAAGGAAGGGTCTCCGGTTTGGAATGGGAAGGAGTTGGATATCACATCTCAGGCTATAGGAAGGATCTCAGGTTTGGTATTAGAACTATTGAGATATCACATCTCATGTCATAGGATGGATCTCAGGTTTGGTATTAGAAGCATTGAGATATCACATCTCATGCTATAGGAGTGTCTCAGGTTTGGAATGAGAAGGAGTTGGATATCACATCTCATTTTATAGGAAGGATCTCAGGTTTGGTATTATAAACATTGAGATATCACATCTCATGCTATAGTAAGGGTCTCAGGATTGGAATGGGACGGAGTTGGATATCACATCTCATGCTAAAGGAATGGTCTCAGGATTGGAATGGGAAGGAGTTGGATATTACATTCTTGCTATAGGAAGGGTCTCAGGTTTTGAATGGGAAGGAGTTGGATATCACATATGCTATAGGAAGGATCTCAGGTTTGGAACGGGAAGGATTTGGATCTCACATCTCATGTTATAGGACGGGTCTCAGGTTTGGTATTAGAAACATTGAGATATCACATCTCTGCTATCAGAAGGGTCTCAGGATTGGAATGGGAAGGAGTTGGATATCACATCTTATGCTAAAGGAAGGTTCTCAGGTTTGGAAGGGGAAGGATTTAGATCTCACATGGCATGTTATAGGACGGGTCTCAGGTTTGGTATTAGAAACATTGAGATATCACATCTCATGGTATAGGAAGGGTCTCAGGATTGGAATGGGAAGGAGTTGGATATCACATCTCATGTTATAGGAAGGATCTCAGGTTTGGTATTAGAAGTATTGAGATATCACATCTCATGCTATAGGAAGGGTCGCAGGATTGGAATGGGAAGGAGTTGGATATGACATCTCATGCTATAGGAAGGGTCTCAGGTTTGGTAGAAGCATTGAGATATCACATCTCATACTATAGGAAGGGTCTCAGGATTGGAATGGGAAGGAGTTGTATATGACATCTCATGCCATAGGAAGGGTCGCAGGTTTGGTATAAGCATTGAGATATCACATCTCTGCTATCGGAAGGGTCTCAGGATTGGAATGGGAAGGAGTTGGATATCACATCTCATGCTAAAGGAAGGGTCTCAGGTTTGGTATTAGAAGCCTTGAGATATCACATCTCATGGTATAGGAAGGGTCTCAGGATTGGAATGGGAAGGAGTTGGATATCACATCTCAAGCTATAGGAAGGGTCTCAGGATTGGAATGGGAAGGAGTTTGATATCACATCTCATGCCATAGGAACGGTCTCAGGTTTGGTAGAAGCATTGAGATATCACATCTCATGCTATCGGAAGGGTCTCAGGATTGGATTGGGAAGGACTTGGATATCGCATCTGATGCTATAGGATGGCTCTCAGGATTGGAAGAGGAAGGAGTTGGATATCACATCTCATGCTAAAGGAATGGCCTCAGGTTTGGAAAGGGAAGGAGTTGGATATCACATCTCATGCTATAGGAAGGGTCTCAGGTTTGGTATTAGAAGCATTGAGATATCACATCTCATGCTATAGGAAGGGTCTCAGTATTGGAATGGGAAGGAGTTGGATATCACATCTCATGCTACAGGAAGGGTCTCAGGTTTGGTATTAGAAGCATTGAGATATCACATCTCATGCTATAGGAAGGGTCTCAAGATTGGAATGGGAAGGACTTGGATATCACATCTCATGTTATAGGAAGGATCTCAGGTTTGTTATTAAAAGCATTGAGATATCACATCTCATGCTATAGGAAGGGTCTCAGGATTGGAATGGGAAGGAGTTGGATATCACATCTCATGCTATAGGAAGGGTCTCAGGTTTGGTAGAAGCATTAGGATATCACATCTCATGCTATAGGAAGGGTCTCAGGATTGCAATGAGAAGGAGTTGGATATCACATATCATGCTATAGGAAGGGTCTCAGGTTTGGTAGAAGCTTTGAGATATCACATCTCATGCTATCGGAAGGGTCTCAGGATTGGATTGGGAAGGAGTTGGATATCACATATCATGCTATAGGAAGGGTCTCAGGTTTGGTAGAAGCTTTGAGATATCACATCTCATGCTATCGGAAGGGTCTCAGGATTGGATTGGGAAGGAGTTGGATATCACATCTCATGCTATAGGAAGGGTCTCAGGTTTGGTAGAAGCATTAGGATATCACATCTCATGCTATAGGAAGGGTCTCAGGATTGCAATGGGAAGGAGTTGGATATCACATCTCATGCTAAAGGAAGGGTCTCAGGTTTGGAAGGGGAAGGATTTGGATATCACATCTCAATTTATAGGACAGGTCTGTGGTTTGGTATTAGAAGCATTGAGATATCATATCTCATGCTATCGGAAGGGTCTCAGGATTGGATTGGGAAGGAGTTGGATATCACATAATAATAATAATAATAATAATAATAATAATAATAATAATAATAATAATAATAATAATAATAATAACATCTCATGTTACAAGAAGGGTATCAGGATTGGAATGGGAAGGAGTTGGATATCATATCTCATGCTATAGGAAGAGTCACAGGTTGGAATTGGAAGGATTGGGATATCACATCTCATGCTATCGGAAGGGTCTCAGGATTGGAATGGGAAGGAGTTGGATATCACATCTCATGCTATAGGGAGGGTCTCAGGTTTGATATTAGAAGCATTGAGATATATCTCATGCTATCGGAAGGGTCTCAGGATTGGATTGGGAAGGAGTTGGATATCACATCTCATGTTATAGGAAGGGTCTCAGGATTGGATGGGAAGAGTTGGATATCACATCTCATGCTATAGGAAGGGTCTCAGGTTTGGTAGAAGCATTGGGATATCACATCTCATGCTATAGGAAGGGTCTCAGGATTGGAATGGGAAGGAGTTTGATATCACATCTCATGATAAAGGAAGGATCTCAGGTTTGGAAGGGGAAGGATTTGGATATCACATCTCAAGTTATAGGACGGGACTATGGTTTGGTATTAGAAGCATTGAGATATCATATATCATGCTATCGGAAGGGTCTCAGGATTGGATTGGGAAGGATTTGGATATCAATCTCATGTTATAGGAAGGGTCTCAAGATTGGAATGGGAAGGACTTGGATATCACATCTCATGTTATAGGAAGGGTCTCAGGTTTGTTATTAGAAGCATTGAGATATCACATCTCATGTTATAGGACAGTCTCAGGTATGGATGGGAAGAGTTGGATATCACATCTCATGCTATAGGAAGGGTCTCAGGTTTGGTAGAAGCATTGAGATATCACATCTCATGCTATAGGAAGGGTCTCAGGATTGGAATGGGAAGGAGTTGGATATCACATCTCATGATAAAGGAAGGGTCTCAGGTTTGGAAGGGGAAGGATTTGGATATCACATCTCAAGTTATTGGACGGGTCTGTTTTTTGGTATTAGAAGCATTGAGATATCATATCTCATGCTATCGGAAGGGTCTCAGGATTGGATTGGGAAGGAGTTGGATATCACATCTCATGTTATAGGAAGGGTCTCAAGATTGGAATGGGAAGGACTTGGATATCACATCTCGTTATAGGAAGGGTCTCAGGTTTGTTATTAGAAGCATTGAGATATCACATCTCATGTTATAGGACAGTCTCAGGTTTGGTATTAGAAGCATTGAGATATAACATCTCATAGTATAAGACGGGTCTCAGGATTGGAATGAAAAGGAGTTGGATATCACATCTCATGTTATAGGAAGGGTCTCAGGATTGGATGGGAAGAGTTGGATATCACATCTCAAGTTATAGGACGGGTCTGTGGTTTGGTATTAGAAGCATTGAGATATCATATCTCATGCTATCGGAAGGGTCTCAGGATTGGATTGGGAAGGAGTTGGATATCACATCTCATGTTATAGGAAGGGTCTCAAGATTGGAATGGGAAGGACTTGGATATCACATCTCGTTATAGGAAGGGTCTCAGGTTTGTTATTAGAAGCATTGAGATATCACATCTCATGTTATAGGACAGTCTCAGGTTTGGTATTAGAAGCATTGAGAAATAACATCTCATAGTATAGGACGGGTCTCAGGATTGGAATGGAAAGGAGTTGGATATCACATCTCATGCTATAGGAAGGGTCTCAGGTTTGGTAGAAGCATTGAGATATCACATCTCATGCTATCGGAAGGGTCTCAGGATTGGATTGGGAAGGAGTTGGATATCACATCTCATGTTATAGGAAGGATCTCAGGTTTGGTATTAATAGCATTGATATATCACATCTCATGCTATATGAAGGGTCTCAGGATTGGAATGGGAAGGAGTTGGATATCACATCTCATGCTATAGGAAGGGTCTCAGGTTTGGTAGAAGCATTAGGATATCACATCTCATGCTATAGGAAGGGTCTCAGGATTGGAATGGGAAGGAGTTGGATATCACATCTCATGCTAAAGGAAGGGTCTCAGGTTTGGAAGGGGAAGGATTTGGATATCACATCTCAATTTATAGGACGGGTCTGTGGTTTGGTATTAGAAGCATTGAGATATCATATCTCATGCTATCGGAAGGGTCTCAGGGTTGGATTGGGAAGAAGTTGTATATCACATCTCATGTTATAGGAAGGGTCTCAGGATTGGAATGGGAAGGATTTGGATATCACATCTCATGTTATAGGAAGGGTCTCAGGTTTGTTATTAGAAGCATTGAGATATCATATCTCATGCTATCGGAAAGGGTCTCAGGATTGGATTGGGAAGGATTTGGATATCACATCTCATTTTATAGGAAGGGTCTGAGGTTTGTTATTAGAAGCATTGAGATATCATATCTCATGCTATCGGAAGGGTCTCAGGATTGGATTGGGAAGGAGTTGGATATCACACCTCATGTTACAGGAAGGGTCTCAGGATTGGCATGGGAAGGAGTTGGATATCATATCTCATGCTATAGGAAGGGTCACAGGTTGGAATTGGAAGGAGTTGGATATCACATCTCATGCTATTGGAAGGGTCTCAGGATTGGAATGGGAAGGAGTTGGATATCACATCTCATGCTATAGGGAGGGTCTCAGGTTTGATATTGGAAGCATTGAGATATCATATCTCATGCTATCGGAAGGGTCTCAGGATTGGATTGGGAAGGAGTTGGATATCACATCTCATGTTATAGGAAGGTTCTCAGGATTGGATGGGAAGAGTTGGATATCACATCTCATGCTATAGGAAGGGTCTCAGGTTTGGTAGAAGCATTGGGATATCACATCTCATGCTATAGGAAAGGTCTCAGGATTGGAATGGGAAGGAGTTGGATATCACATCTCATGATAAAGGAAGGGTCTCAGGTTTGGAAGGGGAAGGATTTGGATATCACATCTCAAGTTAAAGGACGGGTCTCAAGATGGGAATGGGAAGGACTTGGATATCACATCTCATGTTATAGGAAGTGTCTCAGGTTTGTTATTAGAAGCATTGAGATATCACATCTCATGTTATAGGACAGTCTCAGGTTTGGTATTAGAAGCATTGAGATATCATATCTCATGCTATCGGAAGGGTCTCAGGATTGGATTGGGAGGTATTTGGATATCACATCTCATGTTATAGGAAGGGTCTCAAGATGGGAATGGGAAGGACTTGGATATCACATCTCATGTTATAGGAAGGGTCTCAGGTTTGTTATTAGAAGCATTGAGATATCACATCTCATGTTATAGGACAGTCTCAGGTTTGGTATTAGAAGCATTGAGATATAACATCTCATAGTATAGGACGGGTCTCAGGATTGGAATGGGAAGGAGTTGGATATCACATCTCATGCTATAGGAAGGGTCTCAGGATTGGAATGGGAAGGAGTTTGATATAACATCTCATGCCATGGGAAGGTCTCAGGTTTGCTAGAAGCATTAAGATATCACATCTCATGCTATCGGAAGGGTCACAGGTTGGAATTGGAAGGAGTTGAATATCACATCTCATGTTATAGGAAGGGTATCAGGATTGGAATGGGAAGGACTTTGATATCACATCTCACGCTATAGGGAGGGTCTCAGGTTTGGTATTAGAAGCATTGAGATATCACATCTCATGCTATCGGAAGGGTCTCAGGATTGGATTGGGAAGGAGTTGGATATCACATCTCATGTTATAGGAAGGGTCTCAGGATTGGATGGGAAGAGTTGGATATCACATCTCATGTTATAGGAAGGGTATCAGGATAGGAATGGGAAGGACTTTGATATCACATCTCACACTATAGGGAGGGTCTCAGGTTTGGTATTAGAAGCATTGAGATATCACATCTCATGCTATCGGAAGAGTCTCAGGATTGGATTGGGAAGGAGTTGGATATCACATCTCATGTTATAGGAAGGGTCTCAGTATTGGATGGGAAGAGTTGGATATCACATCTCATGCTATAGGAAGGGTCTCAGGTTTGGTAGAAGCATTGGGATATCACATCTCATGCTATAGGAAGGGTCTGTGGTTTGGTATTAGAAGCATTGAGATATCATATCTCATGCTATCGGAAGGGTCTCAGGATTGGATTGGGAAGGAGTTGGATATCACATCTCATGTTATAGGAAGGGTCTCAAGATTGGAATGGGAAAGACTTGGATATCACATCTCATGTTATAGGAAGGGTCTCAGGTTTGTTATTAGAAGCATTGAGATATCACATCTCATGTTATAGGACAGTCTCAGGTTTGGTATTAGAAGCATTGAGATATATCATCTCATAGTATAGGACGGGTCTCAGGATTGGAATGGGAAGGAGTTGGATATCACATCTCATGCTATAGGGAGGGTCTCAGGTTTGATATTAGAAGAATTGAGATATCACATCTCATGCTATCGGAAGGGTCTCAGGATTGGATTGGGAAGGCCTTGGATATCACATCTCATGTTATAGGAAGGGTCTCAGGATTGGAATGGGAAGGAGTTCGATATCACATCTCATACTAAAGCAAGGGTCTCAGGTTTGGAAGGGGAAGGATTTGAATATCACATCTCAAGTTATAGGACAGGTCTGTGGTTCGGTATTAGAAGCATTGAGATATAATATCTCATGTTATAGGAAGGATCTCAGGTTTGGTATTAATAGCATTGAGATATCACATCTCATGCTATAGGAAGGGTCTCAGGATTGGAATGGGAAGGAGTTGGATATCACATCTCATGCCATGGGAAGGTCTCAGGTTTGCTAGAAGCATTAAAATATCACATCTCATGCTATCGGAAGGGTCTCAGGATTGGATTGGGAAGGAGGTGGATATCCCATCTCATGTTATAGGAAGGGTCTCAGGATTGGAATGGGAAGGACTTGGATAGCTCATCTGATGCTATAGGAAGGCTCTAGGGATTGGAATAGGAAGGAGTTGGATATCACATCTCATGCTAAAGGAATGGTCTCAGGTTTGGAAAGGGAAGGAGTTGGATATCACATCTCATGCTATAGGAAGGGTCTCAGGTTTGGTATTAGAAGCATTGAGATATCACATCTCATGCTATAGGAAGGGTCTCAGTATTGGAATGGGAAGGAGTTGGATATCACATCTCATGCTACAGGAAGGGTCTCAGGTTTGGAATGGGAAGGAGTTGGATATCACATCTCATGTTATAGGAAGGATCTCAGGTCTTGTTTTAGAAGCATTAAAATATGACATCTCATGCTATAGGAAGGGTCTCAGGTTTGGAATGGGAAGGAGTTGGATATCACATCTCATGCTATAGGAAGGGTCTCAGGTTTGGTAGAAGCATTTAGATATCACATCTCATGCTATAGGAAGGGTCTCCGGATTGGAATGGGAAGGAGTTGTATATGACATCTCATGCCATAGGAAGGGTTTCAGGTTTGGTATAAACATTGAGATATCACATCTCTGCTATCGGAAGGGTCTCAGGATTGGAATGGGAAGGACTTGGATATCCCATCTCATGTTATAGGACGGGTCTCAGGTTTGGTATTAGAAGCATTGAGATATCACATTGCATGCTGTAGGAAGGATCTCAGGTTTGGAACGGGAAGGAGTTGGATATCACATCTCATGTTATAGGAAGGGTCTCAGGTTTGGTATTAGAAGCATTGAGATATCATATCTCATGCTATCGGAAGGGTCTCAGGATTGGATTGGGAAGTATTTGGATATCACATCTCATGTTATAGGAAGGGTCTCAAGATGGGAATGGGAAGGACTTGGATATCACATCTCATGTTATAGGAAGGGTCTCAGGTTTGTTATTAGAAGCAATGAGATATCACATCTCATGTTATAGGACAGTCTCAGGTTTGGTATTAGAAGCATTGAGATATAACATCTCATAGTATAGGACGGGTCTCAGGATTGGAATGGGAAGGAGTTGGATATCACATCTCATGCTATAGGAAGGGTCTCAGGATTGGAATGGGAAGGAGTTTGATATAACATCTCATGCCATGGGAAGGTCTCAGGTTTGCTAGAAGCATTAAGATATCACATCTCATGCTATCGGAAGGGTCACAGGTTGGAATTGGAAGGAGTTGAATATCACATCTCATGTTATAGGAAGGGTATCAGGATTGGAATGGGAAGGACTTTGATATCACATCTCACGATATAGGGAGGGTCTCAGGTTTGGTATTAGAAGCATTGAGATATCACATCTCATGCTATCGGAAGGGTCTCAGGATTGGATTGGGAAGGAGTTGGATATCACATCTCATGTTATAGGAAGGGTCTCAGGATTGGATGGGAAGAGTTGGATATCACATCTCATGTTATAGGAAGGGTATCAGGATAGGAATGGGAAGGACTTTGATATCACATCTCACACTATAGGGAGGGTCTCAGGTTTGGTATTAGAAGCATTGAGATATCACATCTCATGCTATCGGAAGGGTCTCAGGATTGGAATGGGAAGGACTTGGATATCCCATCTCATGTTATAGGACGGGTCTCAGGTTTGGTATTAGAAGCATTGAGATATCACATTGCATGCTGTAGGAAGGATCTCAGGTTTGGAACGGGAAGGAGTTGGATATCACATCTCATGTTATAGGAAGGGTCTCAGGTTTGGTATAAGCATTGAGATATCACCTCTCTGCTATCAGAAGTCTCAGGATTGGAATGGGAAGGAGTTGGATATCCCATCTCATGATATAGGAAGGGTCTCAGGTTTGGTATTAGAAGCATTGAGATATCATATCTCATGCTATCGGAAGGGTCTCAGGATTGGATTGGGAAGTATTTGGATATCACATCTCATGTTATAGGAAGGGTCTCAAGATGGGAATGGGAAGGACTTGGATATCACATCTCATGTTATAGGAAGGGTCTCAGGTTTGTTATTAGAAGCAATGAGATATCACATCTCATGTTATAGGACAGTCTCAGGTTTGGTATTAGAAGCATTGAGATATAACATCTCATAGTATAGGACGGGTCTCAGGATTGGAATGGGAAGGAGTTGGATATCACATCTCATGCTATAGGAAGGGTCTCAGGATTGGAATGGGAAGGAGTTTGATATAACATCTCATGCCATGGGAAGGTCTCAGGTTTGCTAGAAGCATTAAGATATCACATCTCATGCTATCGGAAGGGTCACAGGTTGGAATTGGAAGGAGTTGAATATCACATCTCATGTTATAGGAAGGGTATCAGGATTGGAATGGGAAGGACTTTGATATCACATCTCACGCTATAGGGAGGGTCTCAGGTTTGGTATTAGAAGCATTGAGATATCACATCTCATGCTATCGGAAGGGTCTCAGGATTGGATTGGGAAGGAGTTGGATATCACATCTCATGTTATAGGAAGGGTCTCAGGATTGGATGGGAAGAGTTGGATATCACATCTCATGTTATAGGAAGGGTATCAGGATAGGAATGGGAAGGACTTTGATATCACATCTCACACTATAGGGAGGGTCTCAGGTTTGGTATTAGAAGCATTGAGATATCACATCTCATGCTATCGGAAGAGTCTCAGGATTGGATTGGGAAGGAGTTCGATATCACATCTCATGTTATAGGAAGGGTCTCAGTATTGGATGGGAAGAGTTGGATATCACATCTCATGCTATAGGAAGGGTCTCAGGTTTGGTAGAAGCATTGGGATATCACATCTCATGCTATAGGAAGGGTCTCAGGATTGGAATGGGAAGGAGTTGGATATCACATCTCATGCTAAAGGAAGGGTCTCAGGTTTGGAAGGGGACGGATTTGGATATCACATCTCAAGTTATAGGACGGGTCTGTGGTTTGGTATTAGAAGCATTGAGATATCATATCTCATGCTATCGGAAGGGTCTTAGGATTGGATTGGGAAGGAGTTGGATATCACATCTCATGTTATAGGAAGGGTCTCAAGATTGGAATGGGAAAGACTTGGATATCACATCTCATGTTATAGGAAGGGTCTCAGGTTTGTTATTAGAAGCATTGAGATATCACATCTCATGTTATAGGACAGTCTCAGGTTTGGTATTAGAAGCAATGAGATACATCATCTCATAGTATAGGACGGGTCTCAGTATTGGAATGGGAAGGAGTTGGATATCACATCTCATGCTATAGGGAGGGTCTCAGGTTTGATATTAGAAGCATTGAGATATCACATCTCATGCTATCGGAAGGGTCTCAGGATTGGATTGGGAAGGCCTTGGATATCACATCTCATGTTATAGGAAGGGTCTCAGGATTGAAATGGGAAGGAGTTCGATATCACATCTCATACTAAAGCAAGGGTCTCAGGTTTGGAAGGGGAAGGATTTGAATATCACATCTCAAGTTATAGGACAGGTCTGTGGTTCGGTATTAGAAGCATTGAGATATCATATCTCATGTTATAGGAAGGATCTCAGGTTTGGTATTAATAGCATTGAGATATCACATCTCATGCTATAGGAAGGGTCTCTGGATTGGAATGGGAAGGAGTTGGATATCACATCTCATGCCATGGGAAGGTCTCAGGTTTGCTAGAAGCATTAAAATATCACATCTCATGCTATCGGAAGGGTCTCAGGATTGGATTGGGAAGGAGGTGGATATCCCATCTCATGTTATAGGAAGGGTCTCAGGATTGGAATGGGAAGGACTTGGATAGCTCATCTGATGCTATAGGAAGGCTCTCAGGATTGGAATAGGAAGGAGTTGGATATCACATCTCATGCTAAAGGAATGGTCTCAGGTTTGGAAAGGGAAGGAGTTGGATATCACATCTCATGCTATAGGAAGGGTCTCAGGTTTGGTATTAGAAGCATTGAGATATCACATCTCATGTTATAGGAAGGGTCTCAGTATTGGATGGGAAGAGTTGGATATCACATCTCATGCTATAGGAAGGGTCTCAGGTTTGGTAGAAGCATTGGGATATCACATCTCATGCTATAGGAAGGGTCTCAGGATTGGAATGGGAAGGAGTTGGATATCACATCTCATGCTAAAGGAAGGGTCTCAGGTTTGGAAGGGGACGGATTTGGATATCACATCTCAAGTTATAGGACGGGTCTGTGGTTTGGTATTAGAAGCATTGAGATATCATATTTCATGCTATCGGAAGGGTCTTAGGATTGGATTGGGAAGGAGTTGGATATCACATCTCATGTTATAGGAAGGGTCTCAAGATTGGAATGGGAAAGACTTGGATATCACATCTCATGTTATAGGAAGGGTCTCAGGTTTGTTATTAGAAGCATTGAGATATCACATCTCATGTTATAGGACAGTCTCAGGTTTGGTATTAGAAGCAATGAGATATATCATCTCATAGTATAGGACGGGTCTCAGTATTGGAATGGGAAGGAGTTGGATATCACATCTCATGCTATAGGGAGGGTCTCAGGTTTGATATTAGAAGCATTGAGATATCACATCTCATGCTATCGGAAGGGTCTCAGGATTGGATTGGGAAGGCCTTGGATATCACATCTCATGTTATAGGAAGGGTCTCAGGATTGAAATGGGAAGGAGTTCGATATCACATCTCATACTAAAGCAAGGGTCTCAGGTTTGGAAGGGGAAGGATTTGAATATCACATCTCAAGTTATAGGACAGGTCTGTGGTTCGGTATTAGAAGCATTGAGATATCATATCTCATGTTATAGGAAGGATCTCAGGTTTGGTATTAATAGCATTGAGATATCACATCTCATGCTATAGGAAGGGTCTCTGGATTGGAATGGGAAGGAGTTGGATATCACATCTCATGCCATGGGAAGGTCTCAGGTTTGCTAGAAGCATTAAAATATCACATCTCATGCTATCGGAAGGGTCTCAGGATTGGATTGGGAAGGAGGTGGATATCCCATCTCATGTTATAGGAAGGGTCTCAGGATTGGAATGGGAAGGACTTGGATAGCTCATCTGATGCTATAGGAAGGCTCTCAGGATTGGAATAGGAAGGAGTTGGATATCACATCTCATGCTAAAGGAATGGTCTCAGGTTTGGAAAGGGAAGGAGTTGGATATCACATCTCATGCTATAGGAAGGGTCTCAGGTTTGGTATTAGAAGCATTGAGATATCACATCTCATGCTATAGGAAGGGTCTCAGTATTGGAATGGGAAGGAGTTGGATATCACATCTCATGCTACAGGAAGGGTCTCAGGTTTGGAATGGGAAGGAGTTGGATATCACATCTCATGTTATAGGAAGGATCTCAGGTCTTGTTGTAGAAGCATTAAGATATGACATCTCATGCTATAGGAAGGGTCTCAGGTTTGGAATGGGAATGAGTTGGATATCACATCTCATGCTATAGGAAGGGTCTCAGGTTTGGTAGAAGCATTTAGATATCACATCTCATGCTATAGGAAGGGTCTCCGGATTGGAATCGGAAGGAGTTGTATATGACATCTCATGCCATAGGAAGGGTTTGAGGTTTGGTATAAACATTGAGATATCACATCTCTGCTATCGGAAGGGTCTCAGGATTGGAATGGGAAGGACTTGGATATCCCATCTCATGTTATAGGACGGGTCTCAGGTTTGGTATTAGAAGCATTGAGATATCACATTGCATGCTGTAGGAAGGATCTCAGGTTTGGAACGGGAAGGAGTTGGATATCACATCTCATGTTATAGGAAGGGTCTCAGGTTTGGTATTAGAAGCATTGAGATATCACATCTCATACTATAGGAAGGATCTCTGTTTTGGGATGGGAAGGAGTTGGAGATAACATCTCATGCTATATGAAGGGTCTCAGGTTTGGTATTAGAAGCACTGATATATCACATCTCATACTATAGGAAGGGTCTCTGGTTTGGGATGGGAAGGAGTTGGATATCACATCTCATGCTATAAGAAGGGTCTCAGGTTTGGTATTAGAAGCATGAGATATCACATCTCATGCTATAGGACGGGTCTTAGGTTTGGAATGGGAAGGAGTTGGATATCACATCTCATGTTATAGGAAGGATTCAGGTTTGGTATTAGAAGCATTGAGATATCACATCTCATGCTATAGGAAGGGTCTCGGGATTGGAATGGGAAGGAGTTGGATATCACATCTCAGGCCATAGGAAGGATCTCAGGTTTGGTATTAGAACTATTGAGATATCACATCTCATGTCATAGGATGGATCTCAGGTTTGGTATTAGAAGCATTGAGATATCACATCTCATGCTATAGGAGTGTCTCAGGTTTGGAATGAGAAGGAGTTGGATATCACATCTCATTTTAAAGGAAGGATCTCAGGTTTGGTATTATAAGCATTGAGATATCACATCTCATGCTATAGTAAAGGTCTCAGGATTGGAATGGGACGGAGTTGGATATCACATCTCATGCTAAAGGAAGGGTCTCCGGTTTGGAATGGGAAGGAGTTGGATATCACATCTCAGGCTATAGGAAGGATCTCAGGTTTGGTATTAGAACTATTGAGATATCACATCTCATGTCATAGGATGGATCTCAGGTTTGGTATTAGAAGCATTGAGATATCACATCTCATGCTATAGTAAGGGTCTCAGGATTGGAATGGGACTGAGTTGGATATCACATCTCATGCTAAAGGAATGGTCTCAGGATTGGAATGGGAAGGAGTTGGATATTACATTCTTGCTATAGGAAGGGTCTCAGGTTTTGAATGGGAAGGAGTTGGATATCACATATGCTATAGGAAGGATCTCAGGTTTGGAACGGGAAGGATTTGGATCTCACATCTCATGTTATAGGACGGGTCTCAGGTTTGGTATTAGAAACATTGAGATATCACATCTCATGGTATAGGAAGGGTCTCAGGATTGGAATGGGAAGGAGTTGGATATCACATCTCATGTTATAGGAAGGATCTCAGGTTTGGTATTAGAAGTATTGAGATATCACATCTCATGCTATAGGAAGGGTCGCAGGATTGGAATGGGAAGGAGTTGGATATGACATCTCATGCTATAGGAAGGGTCTCAGGTTTGGTAGAAGCATTGAGATATCACATCTCATACTATAGGAAGGGTCTCAGGATTGGAATGGGAAGGAGTTGTATATGACTTCTCATGCCATAGGAAGGGTCGCAGGTTTGGTATAAGCATTGAGATATCACATCTCTGCTATCGGAAGGGTCTCAGGATTGGAATGGGAAGGAGTTGGATATCACATCTCATGCTAAAGGAACGGTCTCAGGTTTGGTATTAGAAGCCTTGAGATATCACATCTCATGGTATAGGAAGGGTCTCAGGATTGGAATGGGAAGGAGTTGGATATCACATCTCAAGCTATAGGAAGGGTCTCAGGATTGGAATGGGAAGGAGTTTGATATCACATCTCATGCCATAGGAACGGTCTCAGGTTTGGTAGAAGCATTGAGATATCACATCTCATGCTATCGGAAGGGTCTCAGGATTGGATTGGGAAGGACTTGGATATAGCATCTGATGCTATAGGATGGCTCTCAGGATTGGAAGAGGAAGGAGTTGGATATCACATCTCATGCTAAAGGAATGGCCTCAGGTTTGGAAAGGGAAGGAGTTGGATATCACATCTCATGCTATAGGAAGGGTCTCAGTATTGGAATGGGAAGGAGTTGGATATCACATCTCATGCTACAGGAAGGGTCTCAGGTTTGGTGTTAGAAACATTGAGATATCACATCTCATGCTATAGGAAGGGTCTCAAGATTGGAATGGGAAGGACTTGGATATCACATCTCATGTTATAGGAAGGGTCTCAGGTTTGTTATTAAAAGCATTGAGATATCACATCTCATGCTATAGGAAGGGTCTCAGTATTGGAATGGGAAGGAGTTGGATATCACATCTCATGCTATAGGAAGGGTCTCAGGTTTGGTAGAAGCATTAGGATATCACATCTCATGCTATAGGAAGGGTCTCAGGATTGCAATGGGAAGGAGTTGGATATCACATCTCATGCTAAAGGAAGGGTCTCAGGTTTGGAAGGGGAAGGATTTGGATATCACATCTCAATTTATAGGAAGGGTCTCAGGTTTGTGATTAAAGGCATTGAGATATCACATCTCATGCTATAGGAAGGGTCTCAGTATTGGAATGGGAAGGAGTTGGATATCACATCTCATGCTATAGGAAGGGTCTCAGGTTTGGTAGAAGCATTAGGATATCACATCTCATGCTATAGGAAGGGTCTCAGGATTGCAATGGGAAGGACTTGGATATCACATCTCATGCTATAGGAAGGGTCTCAGGTTTGGTATTAGAAGCATTGAGATATCACATCTCATGCTATAGGAAGGGTCTCAGTATTGGAATGGGAAGGAGTTGGATATCACATCTCATGCTACAGAAAGGGTCTCAGGTTTGGTATTAGAAGCATTGAGATATCACATCTCATGCTATAGGAAGGGTCTCAGGATTGGAAAGGGAAGGAGTTGGATATCACATCTCATGCTATAGGAAGGGTCTCAGGTTTGGTAGAAGCATTAGGATATCACATCTCATGCTATAGGAAGGGTCTCAGGATTGCAATGAGAAGGAGTTGGATATCACATATCATGCTATAGGAAGGGTCTCAGGTTTGGTAGAAGCTTTGAGATATCACATCTCATGCTATCGGAAGGATCTCAGGATTGGATTGGGAAGGAGTTGGATATCACATATCATGCTATAGGAAGGGTCTCAGGTTTGGTAGAAGCTTTGAGATATCACATCTCATGCTATCGGAAGGGTCTCAGGATTGGATTGGGAAGGAGTTGGATATCACATCTCATGTTATAGGAAGGATTTCAGGTTTGGTATTAATAGCTTTGAGATATCACATCTCATGCTATAGGAAGGGTCTCAGGATTGGAATGGGAAGGAGTTGGATATCACATCTCATGCTATAGGAAGGGTCTCAGGTTTGGTAGAAGCATTAGGATATCACATCTAATGCTATAGGAAGGGTCTCAGGATTGCAATGGGAAGGAGTTGGATATCACATCTCATGCTAAAGGAAGGGTCTCAGGTTTGGAAGGGGAAGGATTTGGATATCACATCTCAATTTATAGGACAGGTCTGTGGTTTGGTATTAGAAGCATTGAGATATCATATCTCATGCTATCGGAAGGGTCTCAGGATTGGATTGGGAAGGAGTTGGATATCACATAATAATAATAATAATAATAATAATAATAATAATAATAATAATAATAATAATAATAATAATAACATCTCATGTTACAAGAAGGGTATCAGGATTGGAATGGGAAGGAGTTGGATATCATATCTCATGCTATAGGAAGGGTCACAGGTTGGAATTGGAAGGATTGGGATATCACATCTCATGCTATCGGAAGGGTCTCAGGATTGGAATGGGAAGGAGTTGGATATCACATCTCATGCTATAGGGAGGGTCTCAGGTTTGATATTAGAAGCATTGAGATATATCTCATGCTATCGGAAGGGTCTCAGGATTGGATTGGGAAGGAGTTGGATATCACATCTCATGTTATAGGAAGGGTCTCAGGATTGGATGGGAAGAGTTGGATATCACATCTCATGCTATAGGAAGGGTCTCAGGTTTGGTAGAAGCATTGGGATATCACATCTCATGCTATAGGAAGGGTCCCAGGATTCGAATGGGAAGGAGTTTGATATCACATCTCATGATAAAGGAAGGGTCTCAGGTTTGGAAGGGGAAGGATTTGGATATCACATCTCAAGTTATAGGACGGGACTATGGTTTGGTATTAGAAGCATTGAGATATCATATATCATGCTATCGGAAGGGTCTCAGGATTGGATTGGGAAGGATTTGGATATCACATCTCATGTTATAGGAAGGGTCTCAAGATTGGAATGGGAAGGACTTGGATATCACATCTCATGTTATAGGAAGGGTCTCATGTTTGTTATTAGAAGCATTGAGATATCACATCCCATGTTATAGGACAGTCTCAGGTATGGATGGGAAGAGTTGGATATCACATCTCATGCTATAGGAAGGGTCTCAGGTTTGGTAGAAGCATTGAGATATCACATCTCATGCTATAGGAAGGGTCTCAGGATTGGAATGGGAAGGAGTTGGATATCACATCTCATGATAAAGGAAGGGTCTCAGGTTTGGAAGGGAAAGGATTTGGATATCACATCTCAAGTTATTGGACGGGTCTGTTTTTTGGTATTAGAAGCATTGAGATATCATATCTCATGCTATCGGAAGGGTCTCAGGATTGGATTGGGAAGGACTTGGATATCACATCTCGTTATAGGAAGGGTCTCAGGTTTGTTATTAGAAGCATTGAGATATCACATCTCATGTTATAGGACAGTCTCAGGTTTGGTATTAGAAGCATTGAGATATAACATCTCATAGTTTAGGACGGGTCTCAGGATTGGAATGAAAAGGAGTTGGATATCACATCTCATGTTATAGGAAGGGTCTCAGGATTGGATGGGAAGAGTTGGATATCACATCTCAAGTTATAGGACGGGTCTGTGGTTTGGTATTAGAAGCATTGAGATATCATATCTCATGCTATCGGAAGGGTCTCAGGATTGGATTGGGAAGGAATTGGATATCACATCTCATGTTATAGGAAGGGTCTCAAGATTGGAATGGGAAGGACTTGGATATCACATCTCGTTATAGGAAGGGTCTCAGGTTTGTTATTAGAAGCATTGAGATATCACATCTCATGTTATAGGACAGTCTCAGGTTTGGTATTAGAAGCATTGAGAAATAACATCTCATAGTATAGGACTGGTCTCAGGATTGGAATGGAAAGGAGTTGGATATCACATCTCATGCTATAGGAAGGGTCTCAGGTTTGGTAGAAGCATTGAGATATCACATCTCATGCTATCGGAAGGGTCTCAGGATTGGATTGGGAAGGAGTTGGATATCACATCTCATGTTATAGGAAGGATCTCAGGTTTGGTATTAATAGCATTGATATATCACATCTCATGCTATATGAAGGGTCTCAGGATTGGAATGGGAAGGAGTTGGATATCACATCTCATGCTATAGGAAGGGTCTCAGGTTTGGTAGAAGCATTAGGATATCACATCTCATGCTATAGGAAGGGTCTCAGGATTGGAATGGGAAGGAGTTGGATATCACATCTCATGCTAAAGGAAGGGTCTCAGGTTTGGAAGGGGAAGGATTTGGATATCACATCTCAATTTATAGGACGGGTCTGTGGTTTGGTATTAGAAGCATTGAGATATCATATCTCATGCTATCGGAAGGGTCTCAGGATTGGATTGGGAAGAAGTTGTATATCACATCTCATGTTATAGGAAGGGTCTCAGGATTGGAATGGGAAGGATTTGGATATCACATCTCATGTTATAGGAAGGGTCTCAGGTTTGTTATTAGAAGCATTGAGATATCATATCTCATGCTATCGGAAAGGGTCTCAGGATTGGATTGGGAAGGATTTGGATATCACATCTCATGTTATAGGAAGGGTCTGAGGTTTGTTATTAGAAGCATTGAGATATCATATCTCATGCTATCGGAAGGGTCTCAGGATTGGATTGGGAAGGAGTTGGATATCACATCTCATGTTACAGGAAGGGTCTCAGGATTGGCATGGGAAGGAGTTGGATATCATATCTCATGCTATAGGAAGGGTCACAGGTTGGAATTGTAAGGAGTTGGATATCACATCTCATGCTATTGTAAGGGTCTCAGGATTGGAATGGGAAGGAGTTGGATATCACATCTCATGCTATAGGGAGGGTCTCAGGTTTGATATTGGAAGCATTGAGATATCATATCTCATGCTATCGGAAGGGTCTCAGGATTGGATTGGGAAGGAGTTGGATATCACATCTCATGTTATAGGAAGGTTCTCAGGATTGGATGGGAAGGAGTTGGATATCACATCTCATGTTATAGGAAGGGTCTCAAGATTGGAATGGGAAGGACTTGGATATCACATCTCGTTATAGGAAGGGTCTCAGGTTTGTTATTAGAAGCATTGAGATATCACATCTCATGTTATAGGACAGTCTCAGGTTTGGTATTAGAAGCATTGAGAAATAACATCTCATAGTATAGGACTGGTCTCAGGATTGGAATGGAAAGGAGTTGGATATCACATCTCATGCTATAGGAAGGGTCTCAGGTTTGGTAGAAGCATTGAGATATCACATCTCATGCTATCGGAAGGGTCTCAGGATTGGATTGGGAAGGAGTTGGATATCACATCTCATGTTATAGGAAGGATCTCAGGTTTGGTATTAATAGCATTGATATATCACATCTCATGCTATATGAAGGGTCTCAGGATTGGAATGGGAAGGAGTTGGATATCACATCTCATGCTAAAGGAAGGGTCTCAGGTTTGGAAGGGGAAGGATTTGGATATCACATCTCAATTTATAGGACGGGTCTGTGGTTTGGTATTAGAAGCATTGAGATATCATATCTCATGCTATCGGAAGGGTCTCAGGATTGGATTGGGAAGAAGTTGTATATCACATCTCATGTTATAGGAAGGGTCTCAGGATTGGAATGGGAAGGATTTGGATATCACATCTCATGTTATAGGAAGGGTCTCAGGTTTGTTATTAGAAGCATTGAGATATCATATCTCATGCTATCGGAAAGGGTCTCAGGATTGGATTGGGAAGGATTTGGATATCACATCTCATGTTATAGGAAGGGTCTGAGGTTTGTTATTAGAAGCATTGAGAAATAACATCTCATAGTATAGGACTGGTCTCAGGATTGGAATGGAAAGGAGTTGGATATCACATCTCATGCTATAGGAAGGGTCTCAGGTTTGGTAGAAGCATTGAGATATCACATCTCATGCTATCGGAAGGGTCTCAGGATTGGATTGGGAAGGAGTTGGATATCACATCTCATGCTATAGGAAGGGTCTCAGGTTTGGTAGAAGCATTAGGATATCACATCTCATGCTATAGGAAGGGTCTCAGGATTGGAATGGGAAGGAGTTGGATATCACATCTCATGCTAAAGGAAGGGTCTCAGGTTTGGAAGGGGAAGGATTTGGATATCACATCTCAATTTATAGGACGGGTCTGTGGTTTGGTATTAGAAGCATTGAGATATCATATCTCATGCTATCGGAAGGGTCTCAGGATTGGATTGGGAAGAAGTTGTATATCACATCTCATGTTATAGGAAGGGTCTCAGGATTGGAATGGGAAGGATTTGGATATCACATCTCATGTTATAGGAAGGGTCTCAGGTTTGTTATTAGAAGCATTGAGATATCATATCTCATGCTATCGGAAAGGGTCTCAGGATTGGATTGGGAAGGATTTGGATATCACATCTCATGTTATAGGAAGGGTCTGAGGTTTGTTATTAGAAGCATTGAGATATCATATCTCATGCTATCGGAAGGGTCTCAGGATTGGATTGGGAAGGAGTTGGATATCACATCTCATGTTACAGGAAGGGTCTCAGGATTGGCATGGGAAGGAGTTGGATATCATATCTCATGCTATAGGAAGGGTCCCAGGTTGGAATTGTAAGGAGTTGGATATCACATCTCATGCTATTGGAAGGGTCTCAGGATTGGAATGGGAAGGAGTTGGATATCACATCTCATGCTATAGGGAGGGTCTCAGGTTTGATATTGGAAGCATTGAGATATCATATCTCATGCTATCGGAAGGGTCTCAGGATTGGATTGGGAAGGAGTTGGATATCACATCTCATGTTATAGGAAGGTTCTCAGGATTGGATGGGAAGAGTTGGATATCACATCTCATGCTATAGGAAGGGTTTCAGGTTTGGTAGAAGCATTGGGATATCACATCTCATGCTATAGGAAGGGTCTCAGGATTGGAATGGGAAGGAGTTGGATATCACATCTCATGATAAAGGAAGGGTCTCAGGTTTGGAAGGGGAAGGATTTGGATATCACATCTCGAGTTAAAGGACGGGTCTCAAGATGGGAATGGGAAGGACTTGGATATCACATCTCATGTTATAGGAAGTGTCTCAGGTTTGTTATTAGAAGCATTGAGATATCACATCTCATGTTATAGGATAGTCTCAGGTTTGGTATTAGAAGCATTGAGATATCATATCTCATGCTATCGGAAGGGTCTCAGGATTGGATTGGGAAGTATTTGGATATCACATCTCATGTTATAGGAAGGGTCTCAAGATGGGAATGGGAAGGACTTGGATATCACATCTCATGTTATAGGAAGGGTCTCAGGTTTGTTATTAGAAGCATTGAGATATCACATCTCATGTTATAGGACAGTCTCAGGTTTGGTATTAGAAGCATTGAGATATAACATCTCATAGTATAGGACGGGTCTCAGGATTGGAATGGGAAGGAGTTGGATATCACATCTCATGCTATAGGAAGGGTCTCAGGATTGGAATGGGAAGGAGTTTGATATAACATCTCATGCCATGGGAAGGTCTCAGGTTTGCTAGAAGCATCAAGATATCACATCTCATGCTATCGGAAGGGTCACAGGTTGGAATTGGAAGGAGTTGAATATCACATCTCATGTTATAGGAAGGGTATCAGGATTGGAATGGGAAGGACTTTGATATCACATCTCACGCTATAGGGAGGGTCTCAGGTTTGGTATTAGAAGCATTGAGCGTTCACATCTCATGCTATCGGAAGGGTCTCAGGATTGGATTGGGAAGGAGTTGGATATCACATCTCATGTTATAGGAAGGGTCTCAGGATTGGATGGGAAGAGTTGGATATCACATCTCATGTTATAGGAAGGGTATCAGGATTGGAATGGGAAGGACTTTGATATCACATCTCACACTATAGGGAGGGTCTCAGGTTTGGTATTAGAAGCATTGAGATATCACATCTCATGCTATCGGAAGAGTCTCAGGATTGGATGGGAAGAGTTGGATATCACATCTCATGCTATAGGAAGGGTCTCAGGTTTGGTAGAAGCATTGGGATATCACATCTCATGCTATAGGAAGGGTCTCAGGATTGGAATGGGAAGGAGTTGGATATCACATCCTATGCTAAAGGAAGGGTCTCAGGTTTGGAAGGGGACGGATTTGGATATCACATCTCAAGTTATAGGACGGGTCTGTGGTTTGGTATTAGAAGCATTGAGATATCATATCTCATGCTATCGGAAGGGTCTCAGGATTGGATTGGGAAGGAGTTGGATATCACATCTCATGTTATAGGAAGGGTCTCAAGATTGGAATGGGAAAGACTTGGATATCACATCTCATGTTATAGGAAGGGTCTCAGGTTTGTTATTAGAAGCATTGAGATATCACATCTCATGTTATAGGACAGTCTCAGGTTTGGTATTAGAAGCATTGAGATATATCATCTCATAGTATAGGACGGGTCTCAGGATTGGAATGGGAAGGAGTTGGATATCACATCTCATGCTATAGGGAGGGTCTCAGGTTTGATATTAGAAGCATTGAGATATCACATCTCATGCTATCGGAAGGGTCTCAGGATTGGATTGGGAAGGAGTTGGATATCACATCTCATGTTATAGGTAGGGTCTCAGGATTAGAATGGGAAGGCCTTGGATATCACATCTCATGTTATAGGAAGGGTCTCAGGATTGGAATGGGAAGGAGTTCGATATCACATCTCATACTAAAGCAAGGGTCTCAGGTTTGGAAGGGGAAGGATTTGAATATCACATCTCAAGTTATAGGACAGGTCTGTGGTTCGGTATTAGAAGCATTGAGATATCATATCTCATGTTATAGGAAGGATCTCAGGTTTGGTATTAATAGCATTGAGATATCACATCTCATGCTATAGGAAGGGTCTCAGGATTGGAATGGGAAGGAGTTGGATATCACATCTCATGCCATGGGAAGGTCTCAGGTTTGCTAGAAGCATTAAAATATCACATCTCATGCTATCGGAAGTGTCTCAGGATTGGATTGGGAAGGAGGTGGATAGGAAGGGTCTCAGGATTGGAATGGGAAGGACTTGGATAGCTCATCTGATGCTATAGGAAGGCTCTCAGGATTGGAATAGGAAGGAGTTGGATATCACATCTCATGCTAAAGGAATGGTCTCAGGTTTGGAAAGGGAAGGAGTTGGATATCACATCTCATTCTATAGGAAGGGTCTCAGGTTTGGTATTAGAAGCATTGAGATATCACATCTCATGCTATAGGAAGGGTCTCAGTATTGGAATGGGAAGGAGTTGGATATCACATCTCATGCTACAGGAAGGGTCTCAGGTTTGGAATGGGAAGGAGTTGGATATCACATCTCATGTTATAGGAAGGATCTCAGGTCTTGTTTTAGAAGCATTAAGATATGACATCTCATGCTATAGGAAGGGTCTCAGGTTTGGAATGGGAAGGAGTTGGATATCACATCTCATGCTATAGGAAGGGTCTCAGGTTTGGTAGAAGCATTTAGATATCACATCTCATGCTATAGGAAGGGTCTCCGGATTGGAATGGGAAGGAGTTGTATATGACATCTCATGCCATAGGAAGGGTTTCAGGTTTGGTATAAACATTGAGATATCATATCTCTGCTATCGGAAGGGTCTCAGGATTGGAATGGGAAGGACTTGGATATCCCATCTCATGTTATAGGACGGGTCTCAGGTTTGGTATTAGAAGCATTGAGATATCACATTGCATGCTGTAGGAAGGATCTCAGGTTTGGAACGGGAAGGAGTTGGATATCACATCTCATGTTATAGGAAGGGTCTCAGGTTTGGTATAAGCATTGAGATATCACCTCTCTGCTATCGGAAGTCTCAGGATTGGAATGGGAAGGAGTTGGATATCCCATCTCATGATATAGGAAGGGTCTCAGGTTTGGTATTAGAAGCATTGAGATATCACATCTCATACTATAGGAAGGATCTCTGTTTTGGGATGGGAAGGAGTTGGAGATAACATCTCATGCTATATGAAGGGTCTCAGGTTTGGTATTAGAAGCACTGATATATCACATCTCATACTATAGGAAGGGTCTCTGGTTTGGGATGGGAAGGAGTTGGATATCACATCTCATGCTATAAGAAGGGTCTCAGGTTTGGTATTAGAAGCATGAGATATCACATCTCATGCTATAGGAAGGGTCTTAGGTTTGGAATGGGAAGGAGTTGGATATCACATCTCATGTTATAGGAAGGATTCAGGTTTGGTATTAGAAGCATTGAGATATCACATCTCATGCTATAGGAAGGGTCTCGGGATTGGAATGGGAAGGAGTTGGATATCACATCTCAGGCTATAGGAAGGTTCTCAGGTTTGGTATTAGAACTATTGAGATATCACATCTCATGTCATAGGATGGATCTCAGGTTTGGTATTAGAAGCATTGAGATATCACATCTCATGCTATAGTGTCTCAGGTTTGGAGTGAGAAGGAGTTGGATATCACATCTCATTTTATAGGAAGGATCTCAGGTTTGGTATTATAAGCATTGAGATATCACATCTCATGCTATAGTAAGGGTCTCAGGATTGGAATGGGACGAAGTTGGATATCACATCTCATGCTAAAGGAAGGGTCTCCGGTTTGGAATGGGAAGGAGTTGGATATCACATCTCAGGCTATAGGAAGGATCTCAGGTTTGGTATTAGAACTATTGAGATATCACATCTCATGTCATAGGATGGATCTCAGGTTTGGTATTAGAAGCATTGAGATATCACATCTCATGCTATAGGAGTGTCTCAGGTTTGGAATGAGGAGTTGGATATCACATCTCATTTTATAGGAAGGATATCAGGTTTGGTATTATAAACATTGAGATATCACATCTCATGCTATAGTAAGGGTCTCAGGATTGGAATGGGACAGAGTTGGATATCACATCTCATGCTAAAGGAATGGTCTCAGGATTGGAATGGGAAGGAGTTGGATATTACATTCTTGCTATAGGAAGGGTCTCAGGTTTTGAATGGGAAGGAGTTGGATATCACATATGCTATAGGAAGGATCTCAGGTTTGGAACGGGAAGGATTTGGATCTCACATCTCATGTTATAGGACGGGTCTCAGGTTTGGTATTAGAAACATTGACATATCACATCTCTGCTATCAGAAGGGTCTCAGGATTGGAATGGGAAGGAGTTGGATATCACATCTTATGCTAAAGGAAGGGTCTCAGGTTTGGAAGGGGAAGGATTTGGATCTCACATGTCATGTAATAGGACGGGTCTCAGGTTTGGTATTAGAAACATTGAGATATCACATCTCATGGTATAGGAAGGGTCTCAGGATTGGAATGGGAAGGAGTTGGATATCACATCTCATGTTATAGGAAGGATCTCAGGTTTGGTATTAGAAGTATTGAGATATCACATCTCATGCTATAGGAAGGGTCGCAGGATTGGAATGGGAAGGAGTTGGATATGACATCTCATGCTTTAGGAAGGGTCTCAGGTTTGGTAGAAGCATTGAGATATCACATCTCATACTATAGGAAGGGTCTCAGGATTGGAATGGGAAGGAGTTGTATATTACATCTCATGCCATAGGAAGGGTCGCAGGTTTGGTATAAGCATTGAGATATCACATCTCTGCTATCGGAAGGGTCTCAGGATTGGAATGGGAAGGAGTTGGATATGACATCTCATGCTATAGGAATGGTCTCAGGTTTGGTATAAGCATTGAGATATCACATCTCTTCTATAGGAAGGGTATCAGGATTGGAATGGGAAGGAGTTGGATATCACATCTCATGCTGAAGGAAGGGTCTCAGGTTTGGTATTAGAAGCATTGAGATATCACATCTCATGGTATAGGAAGGGTCTCAGGATTGGAATGGGAAGGAGTTGGATATCACATCTCAAGCTATAGGAAGGCTCTCAGGATTGGAATCGGTATGGCATGAGATGTGATATCAAACTCCTTCCCATTACAATCCTGAGACCCTTCCTATAGCATGAGATGTGATATCAAAATCCTTCCCATTCCAATCCTGAGACCCTTCCTATAGCATGAGATGTGATATCCAACTCCTTCCCATTCCAATCCAGAGTCCCTTCCTATAGCATGAGATGTGATATCTCAATGCTTCTACCAAACCTGAGACCCTTCCTATAGCATGAGATGTGATATCCAACTCCTTCCCATTGCAATCCTGAGACCCTTCCTATAGCATGAGATGTGATATCTCAATGCTCTTAATACCAAACCTTGGATGATTCTTATTGCAAGAGATGTGATATCCAAATGCTTACCATTCCAAACCTGAGACCCTTCCTATAGGATGAGATGTGATATCCAACACCTTCCCATTCCAATCCTGAGACCCTTCCTATAGCATGAGATGATATCCAACTCCTTCCCATTCCAATCCTGAGACCCTTCCTATAGCATGAGATGTGATATCTCAATGCTTCTACCAAACCTGAGATCCTTCCTATAGCATGAGATGTGATATTCAACTCCTTCCCATTCAAATCCTGAGACCCTTCCATGAGATGTGATATCTCAATGCTTCTAATACCAAAGTTGGACCATTCCTATTGCAAGAGATGTGATATCCAAATGCTTACCATTCCAAACTTGAGTCCCTTCCTAACGGATGAGATCTGATATCTCACTGCTTCTAATACCAAACCTGAGTCCCTTCCTATAACATGAGATGTGATATACAACTCCTTCCCATTCCAATCATGAGGCCCTTCCTCTAGCATGAGATGTGATATCTCAATGTTTCTACCAAACCTGAGACCCTTCCTATAGCATGAGATGTGATATCTCAATGCTCTTAATACCAAACCTGGGATCATTCCTATAACATGAGATGTGATATCCAACTCCTTCCCATTCCAATCCTGAGCCCCTTCCATGAGATGTGATATCTCAATGCTTCTAATACCAAAGTTGGACCATTCCTATACCATGAGATGTGACATCCAACTCCTTCCCATTCCAATCCTGAGACCCTTCCTATAGCATGAGATGATATCCAACTCCTTCCCATTCCAATCCTGAGACCCTTCCTATAGCATGAGATGTGATATCCAACTCCTTCCGATTCCAATGCTGAGACCCTTCCTATACCATGAAATGTGATATCTCAATGTTTCTAATACCAAACCTGAGACCCTTCCTATTGCAAGAGATGTGATATCCAAATGCTTCCCATTCCAAACCTGAGACCCTTCCTATAGGATGAGATGTGATATCCAACTCCTTCCCATTCCAATCCTGAGACCCTTCCTATAGCATGAGATGATATCCAACTCCTTCCCTTTCCAATCCTGAGACCCTTCCTATAGCATGAGATCTGATATCTCAATGCTTCTACCAAACCTGATATCGTTCCTATAGCATGAGATTTGATATTCAACTTCTTCCCATTCCAATCCTGAGACCCTTCCGATAGCATGAGATGTGATATCTCAGTGCTTCTAATACCAAACCTGTGACCCTTCCTATGGCATGACGTGATATCCAACTCCTTCCCTTTCCAATCCTGAGACTCAGATCTCCCTAACTTCTCACCACTCCTAGCTCCCGGATTGATCCTGTTCGCTGTCTCGTCTCTCCCTTCTTCGGCTTCCTTCTTCCATTAACCTACAGGTTCCTGACCTGGACTCTAACGAAATCTGCAACTCTTCATGCCGCTGGCCCTACACACTCTGCAGGGAATACTCTGGATTTTCTGGTCTCAGACCTCTAATTTAGATGCGAGTTCCCTGCCTTCTCTCCTCTTCCCGCTGCCTTCAAAACAACAAATGAGCTCCAAAAGATACACAGTGCTCAGAATGCTTCATAACACCCATTATTCAACTTATAGCCGTAACCCGCTAGACGTATTGAAACGTGCTAAAAACTAGCAAAAACAGCTAGAAAATGTACTTTCCTCGCGTTTTGGTAAATACTAATTCTGTTGCGTTTCCTGTTTGTACAGTGTCCGTGCGTTTGTTCAGTCGAACCTGATGTTTTTAGCCACTCGTCTCCTATACAAGGGGGATCCAAATGTACTTTGTTTACAGGCTGAAGGTATACTGCTGAAATCTTCAATGCATTATCTGCTTTCCTGACTGTTCTGGAACGTGTATTTGGCATCTGTTAATGCAGTCACCAGGTGTCCCTTCTAGTGTACAGGCTGCACTCCCCTGGTGATCCCGTTCTCTCCAAAGTAGGCTAATCCAGTTGCTCCTCTTCAGAGGCGTTCTTCCTTTCTATCCTTGCCCTCTGCATCGTTTCGCGTTGCAAACACTCGCTTCCCTGCTCTCTGATTTAGACGCTGTTCCTCCTCAGAGGCGTTCTTCCTTTCTTTTCCTGTACACTGCAGTTTCGCGTGTCAAGTGCTCGCTTCCCAGCTCTGATTTAGACGTGTTTTCCCTGCCTTCTCTCCTCTTCCCGCTGCCTTCAAATCAACAAATGAGCTCATAAAGTACAGCTTGTAAACTAGAAGGGACGACTGGATTAACAGATGTCACATACACGTTCCAGAACAGTCAGGATAGCTGATAATGCATTGAAGATTTCAGCAGTATACCTTCAGCCTGTAAACAAAGTACATTTAGATCCCCCTAGTATGGGAGACGAGTGGTTAAAAACATCAGGTTCGACTGAACAAACGCACGGACACTGTACAAACAGGAAACCCAACAGAATTAGCATTTACCAAAACGCGAGGAAAGTACATTTTCTAGCTGTTTTTGCTAGTTTTTAGCACGTTTCAATACGTCTAGCGGGTTACGGCTATCAGTTGAATAATGGGTGTTATAAAGCATTCTGAGCACTGTGTATCTTTTGGAGCTCATTTGTTGTTTTGAAGGCAGCGGGAAGAGGAGAGAAGGCAGGGAACTCGCGTCTAAATTAGAGGTCTGAGACCAGAAAATCCAGAGTATTCCCTGCAGAGTGTGTAGGGCCAGAGTTGTAGATTTCGTAAGAGTCCAGGTCAGGAACCTGTAGGTTAATGGAAGAAGGAAGCCGAAGAAGGGAGAGACAAGACAGCGAACAGGATCAATCCGGGAGCTAGGAGTGGTGAGAAGTTAGGGAGATCTGAGTCTCAGGATTGGAAAGGGAAGGAGTTGGATATCACATGTCATGCCATAGGAAGGGTCACAGGTTTGGTATTAGAAGCATTGAGATATCACATCTCATGGTATAGGAAGGGTCTCAGGATTGGAATGGGAAGGAGTTGGATATCATCTCATGCTATAGGAAGGGTCTCAGGATTGGAATGGGAAGGAGTTGGATATCACATCTCATCCTATAGGAAGGGTCGCAGGTTTGGAATGGGAAGCATTTGGATATCACATCTCTTGCAATAGGAAGGGTCTTAGGTTTGGTACTAGAAACATTGAGATATCACATCTCATGGTATAGGAAGGGTCTCAGGTCTGGTATTAGAAGCACTGAGATCTCACATCTCATGTTATAGGACAGTCTCAGGTTTGGTATTAGAAGCATTGAGATATCACATCTCATGGTATATGACGGGTCTCAGGATTGGAATGGGAAGGAGTTGGATATCACATCTCATGCTATAGAAAGGGTCTCAGGATTGGAATGGGAAGGAGTTTGATATCACATTTCATGCCATAGCAAGGTCTCAGGTATGGTAGAAGCATTAAGATATCACATCTCATGCTATCGGAAGGGTCTCAGGATTGGATTGGGAAGGAGTTGGATATCCCATCTCATGCTATAGGAAGGGTCACAGGTTGGAATTGGAAGGAGTTGGATATCACATCTCATGCTATCGGATGGGTCTCAGGATTAAAATGGGAAGGAGTTGGATATCACATCTCATGCTATAGGGAGGGTCTCAGGTTTGATATTAGAAGCATCGAGATATCATATCTCATGCTATCGGAAGGGTCTCAGGATTGGATTGGGAAGGAGTTGGATATCACATCTCATGTTATAGGAAGGGTCTCAGGATTGGATGGGAAGAGTTGGATATCACATCTCATGCAATAGGAAGGGTCTCAGGATTGGAATGGGAAAGAGTTGGATATCACATCTCATGATAAAGGAAGGGTCTCAGGTTTGGAAGGGGAAGGATTTGGATATCACATCTCAAGTTATAGGACTTGTCTGTGGTTTGTTATTAAAAGCATTGAGATATCACATCTCATGTTATAGGACAGTCTCAGGTTTGGTATTAGAAGCATTGAGATATAACATCTCATAGTAAAGGACGGGTCTCAGGATTGGAATGGGAAGGAGTTGGATATCACATATGCTATAGGAAGGGTCTCAGGTTTGGTAGAAGCATTGAGATATCACATCTCATGCTATCGGAAGGGTCTCAGGATTGGATTGGGAAGGAGTTGGATATCACATCTCATGTTATAGGAAGGATCTCAGGTTTGGTATTAATAGCTTTGAGATATCACATCTCATGCTATAGGAAGGGTCTCAGGATTGGAATGGGAAGGAGTTGGATATCACATCTCATGCTATAGGAAGGGTCTCAGGTTTGGTAGAAGCATTAGGATATCACATCTCATGCTATAGGAAGGGTCTCAGGATTGGAATGGGAAGGAGTTGGATATCACATCTCATGCTAAAGGAAGGGTCTCAGGTTTGGAAGGGGAAGGATTTGGATATCACATCTCAATTTATAGGACGGGTCTGTGGTTTGGTATTAGAAGCATTGAGATATCATATCTCATGCTATCGGAAGTGTCTCAGGATTGGATTGGGAAGAAGTTGGATATCACATTTCATGTTTTAGGAAGAGTCTCAGGATTGGAATGGGAAGGATTTGGATATCACATCTCATGGGATAGGAAGGGTCTCAGGTTTGTTATTAGAAGCAATGAGATATCATATCTCATGCTATCGGAAGGGTCTCAGGATAGGATTGGGAAGGAGTTGGATATCACATCTCATGTTACAGGAAGGGTCTCAGGATTGGAATGGGAAGGAGTTGGATATCATATCTCATGCTATAGGAAGGGTCACAGGTTGGAATTGGAAGGATTGGATATCACATATGATGCTATCGGAAGGGTCTCAGGATTGGAATGGGAAGGAGTTGGATATCACATCTCATGCTATAGGGAGGGTCTCAGGTTTGATTTTAGAAGCATTGAGATATCATATCTCATGCTATCCGAAGGGTCTCAGGATTGGATTGGGAAGGAGTTGGATATCACATCTCATGTTATAGGAAGGGTCTCAGGATTGGATGGGAAGAGTTGGATATCACATCTCATGCTATAGGAAGGGTCTCAGGTTTGGTAGAAGCATTGGGATATCACATCTCATGCTATAGGAAGGGTCTCAGGATTGGAATGGGAAGGAGTTTGATATCACATCTCATGATAAAGGAAGGGTCTCAGGTTTGGAAGGGGAAGGATTTGGATATCACATCTCAAGTTATAGGACGGGACTGTGGTTTGGTATTAGAAGCATTGAGATATCATATCTCATGCTATCGGAAGGGTCTCAGGATTGGATTGGGAAGGATTTGGATATCACATCTCATGTTATAGGAAGGTTCTCAGGTTTGTTATTAGAAGCATTGAGATATCACATCTCATGTTATAGGACAGTCTCAGGTTTGGTATTAGAAGCATTGAGATATCACATCTCATGTTATAGGACAGTCTCAGGTTTGGTATTAGAAGCATTGAGATATCATATCTCATGGTTTAGGACGGGTCTCAGGATTGGAATGGGAAGGAGTTGGATATCACATCTCATGCTAAAGGAAGGGTCTCAGGTTTGGAAGGGGAAGGATTTGGATATCACATCTCAATATATAGGATGGGTCTGTGGTTTGGTATTAGAAGCATTGCGATATATCTCATGCTATCGGAAGGGTCTCAGGATTGGATTGGGAAGGAGTTGTATATCACATCTCATGTTATAGGAAGGGTCTCAGGATTGGAATGGGAAGGATTTGGATATCACATCTCATGTTATAGGAAGGGTCTCAGGTTTGTTATTAGAAGCATTGAGATATCACATCTCATGTTATAGGACAGTCTAAGGTTTGGTATTAGAAGCATTGAGATATCACATCTCATGGTATAGGACGGGTCTCAGGATTGGAATGGGAAGGAGTTGGATATCACATCACATGCCATAGGAAGGGTCTCAGGATTGGAACGGGAAGGAGTTTGATATCACATCTCATGCCATAGGAAGGTCTCAGGTATGGTAGAAGCATTAAGATATCACATCTCATGCTATCGGAAGGGTCTCAGGATTGGATCGGGAAGGAGTTGGATATCCCATCTCATGCTATAGGAAGGGTCACAGGTTGGAATTGGAAGGAGTTGGATATCACATCTCATGCTATCGGAAGGGTCTCAGGATTGCATTGGGAAGGTGTTGGATATCACATCTCATGTTATAGGAAGGGTCTCAGGATTGGATGGAAGAGTTGGATATCACATCTCATGCTATAGGAAGGGTCTCAGGTTTGGTAGAAGCATTGAGATATCACATCTCATGCTATAGGAAGGGTCTCAGGATTGGAATGGAAAGGAGTTGGATATCACATCTCATGATAAAGGAAGGGTCTCAGGTTTGGAAGGGGAAGGATTTGGATATCACATCTCAATATATAGGATGGGTCTGTGGTTTGGTATTAGAAGCATTGAGATATATCTCATGCTATCGGAAGGGTCTCAGGATTGGATTGGGAAGGAGTTGGATATCACATCTCATGTTATAGGAAGGGTCTCAGGATTGGAATGGGAAGGATTTGGATATCACATCTCATGTTATAGGAAGGGCTCAGGTTTGTTATTAGAAGCATTGAGATATCACATCTCATGTTATAGGACAGTCTAAGGTTTGGTATTAGAAGCATTGAGATATCACATCTCATGGTATAGGACGGGTCTCAGGATTGGAATGGGAAGGAGTTGGATATCACATCTCATGCCATAGGAAGGTTCTCAGGATTGGAATGGGAAGGAGTTTGATATCACATCTCATGCCATAGGAAGGTCTCAGGTATGGTAGAAGCATTAAGATATCACATCTCATGCTATCGGAAGGGTCTCAGGATTGGATCGGGAAGGAGTTGGATATCCCATCTCATGCTATAGGAAGGGTCACAGGTTGGAACTGGAAGGAGTTGGATATCACATCTCATGCTATCGGAAGGGTCTCAGGATTGGATTGGGAAGGTGTTGGATATCACATCTCATGTTATAGGAAGGGTCTCAGGATTGGATGGAAGAGTTGGATATCACATCTCATGCTATAGGAAGGGTCTCAGGTTTGGTAGAAGCATTGAGATATCACATCTCATGCTATAGGAAGGGTCTCAGGATTGGAATGGAAAGGAGTTGGATATCACATCTCATGATAAAGGAAGGGTCTCAGGTTTGGAAGGGGAAGGATTTGGATATCACATCTCAAGTTATAGGACGGGTCTGTGGTTTGGTATTAGAAGCATTAAGATATCATATCTCATGCTATCGGAAGGGTCTCAGGATTGGATTGGGAAGGAGTTGGATATCACATCTCATGTTATAGGAAGGGTCTCAAGATTGGAATGGAAAGGACTTGGATATCACATCTCATGTTATAGGAAGGGTCTCAGGTTTGTTATTAAAAGCATTGAGATATCACATCTCATGTTATAGGACAGTCTCAGGTTTGGTATTAGAAGCATTGAGATATAACATCTCATAGTATATGACGGGTCTCAGGATTGGAATGGGAAGGAGTTGGATATCACATCTCATGCTATAGGAAGGGTCTCAGGTTTGGTAGAAGCATTGAGATATCACATCTCATGCTATCGGAAGGGTCTCAGGATTGGATTGGGAAGGAGTTGGATATCACATCTCATGTTATAGGAAGGATCTCAGGTTTGGTATTAATAGCATTGAGATATCACATCTCATGCTATAGGAAGGGTCTCAGGATTGGAATGGGAAGGAGTTGGATATCACATCTCATGCTATTGGAAGGGTCTCAGGTTTGGTAGAAGCATTAGGATATCACATCTCATGCTATAGGAAGGGTCTCGGGATAGGAATGGGAAGGAGTTGGATATCACATCTCATGCTAAAGGAAGGGTCTCAGGTTTGGAAGCGGAAGGATTTGGATATCACATCTCAATTTATATGACGGGTCTGTGGTTTGGTATTAGAAGCATTGAGATATCATATCTCATGCTATCGGAAGGGTCTCAGGATTGGATTGGGAAGGAGTTGGATATCACATCTCATGTTATAGGAAGGGTCTCAGGATTGGAATGGGAAGGATTTGGATATCACATCTCATGTTATAGGAAGGGTCACAGGTTTGTTATTAGAAGCAATGAGATATCATATCTCATGCTATCGGAAGGGTCTCAGGATTGGATTGGGAAGGAGTTGGATATCACATCTCATGTTACAGGAAGGGTCTCAGGATTGGAATGGGAAGGAGTTGTATATCATATCTGATGCTATAGGAAGGGTCACAGGTTGGAATGGGAAGGAGTTGGATATCACATCTGATGCTATAGGAAGGGTCTCAGGTTTGGTATTAGAAGCATTGAGATATCACATCTCATGGTATAGGAAGGGTCTCAGGATTGGAATGGGAAGGAGTTGGATATCACATCTCAAGCTATAGGAAGGGTCTCAGGATTGGAATGGGAAGAAGTTTGATATCACATCTCATGCCATAGGAAGGTCTCAGGTTTGGCAGAAGCATTAAGATATCACATCTCATGCTATCGGAAGGGTCTCAGGATTGGATTGGGAAGGAGTTGGATATCCCATCTCATGCTATAGGAAGGGTCACAGGTTTGAATTGGTAGGAGTTGGATATCACATCTCATGCTATCGGAAGGGTCTCAGGATTGGAATGGGAAGGAGTTGGATATCACATCTCATGCTAAAGGAAGGGTCTCAGGTTTGGTATTAGAAGCATTGAGATATCACATCTCATGGTATAGGAAGGGTCTCAGGATTGGAATGGGAAGGAGTTGGATATCACATCTCAAGCTATAGGAAGGGTCTCAGGATTGGAATGGGAAGGAGTTGGATATCACATCTCATGTTATAGGAAGGGTCTCAGGATTGGAATGGGAAGGACTTGGATATCGCATCTGATGCTATAGGATGGCTCTCAGGATTGGAATAGGAAGGAGTTGGATATCACATCTCATGCTAAAGGAATGGTCTCAGGTTTGGAAAGGGAAGGAGTTGGATATCACATCTCATGCTATAGGAAGGGTCTCAGGTTTGGTATTAGAAGCATTGAGATATCACATCTCATGCTACAGGAAGGGTCTCAGGATTGTTATGGGAAGTGTTAAAACGGATTTCTGAACTCTGTCCTGGTGGCGCAGAAGTTCAGAAGGCCAACCTAATTACTTGGAACAGGGTAACCTCTGGACGAGCCAGACCAATCAAGGTAGCGATCGCGGCGGTCAAGACTAGGTCTCAAGAGGGGTGAGGGTGACTGAAAGCCTGCAATGAGCACACAAAGCAAGATCACTTACAAACTACTCCAAACAGGTGTTATATTAAAAATATATACACATTTATTCCAAGGCCTTTAAAGCAATGACCGTAGCGAGAAAATCACAATATAACGATAGTAAACCAACACATACCATATCAACACAATATATATACAAATACAACACGTCTCAAGCGTTATATGCACGAAATGTGTAGTCCACCTAAAAGGGAGGGAAAACAGGCAGTGCGCAATAATGCTTAGACCCAGTTCGCCTTCAAAGGCACCTAACTAGATGGAAGTCCGGTCCCTGCGAAGAGTGGAGCCTTGTGCTCAAAAGTACCTGCACGCGCTGGTGCCAACGGGCAAAAGGAGAAGCTCTTCGAGGGAAATCAGGCAGTTCAGTTTAGTGCACAAAAGAAGAAGAACAAGTTCCGCGACCCAAGGGCAGCCTCCACAGTGGGCAGAAGCAGAGCGCGAGTACGGAAAAGGGTGCTGTTTGACACAGCGGGGAAAAGCAATGGGCTCCTGCAGGAGGGCGACCAGATCCTAGCTATGCTACTCACCGGTCCCCGATGCAAGCAGACCCAGGCTTCTCCGCGTCAGTTTCAGCAGCTGGCAGGATCAGAAGATCAGGGAACGCCTCGCCGTCGTGTTGAGTAAAAAGACGTCCCAATCGAAGAAACCCGCACAGTTTGTTACCACAGCAGGGCAACGGAGCGGCCGTGTGTATCTGAGCCAAATGTACACTACTCACTTCAGACCTGGGAACACCAAGTGTACGAAGCATGTGAGAGTGACAAGGACTCGAAATACTACACAACCTGGCGGCGGTTACAGAGCAAGACTCCCGTGTAAGCTGGTCAGTCAGCTGGATGGCCCAGAGACGCTTCCGAAGGCTTACTGGCAGGAGATGGTGAAGATGCCGAGAATAGCTGTTCCCGCTATTCCAAGGGTCGAAGTACCAGTAAAGGCCTTCTGGTTCGATCAAAGGTGAAAAGGGTTTCACAAGGCGACAGCAGTGCAGAGGAGAAGTCCTTCAGCGGGTCACCAGCGATTCCTCGGTCCAGCCTCTTGGTTGCAGGATACTTGGCTCCTGTATTCCTTCGTTCGTGAGAACTCAGGAGATCGACATGGTAGTGGTGTTTCCAGCCCCCTCTTATCCACGGTTCCCTTCGCGCCAAAACGGAGGGGACCCAATGGGAGATCCGCTCATCAACACTCACACCATTCGTGGACCAATCACGGACCACGGTGGTCCCAGGCATTCACACCACCCTAGACTCTCTGGCACCCAGGATGTGTATTGGGACCAGACATCCCAGCCCACATCCTGGAGGCACACACAAGACATGTAGAAGCCCGCGAAAGCATCCGTGTTTCGCGGGAAAGTACATGCCCAAATAAGGAAGGCCCCGGGTCGGCTCGACCTGGGAAAGGTGAAGGGAGCAAGACGGTCAGCGGACAGGACAAAGGAGCCTCGTGGTCTGGGCATTTAGGAGCCAGGCCACCATTTTGGGTTAAGGGCGAGAAACGCGCTTAGAACGCCAAAAGGAGCTCAAAACACAAGAAACGATCGCTGCCACCATTCCCGTCCCTGAATCACTTGCACCGATCAGATACAATCCTAAACGAGTATCTAGGGCCTGTAGAAGGCTAGAGACCCAAGAGAGCTGTAACTTAGCTTACAGTGCCCTCTTGTGTCATGTTGCACGAAAGCCGCAACATGATAAAAGAAACTATGGGAAACAGCGTTCCCCGGTACTGAATGTCTTAAGGGCATGTCAGTTTCCCCGTAAGAAAGGAGCGAAAGCCCAGAGGAGTGCGGCAGAAGGCTGCACTTCTCTGGCAAAGTCGAGAACAAGGTGAAAAACAACAGCAAAAAGTTTAGGGGTGGCCACATGGAAGGAAAATTACCTACAATTACGAAATCTTTCCTAACAGGAAGGAGTTGGATATCACATCTCAGCCTATAGGAAGGATCTCAGGTTTGGTATTAGAACTATTGAGATATCACATCTCATGTTATAGGATGGATCTCAGGTTTGGTATTAGAAGCATTAAGATATCACATCTCATGCTATAGGAATGGTCTCAGGTTTGGAATGAGGAGTTGGATATCACAACTCATGTTATATGAAGGATCTCAGGTTTGGTATTAGAAGCATTGAGATATCACATCTCATGCTATAGTAAGGGTCTCAGGATTGGCATGGGAAGGAGTTTGATATCACATCTCATGCTAAAGGAAGGGTCTCCGGTTTGGAATGGGAAGGAGTTGGATATCACATCTCATGTTATAGGAAGGATCTCAGGTTTGGTATTAGAAACATTGAGATAACACATCTCATACTATAGGAAGGGTCTCAGGATTGGAATGGGAAGGAGTTGGATATCACATCTCATGCCATAGGAAGGGTCTCAGGTTTGGTATAAGCATTGAGATATCACATCCCTGCTATCGTAAGGGTCTCAGGATTGGAATAGGAAGGAGTTGGATATCCCATCTCATGCTTTAAGAAGGGTCTCAGGTTTGGTATTAGAAGCATTGAGATATCACATCTCATGCTATAGGAAGGATCTAAGGATTGGAATGGGAAGGAGTTGGATATCACATCTTATGCTATAGGCAGGGTCTCAGGTTTGGTATTACAAGCATTGTGCTATTACATCTCATACTATAGGAAGGGTCTCAGGATTGGATTGGGAAGGAGTTGGATATCACATCTCATGCTATAGGAAGGGTCTCAGGTTTGGAATGGGAAGGATTTGTATATCACATCTCTTGCTATAGGAAGGGCATCAGGTTTGGTATGAGAAACATTGAGATATCACATCTCATGGTATAGGAAGGATCTCAGGATTGGAATGGGAAGGAGTTGGATATCACATCTCATGTTATAGGAAGGATATCAGGTTTGGTATTAGAAGCATTGAGATATCACATCTCATGATATAGGAAGGGTCACAGGATTGGAATGGGAAGGAGTTGGATATCACATCCATGCTATAGGAAGGGTCTCAGGTTTGGTAGAAGCATTGAGATATCACATCTCATACTATAGGAAGGGTCTCAGGATTGGAATGGGAAGGAGTTGGATATCACATATGCTATAGGAAGGGTCTCAGGTTTGGTAGAAGCATTGAGATATCACATCTCATGCTATCGGAAGGGTCTCAGGATTGGATTGGGAAGGAGTTGGATATCACATCTCATGTTATAGGAAGGATCTCAGGTTTGGTATTAATAGCTTTGAGATATCACATCTCATGCTATAGGAAGGGTCTCAGGATTGGAATGGGAAGGAGTTGGATATCACATCTCATGCTATAGGAAGGGTCTCAGGTTTGGTAGAAGCATTAGGATATCACATCTCATGCTATAGGAAGGGTCTCAGGATTGGAATGGGAAGGAGTTGGATATCACATCTCATGCTAAAGGAAGGGTCTCAGGTTTGGAAGGGGAAGGATTTGGATATCACATCTCAATTTATAGGACGGGTCTGTGGTTTGGTATTAGAAGCATTGAGATATCATATCTCATGCTATCGGAAGTGTCTCAGGATTGGATTGGGAAGAAGTTGGATATCACATTTCATGTTTTAGGAAGAGTCTCAGGATTGGAATGGGAAGGATTTGGATATCACATCTCATGGGATAGGAAGGGTCTCAGGTTTGTTATTAGAAGCAATGAGATATCATATCTCATGCTATCGGAAGGGTCTCAGGATATGATTGGGAAGGAGTTGGATATCACATCTCATGTTACAGGAAGGGTCTCAGGATTGGAATGGGAAGGAGTTGGATATCATATCTCATGCTATAGGAAGGGTCACAGGTTGGAATTGGAAGGATTGGATATCACATATGATGCTATCGGAAGGGTCTCAGGATTGGAATGGGAAGGAGTTGGATATCACATCTCATGCTATAGGGAGGGTCTCAGGTTTGATTTTAGAAGCATTGAGATATCATATCTCATGCTATCCGAAGGGTCTCAGGATTGGATTGGGAAGGAGTTGGAGTAGTATATGACATCTCATGCCATAGGAAGGGTCTCAGGTTTGGTATAAGCATTGAGATATCACATCTCTGCAATCGGAAGGGTCTCAGGTTTGGAAAGGGAAGGAGTTGGATATCACATCTCATGCTATAGGAAGGTTCGCAGGTTTGGTATTAGAAGCATTGAGATATCACATTTGATGCTATAGGAAGGGTCTCAGGTTTGGAATGGGAAGGAGTTGGATATTCCATCTCATGCTATAGGAAGGGTCTCAGGTTTGGTAGAAGCATTGAGATATCACATCTCATGCTATAGGAAGGGTCTCCGGATTGGAATGGGAAGTAGTTGTATATGACATCTCATGCCATAGGAAGGGTCTCAGGTTTGGTATAAGCATTGAGATATCACATCTCATGCTATAGGAAGGGTCTCCGGATTGGAATGGGAAGGAGTTGGATATTACATTCTTGCTATAGAAAGGGTCTCAGGTTTGGAATGGGAAGGAGTTGGATATCACATATGCTATAGGAATGGTCTCAGGTTTGGAACGGGAAGGAGTTGGATATCACATCTCATGCTTTAAGAAGGGTCTCAGTTTTGGTATTAGAAGCATTGAGATATCACATCTCATGCTATAGGAAGGGTCTCAGGATTGGATTGGGAAGGAGTTGGATATCACATCTCATGTTATAGGAAGGATCTCAGGTTTGGTATTAATAGCATTGAGATATCACATCTCATGCTATCGGAAGGGTCTCAGGATTGGAATGGGAAGGAGTTGGATATCACATCTCATGCTGTAGGGAGGGTCTCAGGTTTGATATTAGAAGCATTGAGATATCACATCTCATGCTATCGGAAGGGTCTCAGGATTGGATTGGGAAGGAGTTGGATATCACATCTCATGTTATAGGAAGGATCTCAGGTTTGGAATGGGAAGGATTTGGATATCACATCTCATGTTATAGGAAGGGTCTCAGGTTTGTTATTAGAAGCATTGAGATATCACATCTCATATTATAGGACAGTCTCAGGTTTGGTATTAGAAGCATTGAGATATCATATCTCATGGTATAGGACGGGTCTCAGGATTGGAATGGGAAGGAGTTGGATATCACATCTCATGTTATAGGAAGGTTCTCAAGATTGGAATGGGAAGGACTTGGATATCACATCTCATGTTATAGGAAGGGTCTCAGGTTTGTTATTAAAAGCATTGAGATATCACATCTTATGTTATAGGACAGTCTCAGGTTGGGTATTAGAAGCATTGAGATATAACATCTCATAGTATATGACGGGTCTCAGGATTGGAATGGGAAGGAGTTGGATATCACATCTCATGCTATAGGAAGGGTCTCAGGTTTGGTAGAAGCATTGAGATATCACATCTCATGCTATCGGAAGGGTCTCAGGATTGGATTGGGAAGGAGTTGGATATCACATCTCATGTTATAGGAAGGATCTCAGGTTTGGTATTAATAGCATTGAGATATCACATCTCATGCTATAGGAAGGGTCTCAGGATTGGAATGGGAAGGAGTTGGATATCACATCTCATGCTATTGGAAGGGTCTCAGGTTTGGTAGAAGCATTAGGATATCACATCTCATGCTATAGGAAGGGTCTCAGGATTGGAATGGGAAGGAGTTGGATATCACATCTCATGCTAAAGGAAGGGTCTCAGGTTTGGAAGCGGAAGGATTTGGATATCACATCTCAATTTATATGACGGGTCTGTGGTTTGGTATTAGAAGCATTGAGATATCATATCTCATGCTATCGGAAGGGTCTCAGGATTGGATTGGGAAGGTGTTGGATATCACATCTCATGTTATAGGAAGGGTCTCAGGATTGGAATGGGAAGGAGTTGGATATCACATCTCATGTTACAGGAAGGGTCTCAGGATTGGAATGGGAAGGAGTTGGATATCATATCTCATGCTATAGGAAGGGTCACAGGTTGGAATTGGAAGGATTGGATATCACATATGATGCTATCGGAAGGGTCTCAGGATTGGAATGGGAAGGAGTTGGATATCACATCCCATGCTATAGGGAGGGTCTCAGGTTTGATTTTAGAAGCATTGAGATATCATATCTCATGCTATCCGAAGGGTCTCAGGATTGGATTGGGAAGGAGTTGGAGTAGTATATGACATCTCATGCCATAGGAAGGGTCTCAGGTTTGGTATAAGCATTGAGATATCACATCTCTGCAATCGGAAGGGTCTCAGGTTTGGAAAGGGAAGGAGTTGGATATCACATCTCATGCTATAGGAAGGTTCGCAGGTTTGGTATTAGAAGCATTGAGATATCACATTTGATGCTATAGGAAGGGTCTCAGGTTTGGAATGGGAAGGAGTTGGATATTCCATCTCATGCTATAGGAAGGGTCTCAGGTTTGGTAGAAGCATTGAGATATCACATCTCATGCTATAGGAAGGGTCTCCGGTTTGGAATGGGAAGTAGTTGTATATGACATCTCATGCCATAGGAAGGGTCTCAGTTTTGGTATAAGCATTGAGATATCACATCTCATGCTATAGGAAGGGTCTCCGGATTGGAATGGGAAGGAGTTGGATATTACATTCTTGCTATAGAAAGGGTCTCAGGTTTGGAATGGGAAGGAGTTGGATATCACATATGCTATAGGAATGGTCTCAGGTTTGGAACGGGAAGGAGTTGGATATCACATCTCATGCTTTAAGAAGGGTCTCAGTTTTGGTATTAGAAGCATTGAGATATCACATCTCATGCTATAGGAAGGGTCTCAGGATTGGATTGGGAAGGAGTTGGATATCACATCTCATGTTATAGGAAGGATCTCAGGTTTGGTATTAATAGCATTGAGATATCACATCTCATGCTATCGGAAGGGTCTCAGGATTGGAATGGGAAGGAGTTGGATATCACATCTCATGCTGTAGGGAGGGTCTCAGGTTTGATATTAGAAGCATTGAGATATCACATCTCATGCTATCGGAAGGGTCTCAGGATTGGATTGGGAAGGAGTTGGATATCACATCTCATGTTATAGGAAGGATCTCAGGTTTGGAATGGGAAGGATTTGGATATCACATCTCATGTTATAGGAAGGGTCTCAGGTTTGTTATTAGAAGCATTGAGATATCACATCTCATGTTATAGGACAGTCTCAGGTTTGGTATTAGAAGCATTGAGATATCATATCTCATGGTATAGGACGGGTCTCAGGATTGGAATGGGAAGGAGTTGGATATCACATCTCATGTTATAGGAAGGTTCTCAAGATTGGAATGGGAAGGACTTGGATATCACATCTCATGTTATAGGAAGGGTCTCAGGTTTGTTATTAAAAGCATTGAGATATCACATCTCATGTTATAGGACAGTCTCAGGTTGGGTATTAGAAGCATTGAGATATAACATCTCATAGTATATGACGGGTCTCAGGATTGGAATGGGAAGGAGTTGGATATCACATCTCATGCTATAGGAAGGGTCTCAGGTTTGGTAGAAGCATTGAGATATCACATCTCATGCTATCGGAAGGGTCTCAGGATTGGATTGGGAAGGAGTTGGATATCACATCTCATGTTATAGGAAGGATCTCAGGTTTGGTATTAATAGCATTGAGATATCACATCTCATGCTATAGGAAGGGTCTCAGGATTGGAATGGGAAGGAGTTGGATATCACATCTCATGCTATTGGAAGGGTCTCAGGTTTGGTAGAAGCATTAGGATATCACATCTCATGCTATAGGAAGGGTCTCAGGATTGGAATGGGAAGGAGTTGGATATCACATCTCATGCTAAAGGAAGGGTCTCAGGTTTGGAAGCGGAAGGATTTGGATATCACATCTCAATTTATATGACGGGTCTGTGGTTTGGTATTAGAAGCATTGAGATATCATATCTCATGCTATCGGAAGGGTCTCAGGATTGGATTGGGAAGGAGTTGGATATCACATCTCATGTTATAGGAAGGGTCTCAGGATTGGAATGGGAAGGATTTGGATATCACATCTCATGTTATAGGAAGGGTCACAGGTTTGTTATTAGAAGCAATGAGATATCATATCTCATGCTATCGGAAGGGTCTCAGGATTGGATTGGGAAGGAGTTGGATATCACATCTCATGTTACAGGAAGGGTCTCAGGATTGGAATGGGAAGGAGTTGTATATCATATCTCATGCTATAGGAAGGGTCACAGGTTGGAATGGGAAGGAGTTGGATATCACATCTGATGCTATAGGGAGGGTCTCAGGTTTGGTATTAGAAGCATTGAGATATCACATCTCATGGTATAGGAAGGGTCTCAGGATTGGAATGGGAAGGAGTTGGATATCACATCTCAAGCTATAGGAAGGGTCTCAGGATTGGAATGGGAAGAAGTTTGATATCACATCTCATGCCATAGGAAGGTCTCAGGTTTGGCAGAAGCATTAAGATATCACATCTCATGCTATCGGAAGGGTCTCAGGATTGGATTGGGAAGGAGTTGGATATCCCATCTCATGCTATAGGAAGGGTCACAGGTTTGAATTGGAATGAGTTGGATATCACATCTCATGCTATCGGAAGGGTCTCAGGATTGGAATGGGAAGGAGTTGGATATCACATCTCATGCTAAAGGAAGGGTCTCAGGTTTGGTATTAGAAGCATTGAGATATCACATCTCATGGTATAGGAAGGGTCTCAGGATTGGAATGGGAAGGAGTTGGATATCACATCTCAAGCTATAGGAAGGGTCTCAGGATTGGAATGGGAAGGACTTGGATATCGCATCTGATGCTATAGGATGGCTCTCAGGATTGGAATAGGAAGGAGTTGGATATCACATCTCATGCTAAAGGAATGGTCTCAGGTTTGGAAAGGGAAGGAGTTGGATATCACATCTCATGCTATAGGAAGGGTCTCAGGTTTGGTATTAGAAGCATTGAGATATCACATCTCATGCTACAGGAAGGGTCTCAGGATTGGAATGGGAAGTGTTAAAACGGATTTCTGAACTCTGTCCTGGTGGCGCAGAAGTTCAGAAGGCCAACCTAATTACTTGGAACAGGGTAACCTCTGGATGAGCCAGACCAATCAAGGTAGCGATCGCGGCGGTCAAGACTAGGTCTCAAGAGGGGTGAGGGTGACTGAAAGCCCGCAATGAGCACACAAAGCAAGATCACTTACAAACTACTCCAAACAGGTGTTATATTAAAAATATATACACATTTATTCCAAGGCCTTTAAAACAATGACCGTAGCGAGAAAATCACAATATAACGATAGTAAACCAACACATACCATATCAACACAATATATATACAAATACAACACGTCTCAAGCGTTATATGCACGAAATGTGTAGTCCACCTAAAAGGGAGGGAAAACAGGCAGTGCGCAATAATGCTTAGACCCAGTTCGCCTTCAAAGGCACCTAACTAGATGGAAGTCCGAGCCCTGCGAAGAGTGGAGCCTTGTGCTCAAAAGTACCTGCACGCGCTGGTGCCAACGGGCAAAAGGAGAAGCTCTTCGAGGGAAATCAGGCAGTTCAGTTTAGTGCACAAAAGAAGAAGAACAAGTTCCGCGACTCAAGGGCAGCCTCCACAGTGGGCAGAAGCAGAGCGCGAGTACGGAAAAGGGTGCTGTTTGACACAGCGGGGAAAAGCAATGGGCTCCTGCAGGAGGGCGACCAGATCCTAGCTATGCTACTCACCGGTCCCCGATGCAAGCAGACCCAGGCTTCTCCGCGTCAGTTTCAGCAGCTGGCAGGTTCAGAAGAGCAGGGAACGCCTCGCCGTCGTGTTGAGTAAAAAGACGTCCCAATCGAAGAAACCCGCACAGTTTGTTACCACAGCAGGGCAACGGAGCGGCCGTGTGTATCTGAGCCAAATGTACACTACTCACTTCAGACCTGGGAACACCAAGTGTACGAAGCATGTGAGAGTGACAAGGACTCGAAATACTACACAACCTGGCGGCGGTTACAGAGCAAGACTCCCGTGTAAGCTGGTCAGTCAGCTGGATGGCCCAGAGACGCTTCCGAAGGCTTACTGGCAGGAGATGGTGAAGATGCCGAGAATAGCTGTTCCCGCTATTCCAAGGGTCGAAGTACCAGTAAAGCCCTTCTGGTTCGATCAAAGGTGAAAAGGGTTTCACAAGGCGACAGCAGTGCAGAGGAGAAGTCCTTCAGCGGGTCACCAGCGATTCCTCGGTCCAGCCTCTTGGTTGCAGGATACTTGGCTCCTGTATTCCTTCGTTCGTGAGAACTCAGGAGATCGACATGGTAGTGGTGTTTCCAGCCCCCTCTTATCCACGGTTCCCTTCGCGCCAAAACGGAGGGGACCCAATGGGAGATCCGCTCATCAACACTCACACCATTCGTGGACCAATCACGGACCACGGTGGTCCCAGGTATTCACACCCCCCTAGACTCTCTGGCACCTAGGATGTGTATTGGGACCAGACATCCCAGCCCACATCCTGGAGGCACACACAAGACATGTAGAAGCCCGCGAAAGCATCCGTGTTTCGCGGGAAAGTACATGCCCAAATAAGGAAGGACCCGGGTCGGCTCGACCTGGGGAAGGTGAAGGGAGCAAGACGGTCAGCGGACAGGACAAAGGAGACTCGTGGTCTGGGCATTTTGGGAGCCAGGCCACCATTTTGGGTTAAGGGCGAGAAACGCGCTTAGAACGCCAAAAGGAGCTCAAAACACAAGAAACGATCGCTGCCACCATTCCCGTCCCTGAATCACTTGCACCGATCAGATACAATCCTAAACGAGTATCTAGGGCCTGTAGAAGGCTAGAGACCCAAGAGAGCTGTAACTTAGCTTACAGTGCCCTCTTGTGTCATGTTGCACGAAAGCCGCAACATGATAAAAGAAACTATGGGAAACAGCGTTCCCCGGTACTGACTGTCTTAAGGGCATGTCAGTTTCCCCGTAAGAAAGGAGCGAAAGCCCAGAGGAGTGCGGCAGAAGGCTGCACTTCTCTGGCAAAGTCGAGAACAAGGTGAAAAACAACAGCAAAAAGTTTAGGGGTTGCCACATGGAAGGAAAATTACCTACAATTACGAAATCTTTCCTAACAGGAAGGAGTTGGATATCACATCTCAGCCTATAGGAAGGATCTCAGGTTTGGTATTAGAACTATTGAGATATCACATCTCATGTTATAGTAAGGGTCTCAGGATTGGCATGGGAAGGAGTTTGATATCACATCTCATGCTAAAGGAAGGGTCTCCGGTTTGGAATGGGAAGGAGTTGGATATCACATCTCATGTTATAGGAAGGATCTCAGGTTTGGTATTAGAAACATTGAGATAACACATCTCATACTATAGGAAGGGTCTCAGGATTGGAATGGGAAGGAGTTGGATATCACATCTCATGCCATAGGAAGGGTCTCAGGTTTGGTATAAGCATTGAGATATCACATCCCTGCTATCGTAAGGGTCTCAGGATTGGAATAGGAAGGAGTTGGATATCCCATCTCATGCTTTAAGAAGGGTCTCAGGTTTGGTATTAGAAGCATTGAGATATCACATCTCATGCTATAGGAAGGATCTAAGGATTGGAATGGGAAGGAGTTGGATATCACATCTTATGCTATAGGCAGGGTCTCAGGTTTGGTATTACAAGCATTGTGCTATTACATCTCATACTATAGGAAGGGTCTCAGGATTGGATTGGGAAGGAGTTGGATATCACATCTCATGCTATAGGAAGGGTCTCAGGTTTGGAATGGGAAGGATTTGTATATCACATCTCTTGCTATAGGAAGGGCATCAGGTTTGGTATGAGAAACATTGAGATATCACATCTCATGGTATAGGAAGGATCTCAGGATTGGAATGGGAAGGAGTTGGATATCACATCTCATGCTATAGGAAGGGTCTCAGGTTTGGTAGAAGCATTGAGATATCACATCTCATGCTATAGGAAGGGTCTCAGGATTGGATTGGGAAGGAGTTGGATATCCCATCTCATGCTATAGGAAGGGTCACAGGTTTGAATTGGAAGGAGTTGGATATCACATCTCATGTTATAGGAAGGATATCAGGTTTGGTATTAGAAGCATTGAGATATCACATCTCATGATATAGGAAGGGTCTCAGGATTGGAATGGGAAGGAGTTGGATATCACATCTCATGCTATAGGAAGGGTCTCAGGTTTGGTAGAAGCATTGAGATATCACATCTCATGCTATAGGAAGGGTCTCAGGATTGGATTGGGAAGGAGTTGGATATCCCATCTCATGCTATAGGAAGGGTCACAGGTTTGAATTGGAAGGAGTTGGATATCACATCTCATGCTATCGGAAGGGTCTCAGGATTGGAATGGGAAGGAGTTGGATATCACATCTCATGCTAAAGGAAGGGTCTCAGGTTTGGTATTAGAAGCATTGAGATATCACATCTCATGGTATAGGAAGGGTCTCAGGATTGGAATGGGAAGGAGTTGGATATCACATCTCAAGCTATAGGAAGGGTCTCAGGATTGGAATGGGAAGAAGTTTGATATCACATCTCATGCCATAGGAAGGTCTCAGGTTTGGCAGAAGCATTAAGATATCACATCTCATGCTATCGGAAGGGTCTCAGGATTGGATTGGGAAGGAGTTGGATATCCCATCTCATGCTATAGGAAGGGTCACAGGTTTGAATTGGAAGGAGTTGGATATCACATCTCATGCTATCGGAAGGGTCTCAGGATTGGAATGGGAAGGAGTTGGATATCACATCTCATGCTAAAGGAAGGGTCTCAGGTTTGGTATTAGAAGCATTGAGATATCACATCTCATGGTATAGGAAGGGTCTCAGGATTGGAATGGGAAGGAGTTGGATATCACATCTCAAGCTATAGGAAGGGTCTCAGGATTGGAATGGGAAGGACTTGGATATCGCATCTGATGCTATAGGATGGCTCTCAGGATTGGAATAGGAAGGAGTTGGATATCACATCTCATGCTAAAGGAATGGTCTCAGGTTTGGAAAGGGAAGGAGTTGGATATCACATCTCATGCTATAGGAAGCGTCTCAGGTTTGGTATTAGAAGCATTGAGATATCACATCTCATGCTACAGGAAGGGTCTCAGGATTGGAATGGGAAGTGTTAAAACGGATTTCTGAACTCTGTCCTGGTGGCGCAGAAGTTCAGAAGGCCAACCTAATTACTTGGAACAGGGTAACCTCTGGACGAGCCAGACCAATCAAGGTAGCGATCGCGGCGGTCAAGACTAGGTCTCAAGAGGGGTGAGGGTGACTGAAAGCCCGCAATGAGCACACAAAGCAAGATCACTTACAAACTACTCCAAACAGGTGTTATATTAAAAATATATACACATTTATTCCAAGGCCTTTAAAACAATGACCGTAGCGAGAAAATCACAATATAACGATAGTAAACCAACACATACCATATCAACACAATATATATACAAATACAACACGTCTCAAGCGTTATATGCACGAAATGTGTAGTCCACCTAAAAGGGAGGGAAAACAGGCAGTGCGCAATAATGCTTAGACCCAGTTCGCCTTCAAAGGCACCTAACTAGATGGAAGTCCGAGCCCTGCGAAGAGTGGAGCCTTGTGCTCAAAAGTACCTGCACGCGCTGGTGCCAACGGGCAAAAGGAGAAGCTCTTCGAGGGAAATCAGGCAGTTCAGTTTAGTGCACAAAAGAAGAAGAACAAGTTCCGCGACTCAAGGGCAGCCTCCACAGTGGGCAGAAGCAGAGCGCGAGTACGGAAAAGGGTGCTGTTTGACACAGCGGGGAAAAGCAATGGGCTCCTACAGGAGGGCGACCAGATCCTAGCTATGCTACTCACCGGTCCCCGATGCAAGCAGACCCAGGCTTCTCCGCGTCAGTTTCAGCAGCTGGCAGGTTCAGAAGAGCAGGGAACGCCTCGCCGTCGTGTTGAGTAAAAAGACGTCCCAATCGAAGAATCCCGCACAGTTTGTTACCACAGCAGGGCAACGGAGCGGCCGTGTGTATCTGAGCCAAATGTACACTACTCACTTCAGACCTGGGAACACCAAGTGTACGAAGCATGTGAGAGTGACAAGGACTCGAAATACTACACAACCTGGCGGCGGTTACAGAGCAAGACTCCCGTGTAAGCTGATCAGTCAGCTGGATGGCCCAGAGACGCTTCCGAAGGCTTACTGGCAGGAGATGGTGAAGATGCCGAGAATAGCTGTTCCCGCTATTCCAAGGGTCGAAGTACCAGTAAAGGCCTTCTGGTTCGATCAAAGGTGAAAAGGGTTTCACAAGGCGACAGCAGTGCAGAGGAGAAGTCCTTCAGCGGGTCACCAGCGATTCCTCGGTCCAGCCTCTTGGTTGCAGGATACTTGGCTCCTGTATTCCTTCGTTCGTGAGAACTCAGGAGATCGACATGGTAGTGGTGTTTCCAGCCCCCTCTTATCCACGGTTCCCTTCGCGCCAAAACGGAGGGGACCCAATGGGAGATCCGCTCATCAACACTCACACCATTCGTGGACCAATTACGGACCACGGTGGTCCCAGGCATTCACACCACCCTAGACTCTCTGGCACCCAGGATGTGTATTGGGACCAGACATCCCAGCCTACATCCTGGAGGCACACACAAGACATGTATAAGCCCGCGAAAGCATCCGTGTTTCGCGGGAAAGTACATGCCCAAATAAGGAAGGCCCCGGGTCGGCTCGACCTGGGGAAGGTGAAGGGAGCAAGACGGTCAGCCGACAGGACAAAGGAGCCTCGTGGTCTGGGCATTTTGGGAGCCAGGCCACCATTTTGGGTTAAGGGCGAGAAACGCGCTTAGAACGCCAAAAGGAGCTCAAAACACAAGAAACGATCGCTGCCACCATTCCCGTCCCTGAATCACTTGCACCGATCAGATACAATCCTAAACGAGTATCTAGGGCCTGTAGAAGGCTAGAGACCCAAGAGAGCTGTAACTTAGCTTACAGTGCCCTCTTGTGTCATGTTGCACGAAAGCCGCAACATGATAAAAGAAACTATGGGAAACAGCGTTCCCCGGTACTGACTGTCTTAAGGGCATGTCAGTTTCCCCGTAAGAAAGGAGCGAAAGCCCAGAGGAGTGCGGCAGAAGGCTGCACTTCTCTGGCAAAGTTGAGAACAAGGTGAAAAACAACAGCAAAAAGTTTAGGGGTTGCCACATGGAAGGAAAATTACCTACAATTACGAAATCTTTCCTAACAGGAAGGAGTTGGATATCACATCTCAGCCTATAGGAAGGATCTCAGGTTTGGTATTAGAACTATTGAGATATCACATCTCATGTTATAGGATGGATCTCAGGTTTGGTATTAGAAGCATTGAGATATCACATCTCATGCTATAGGAATGGTCTCAGGTTTGGAATGAGGAGTTGGATATCACAACTCATGTTATATGAAGGATCTCAGGTTTGGTATTAGAAGCATTGAGATATCACATCTCATGCTATAGTAAGGGTCTCAGGATTGGCATGGGAAGGAGTTTGATATCACATCTCATGCCATAGGAAGGGTCTCAGGTTTGGTATAAGCATTGAGATATCACATCCCTGCTATCGTAAGGGTCTCAGGATTGGAATAGGAAGGAGTTGGATATCACATCTCATGCTATGGGGAGGATCTCATTTTGATATTAGAAGCATTGAGATATCACATCTCATGCTATCGGAAGGGTCTCAGGATTGGATTGGGAAGGAGTTGGATATCACATCTCATGTTATAGGAAGGGTCTCAGGATTGGAATGGGAAGGAGTTTGATATCACATCTCATGCCATGGGAAGGTATCAGGTTTGCTAGAAGCATTAAGATATCACATCTCATGCTATCGGAAGGGTCTCAGGTTTGGTAGAAGCATTAGGATATCACATCTCATGCTATAGGAAGGGTCTCAGGATTGGAATGGGAAGGAGTTGGATATCACATCTCATGCTAATGGAAGGGTCTCAGGTTTGGAAGGGGAAGGATTTGGATATCACATCTCCATTGATAGGACGGGTCTGTGGTTTGGTATTAGAAGCATTGAGATATCATATCTCATGCTATCGGAAGGGTCTCACGATTGGATTGGGAAGGAGTTGGATATCACATCTCATGCTAAAGGAAGGGTCTCAGGTTTGGAAGGGGAAGGATTTGGATATCACATCTCAATTGATAGGACGGGTCTGTGGTTTGGTATTAGAAGCATTGAGATATCATTTCTCATGCTATCGGAAGGGTCTCACGATTGGATTGGGAAGGAGTTGGATATCACATCTCATGTTATAGGAAGGGTCTCAGGATTAGAATGGGAAGGATTTGGATATCACATCTCATGTTATAGGAAGGGTCTCAGGTTTGTTATTAGAAGCATTGAGATATCATATCTCATGCTATCGGAAGGGTCTCAGGATTGGATTGGGAAGGAGTTGGATATTCCATCTCATGTTACAGGAAGGGTCTCAGGATTGGAATGGGAAGGAGTTGGGTATCATATCTCATGCTATAGGAAGGGTCACAGGTTGGAATTGGAAGGAGTTGGATATCGCATCTCAAGCTATCGGAAGGGTCTCAGGATTGGAATGGGAAGGAGTTGGATATCACATCTCATGTTATAGGAATGGTCTCAGGATTGGATGGGAAGTGTTGGATATCACATCTCATGCTATAGGAAGGGTCTCAGGTTTGGTAGAAGCATTGGGATATCACATCTCATGCTATAGCAAGGGTCTCAGGATTGGAATGGGAAGGAGTAGGATATCACATCTTATGATAAAGGAAGGGTCTCAGGTTTGGAAGGGGAAGGATTTGGATATCACATCTCAAGTTATAGAACAGGTCTGTGGTTTGGTATTAGAAGCATTGAGATAATATATCTCATGCTATCGGAAGGGTCTCAGGATTGGATTGGGAAGGATTTGGATATCACATCTCATGCTAAAGGAATGGTCTCAGGTTTGGAAGGGGAAGGATTTGGATATCACATCTCAATTTATAGGACGGGTCTGTGGTTTGGTATTAGAAGCATTGATATATCATATCTCATGCTATCAGAAGGGTCTCAGGATTGGATTGGGAAGGAGTTGGATATCACATCTCATGTTATAGGAAGGGTCTCAGGATTGGAATGGGAAGGATTTGGATATCACATCTCATGTTATAGGAAGGGTCTCAGGTTTGTTATTAGAAGCATTGAGATATCATATCTCATGCTATAGGGAGGGTCTCAGGATTGGAATGGGACGGACTTGGACATCACATCTCATTTTATAGGAAGGGTCTCAGGTTTGTTATTAGAAGCATTGAGATATCACATCTCATGATATCGGAAGGGTCTCAGGATTGGATTGGGAAGGAGTTGGATATCACATCTCATGTTATAGAAAGGGTCTCAGGATTGGAGTGGGAAGGACTTGGACATCACATCTCATGTTATAGGAAGGGTCTCAGGTTTGTTATTAGAAGCATTGAGATATCACATCTCATGCTATCGGAAGCGTCTCGGGATTGGATTGGGAAGGAGTTGGATATCACATCTCATGTTATAGGAAGGGTCTCAGGATTGGATGGCAAGAGTTGGATATCACATCTCATGCTATAGGAAGGGTCTCAGGTTTGGTAGAAGCATTGGGATATCACATCTCATGCTATAGGAAGGGTCTCAGGATTGGAATGGGAAGGAGTTGTATATCACATCTTATGATAAAGGAAGGGTCTCAGCTTTGGAAGGGGAAGGATTTGGATAGTGTTAGGAAAGATTTCGTAATTGTAGGGAATTTTCCTTCCATGTGGCAACCCCTAAATTTTTTGCTGTTGTTTTCACCTTGTTCTTGACTTTGCCAGAGAAGTGCAGCCTTCTGCCGCACTCCTCTGGGCTTTCGCTCCTTTCTTACGGGGAAACTGACATGCCCTTAAGACAGTCAGTACCGGGGAAAGCTGTTTCCCGTAGTTTCTTTTATCATGTTGCGGCTTTAGTGCAGCATGACACAAGAGGGCACTGTAAGCTAAGTTACAGCTCTCTTGGGTCTCTAGCCTTCTACAGGCCCTAGATACTCTTTTAGGATGGTATTTGATCGGTGCAAGTCATTCAGGGACTCGAATGGTGGCAGCGATCGTTTTGTTTATTTTGAGCTCCTTTTGGCGTTCTGAGCACGTTTTTCGCACTGAACCCAAAATGGTGGCCTGGCTCCCAAAATGGCCAGACCACGAGGCTCCTTTGTCTTGTCCACTGACCGTCTTGCTCCCTTCACCTTCCCCAGGTCGAGCGACCCGGGGCCTTCCTTATTTGGGCATGTGCTTTCCCGCGAAACGTGGTTGCTTTCGCGGGCTTCTACATGTCGTTTGTGTGCCTCCAGGGTGTGGGCTGGGATGTCTGGTCCCAATACACATCCTGGGTGCCAGAGAGTCTAGGGTGGTGTGAATGCCTGGGACCACCGTGGTCCGTGATTGGTCCATGTATGGTATGTGTGTTGATGAGCGGATCTCCCATTGGCTCCCCTCCGTTTTGGTGCGAAGGGAACCGTGGATAAGAGGGAGCTGGAAACACCACTACCATGTCGATCTCCTGAGTTCTCACGAACGAAGGAATACAGGAGCCAAGTATCCTGCAACCACGAGGCTGGACCGAGGAATCGCTGGTGACCCGCTGAAGGAATCCGCCTTTGCACTGTTGTCGTCCTGTGAAACCCTTTCCTCCTTGGATCGAACCAGAAGGCCTGTACTGGTGCTTCGACCTTTGGAATAGCAGGAACAGCTATTCCCGGCGACTTCATCCTCTCCTGCCAAGTAAGCCTTCGGAAGTGTCTCTGGGCCATCCAGTTGACTGACCAGCTTACAAGGGAGTCCTGCTCTGTAACTGCCGCCAGGTTGCGTTGTATTCCGAGTCCTTGTCACTCTCCCACGCTTCGTACACTTGGCGTTCCCAAGTCTGAAGGGAGGAGTGTACATTTGGCTCGAATACACACGGCCGCTCCGTTGTCCTGCTGCGGCAACAAACTGTGCTGGTTTTGTCGATTGGGACGTCTTTTTGCTCTACACGACTACGAGGCGTTCCCTGCTCTTCTGAACCTGCCAGCTGCTGAAACTAACGTGGAGAAGCCTGGGTCTGCTTGCTTCGGGGACCGGTGAGTAGTTTAGCTAGGATCTGGTCGCCCTCCTGCAGTATCCCATTGCTTTTCCCTGCTGTGTAAAAACAGCACCCTTTTGGCCGTACTCGCGCTCTGCTTCTGCCCGCTGTGGAGGCTGCGCTTGAGTTGCGGAACCTGTTCTCCTTCTGCTGTGCACTAACCCGAACTGCCTGACTTCCTCCGAAGAGCTTCCCCTTTTGCCCGTTGGCACCGGCGTGGCAGGTACTTTGAGCACAAGGCTCCACTCTTCGCAGGGCTCGGACTTCCATCTAGTTAGGTGCCTCTGAAGGCGAACTGAGTCTAAAGCGTTATCGCACTGCCTGTTTTCCTTTCCTTTCAGGTGGACTACATATTTCGTGCTTTAAACGCTTGCGACTGTGTATTTGTATATATATTGTGTTGATATGGTATGTGTTGGTTTAGTATTGTGATATTGTGATTTTCTCGCTACGGTCGTTGTTTTAAAGGCCTTAAAATAAATGTGTTTATATTTTTGATATAACAACTGTTTGGAGTAGTTTGTAAGCGCTCTTGCTTTGTGTGCTCATTGCGGGCTTTCAGTCACCCTCACCCCTCTTGAGACCTAGTCTTGACCGCCGCGATTGCTACCTTGATTGGTCTGGCTTGTCCAGAGGTTACCCTGTTCCAAGTAATTAGGTTGGCCTTCTGAACTTCTGCGCCACCAGGACAGAGTTCAGAAATCCGTCTTAACAAATTTGTGTACAGCGGTGGGATACGACTGAAGGTATCCAGTGTTGCGCTCGAACTAAGGCATTTCAGGTTATTCCAAACAGTACACGTAGTGAATTGTTGTAATACAACTTTAAAAAGGCCATAGTCCTATCAAACAGTATGGAAACAAATACCTTGTTAACTTTAAATGCTTCCAAATCAGAAACGCTGAAAAAGATGTGTGCGGAGAGAGGTGTTTCCTCTCAAGGCACAAAATTGGAAATGATCCAGAGAATCGTGGCGTGGCAAGAAGCGCAGCTTGACGCTATAACTTCTGAGGACAGTGCAGAAGGTGGTGGGGCTGCTCTCACTGGTAGAACCGACGGTTCTGCCGCTGCACTGATCCATCGCGACCACGAGGACAGGGAGGACGAGATGTCTAATGTTTCCTCTGCCAGTGTTGATGGGGAGGCTATGCTTGAATTCAAGAAGCAAGAGCTGCGGTTTAGGCAGCAGGAGCTTGAATTCAGCATAGCCAAACTAAAAATCGAACAGGCAGAAAAACAGAAAGACAGGGACCACCAGTTGGAACTGGCCAAGCTTCAGGTTGCAAATGGATCCAAGGGTCCTGGACATGGGTCTGGGGCTTCCTCTCATTCACGGTTTCCAAAAGATCTGCTCAGTGTGTATGAAGAAAGGAATGACATTATGGACTGGCTGAATGCGTTTGAGTATGCATGCGAGGTTCAAGAAGTTGACAATGCTGATAAGATTGCGTGGTTGCTCAGTAGACTGCCCCATTCTGGCTGCAGTGCCATTATGGAAATGTCGAAGGCTGAGCGGGCTGATTTCGCAATGTTAAAGCAAACTCTCATTTTAAAGTTTGGGAAGACTCCGGCCCAATATTTAAAGCGTTTTCGAGAGTATAAGAAAAAGGAAGGTGGTACTTGGGTATCTTATGTCGCTGAATCTTTGAAAAACTTAACTGGCTGGGTCGAAGGTTATAAGGTTTCTACCTTCGAAGGCATGATAAATCTTGTCATGCTGGAACATATTTTTGCTTCTTCTTCCCCAGAGCTTAAGCAGCATTTGGCCGATTCGAAGGAGATAGATCCTAAGAAGCTGGCCATTGCAGCAGACTTATGGGTGTCACATCGAGTGTCCCATAAGGACAAAACTCATCCTGGTAAGCAGGAGGAAGGGAAAAAGTCCAAAGATATGGAGGGTGGGGAATCTGCTAAATCTTCTTCCCATAAGGGCCACAAAATGAAAAACAAGGGTAAGACACAAGAGAACTCACAGGGTAGTGGAGGTCAGCCTCCGAAACAGAACTCTGGTTACAATAAGCCTCCCTACGTAAACAGACCCACTGGGGCTTGTTTTTCTTGTGGAGCAACTGACCATGTGAAGGGGGATCCCCGTTGTAAGGTTAGACCTTTGGGGGTCCACTCCGCTAATCTGGCCTTCTCCTCCTACGAGGAAGAAGAGATTACAGGAGCATCCTTCTCCTCAGACTCATTTCCCAGCGGAATAGAGGCTGAGGTAGTTTTAGTGTCCCTGGGTTCCTGGGAGCCTAAAGTCGCAGAGGCTTATGCTAGGATTCCGGATAATACCAAGCACTACTTTAAAGACAGTGTGCTGATCAATGGAGTGGATACTCCAGCTCTTAGGGATAGTGGGTGCAGTCGCACTGTAGTGGATTCTACCTTGGTAGACTCAGAGGAAGTTGCCAGAGCTACTCTGATGCCCACTAAGTTGGCTGACGGCCCCCTCCGTATGTTTCCCGTGATCCCTGTAAATCTTACTTTAAATGGTACAGCAGTCAGGATTCCAGTGAGCATTCAGAGAAACGTCCCGGGAAAGGTCTTGTTGGGTAATGATCTCAGAGCTTTAGGGCTCGTAGGAGACACTGCCGAAAGACCCTACACACGGTCTCAAGCACGGGCAGCATTGGCCAAGTCCAATACGCCGCCCCAGCCGAAGGGGAAACCCAAGGCGAAAGGAGTCTACAAGTCAAAACGAGGGAAAGAGAATATTCCCCCGAGCTCGCCTACCACTGCGGTGGAGGAAGTTGGTCAATCGCCCGGGCCTGACGAGGAGGTGGCGATGCCTGAAGTATTCGACCCCAACGATCATCCTGAACTAAAAGACTTGTTAGTTGAAGGAGGTCCTGATAGGGATGAATTCAGTAAAGGCCAACGTGAGTGCCCATCTCTGGAAGGCCTAAGGAGACAGGCCTGCTCCCAGCTTGAGGGTGAACCTCCTGGGATGCATAGGATTTACCAGGAAGGTGGACTCCTGTATAGTGAGCCCACAGAGTCTACAGAAGGAGACCATAGGAGGTTGGTGGTTCCCCTTGCTGTTAGGCCCTTCCTCCTGCAGTTGGCGCATGAAGTTCCCCTTGCTGGTCACCTCGGTATGAGGAAGACCAAGCAAAGGTTATCCATGCACTTCTACTGGCCCAAGTAGAAAGTCACTGCAGGAGTTGTGCCTCCTGCCAGTTGTCTGGTAAGGTTGGCGCGACAATCCAAGCTCTGTTGGTACCGCTCCCAGTTGTGGGGGTACCATTTGAAAGGGTAGGGATCGACATGGTTGGTCCCCTTGACCCGCAAACATCCTCAGGCAATAGGTTTATCCTGGTGCTGGTCGACCATGCAACCAGGTATCCTGAGGCCGTCCCATTTACAACTGTAACTGCCAAGCCAGTTGCAGAAGCTTTACTCGGCATGTTTACTAGGGTTGGCTTCCCTAAAGAAGTTGTGTCGGATCATGGCAGCAACTTTATGTCGAAGTATAGGCAGGCTATGTGGAAAGAATGTGGGGTCACCTACAGGTTCTCTTCTGCATACCACCCCCAGACCAATGGTCTGGGGGGGCGTTTCGACAGGACGTTAACGAGCATGATTGGGGCTCTGGAGGAGCCCCAGAGAAGAAAATGGGATCTTCTTGTTTCATGCTTACTGTTTGCCTACCGAGAGGTACCACAGGAGGGTGTTGGCTTCAGCCCCTTCGAACTTCTGTTCGGTCCTCCCGTACGGGGACCCTTAGCCATTGTCAAGGAGGGATGGGAGATTCCCACTCCCCCTGTTACTACCAATGTAGTTGATTATGTGCTAGGGCTCAGAAAACGGATGGTACTTCTGATGGGCTTGGCTAGTGATAAATTGAAGGCAGGGCAAGCGCTGGTGAAACATTGGTACGACCAGAAAGCTTCCCTCATCAACTTTACACTTGGTCAGCAAGTCCTGATCGTGAATCCCATAAGGCCTCGAGCTTTACAGGACAAATGGTCAGGCCCTTACCCAGTGGTGGAGCCCCTGGGTGAGGTTAACTATTCAGTGGACCTTGGAAGGCCTGGACAGGCTCCAAAAGTGTTTCACGCGAATAGGCTGAAGGCTTTCATCCCAAGCGTCGAAATCGCAGCACTGCTATTGGCTTCAGACGTTGAGGAAGAGGAGTCTGAACCTCTCCCTGACCTGTTCCAGAGCGGTCCTTCAGATAGCTCTTTTGAGGGTGTCCGAGTGGCCCCTCACCAAAATGGACAAGGCTCAGTGGTTTACCTTGGACATGAAGTAGGTGGAGGGAGGAGACAGCCTCTACTCAGTCAGGTACAAGCAGTACAAGACTGGCCTACCCCCACTACGCAAACCCAAGTGAGAGCCTTTTTAGGACTCACGGGGTATTACCGCAATTTTGTGGCAGACTATGGCACCATAGCTGCTCCTCTGACTGCCCTCACAACTCCGAAGAAACCCAAGAAGGTAACTTGGACCGACGAGTGTGAGAAGGCCTTCAATGGCTTAAAAGACTCCTTGTGCCAGGCCCCTGTCCTCAGGGCCCCTGATTATCAAAGACCTTTTATCGTGCAGACGGATGTCTCTGACACTGGGATAGGAGCTGTACTATCACAAGTAGATGAGAAGGGTAAGGAACACCCTATCGGTTTTATTAGTCGCCAGCTTAAGGACAGAGAGCTCAGATGGTCCACGGTAGAGAAAGAATGTTTCTCTGTTGTGTGGGCCCTAAGGAAGTTGAGGCCCTACCTCTATGGGACCCACTTCACTGTGCAGACTGACCATAAGCCGTTAAAGTGGCTAATGAACATGAAGGGGGAGAATCCAAAGTTGCTTAGGTGGTCCATAAGTCTACAAGGCTTCGACTTCACTATTGAGCATAGGCCAGGTGTCCAACATAGCAATGCTGATGGGTTGTCCAGAATGTTTTACCGACCTGAACAAGAGACTCATCCAGGGGTGGATTAGTTCCCCCTGTCCATAGTCTGGGAGGGGCGAGTGTTAGGAAAGATTTCGTAATTGTAGGGAATTTTCCTTCCATGTGGCAACCCCTAAACTTTTTGCTGTTGTTTTCACCTTGTTCTTGACTTTGCCAGAGAAGTGCAGCCTTCTGCCGCACTCCTCTGGGCTTTCGCTCCTTTCTTACGGGGAAACTGACATGCCCTTAAGACAGTCAGTACCGGGGAACGCTGTTTCCCGTAGTTTCTTTTATCATGTTGCGGCTTTAGTGCAACATGACACAAGAGGGCACTGTAAGCTAAGTTACAGCTCTCTTGGGTCTCTAGCCTTCTACAGGCCCTAGATACTCTTTTAGGATGGTATTTGATCGGTGCAAGTCATTCAGGGACTCGAATGGTGGCAGTGATCGTTTTGTTTATTTTGAGCTCCTTTTGGCGTTCTGAGCACGTTTTTCGCACTGAACCCAAAATGGTGGCCTGGCTCCCAAAATGGCCAGACCACGAGGCTCCTTTGTCTTGTCCACTGACCGTCTTGCTCCCTTCACCTTCCCCAGGTCGAGCGACCCGGGGCCTTCCTTATTTGGGCATGTACTTTCCCGCGAAACGTGGTTGCTTTCGCGGGCTTCTACATGTCGTTTGTGTGCCTCCAGGGTGTGGGCTGGGATGTCTGGTCCCAATACACATCCTGGGTGCCAGAGAGTCTAGGGTGGTGTGAATGCCTGGGACCACCGTGGTCCGTGATTGGTCCACGTATGGTATGTGTGTTGATGAGCGGATCTCCCATTGGCTCCCCTCCGTTTTGGCGCGAAGGGAACCGTGGATAAGAGGGAGCTGGAAACACCACTACCATGTCGATCTCCTGAGTTCTCACGAACGAAGGAATACAGGAGCCAAGTATCCTGCAACCACGAGGCTGGACCGAGGAATCGCTGGTGACCCGCTGAAGGAATCCTCCTTTGCACTGTTGTCGTCCTGTGAAACCCTTTCCTCCTTGGATCGAACCAGAAGGCCTGTACTGGTGCTTCGACCTTTGGAATAGCAGGAACAGCTATTCCCGGCGACTTCATCCTCTCCTGCCAAGTAAGCCTTCGGAAGTGTCTCTGGGCCATCCAGTTGACTGACCAGCTTACAAGGGAGTCCTGCTCTGTAACTGCCGCCAGGTTGTGTTGTATTCCGAGTCCTTGTCACTCTCCCACGCTTCGTACACTTGGCGTTCCCAAGTCTGAAGGGAGGAGTGTACATTTGGCTCGAATACACACGGCCGCTCCGTTGTCCTGCTGCGGCAACAAACTGTGCTGGTTTTGTCGATTGGGACGTCTTTTTGCTCTACACGACTACGAGGCGTTCCCTGCTCTTCTGAACCTGCCAGCTGCTGAAACTAACGTGGAGAAGCCTGGGTCTGCTTGCTTCGGGGACCGGTGGGTAGTTTAGCTAGGATCTGGTCGCCCTCCTGCAGTATCCCATTGCTTTTCCCTGCTGTGTAAAAACAGCACCCTTTTGGCCGTACTCGCGCTCTGCTTCTGCCCGCTGTGGAGGCTGCGCTTGAGTTGTGGAACCTGTTCTCCTTCTAGTGTGCACTAACCCGAACTGCCTGACTTCCTCCGAAGAGCTTCCCCTTTTGCCCGTTGGCACCGGCGTGGCAGGTACTTTGAGCACAAGGCTCCACTCTTCGCAGGGCTCGGACTTCCATCTAGTTAGGTGCCTTTGAAGGCGAACTGAGTCTAAAGCGTTATCGCACTGCCTGTTTTCCTTTCCTTTCAGGTGGACTACATATTTCGTGCTTTAAACACTTGCGACTGTGTATTTGTATATATATTGTGTTGATATGGTATGTGTTGGTTTAGTATTGTGATATTGTGATTTTCTCGCTACGGTCGTTGTTTTAAAGGCCTTAAAATAAATGTGTTTATATTTTTGATATAACAACTGTTTGGAGTAGTTTGTAAGCGCTCTTGCTTTGTGTGCTCATTGCGGGCTTTCAGTCACCCTCACCCCTCTTGAGACCTAGTCTTGACCGCCGCGATTGCTACCTTGATTGGTCTGGCTTGTCCAGAGGTTACCCTGTTCCAAGTAATTAGGTTGGCCTTCTGAACTTCTGCGCCACCAGGACAGAGTTCAGAAATCCGTCTTAACAAATTTGTGTACAGCGGTGGGATACGACTGAAGGTATCCAGTGTTGCGCTCGAACTAAGGCATTTCAGGTTATTCCAAACAGTACACGTAGTGAATTGTTGTAATACAACTTTAAAAAGGCCATAGTCCTATCAAACAGTATGGAAACAAATACCTTGTTAACTTTAAATGCTTCCAAATCAGAAACGCTGAAAAAGATGTGTGCGGAGAGAGGTGTTTCCTCTCAAGGCACAAAATTGGAAATGATCCAGAGAATCGTGGCGTGGCAAGAAGCGCAGCTTGACGCTATAACTTCTGAGGACAGTGCAGAAGGTGGTGGGGCTGCTCTCACTGGTAGAACCGACGGTTCTGCCGCTGCACTGATCCATCGCGACCACGAGGACAGGGAGGACGAGATGTCTAATGTTTCCTCTGCCAGTGTTGATGGGGAGGCTATGCTTGAATTCAAGAAGCAAGAGCTGCGGTTTAGGCAGCAGGAGCTTGAATTCAGCATAGCCAAACTAAAAATCGAACAGGCAGAAAAACAGAAAGACAGGGACCACCAGTTGGAACTGGCCAAGCTTCAGGTTGCAAATGGATCCAAGGGTCCTGGACATGGGTCTGGGGCTTCCTCTCATCCACGGTTTCCAAAAGATCTGCTGTGTGTATGAAGAAAGGAATGACATTATGGACTGGCTGAATGCGTTTGAGTATGCATGCGAGGTTCAAGAAGTTGACAATGCTGATAAGATTGCGTGGTTGCTCAGTAGACTGCCCCATTCTGGCTGCAGTGCCATTATGGAAATGTCGAAGGCTGAGCGGGCTGATTTCGCAATGTTAAAGCAAACTCTCATTTTAAAGTTTGGGAAGACTCCGGCCCAATATTTAAAGCGTTTTCGAGAGTATAAGAAAAAGGAAGGTGGTACTTGGGTATCTTATGTCGCTGAATCTTTGAAAAACTTAACTGGCTGGGTCGAAGGTTATAAGGTTTCTACCTTCGAAGGCATGATAAATCTTGTCATGCTGGAACATATTTTTGCTTCTTCTTCCCCAGAGCTTAAGCAGCATTTGGCCGATTCGAAGGAGATAGATCCTAAGAAGCTGGCCATTGCAGCAGACTTATGGGTGTCACATCGAGTGTCCCATAAGGACAAAACTCATCCTGGTAAGCAGGAGGAAGGGAAAAAGTCCAAAGATATGGAGGGTGGGGAATCTGCTAAATCTTCTTCCCATAAGGGCCACAAAATGAAAAACAAGGGTAAGACACAAGAGAACTCACAGGGTAGTGGAGGTCAGCCTCCGAAACAGAACTCTGGTTACAATAAGCCTCCCTACGTAAACAGACCCACTGGGGCTTGTTTTTCTTGTGGAGCAACTGACCATGTGAAGGGGGATCCCCGTTGTAAGGTTAGACCTTTGGGGGTCCACTCCGCTAATCTGGCCTTCTCCTCCTACGAGGAAGAAGAGATTACAGGAGCATCCTTCTCCTCAGACTCATTTCCCAGCGGAATAGAGGCTGAGGTAGTTTTAGTGTCCCTGGGTTCCTGGGAGCCTAAAGTCGCAGAGGCTTATGCTAGGATTCCGGATAATACCAAGCACTACTTTAAAGACAGTGTGCTGATCAATGGAGTGGATACTCCAGCTCTTAGGGATAGTGGGTGCAGTCGCACTGTAGTGGATTCTACCTTGGTAGACTCAGAGGAAGTTGCCAGAGCTACTCTGATGCCCACTAAGTTGGCTGACGGCCCCCTCCGTATGTTTCCCGTGATCCCTGTAAATCTTACTTTAAATGGTACAGCAGTCAGGATTCCAGTGAGCATTCAGAGAAACGTCCCGGGAAAGGTCTTGTTGGGTAATGATCTCAGAGCTTTAGGGCTCGTAGGAGACACTGCCGAAAGACCCTACACACGGTCTCAAGCACGGGCAGCATTGGCCAAGTCCAATACGCCGCCCCAGCCGAAGGGGAAACCCAAGGCGAAAGGAGTCTACAAGTCAAAACGAGGGAAAGAGAATATTCCCCCGAGCTCGCCTACCACTGCGGTGGAGGAAGTTGGTCAATCGCCCGGGCCTGACGAGGAGGTGGCGATGCCTGAAGTATTCGACCCCAACGATCATCCTGAACTAAAAGACTTGTTAGTTGAAGGAGGTCCTGATAGGGATGAATTCAGTAAAGGCCAACGTGAGTGCCCATCTCTGGAAGGCCTAAGGAGACAGGCCTGCTCCCAGCTTGAGGGTGAACCTCCTGGGATGCATAGGATTTACCAGGAAGGTGGACTCCTGTATAGTGAGCCCACAGAGTCTACAGAAGGAGACCATAGGAGGTTGGTGGTTCCCCTTGCTGTTAGGCCCTTCCTCCTGCAGTTGGCGCATGAAGTTCCCCTTGCTGGTCACCTCGGTATGAGGAAGACCAAGCAAAGGTTATCCATGCACTTCTACTGGCCCAAGATGGGGGAGCAAGTAGAAAGTCACTGCAGGAGTTGTGCCTCCTGCCAGTTGTCTGGTAAGGTTGGCGCGAGAATCCAAGCTCCGTTGGTACCGCTCCAAGTTGTGGGGGTACCATTTGAAAGGGTAGGGATCGACATGGTTGGTCCCCTTGACCCGCAAACATCCTCAGGCAATAGGTTTATCCTGGTGCTGGTCGACCATGCAACCAGGTATCCTGAGGCCGTCCCATTTACAACTGTAACTGCCAAGCCAGTTGCAGAAGCTTTACTCGGCATGTTTACTAGGGTTGGCTTCCCTAAAGAAGTTGTGTCGGATCATGGCAGCAACTTTATGTCGAAGTATAGGCAGGCTATGTGGAAAGAATGTGGGGTCACCTACAGGTTCTCTTCTGCATACCACCCCCAGACCAATGGTCTGGGGGGGCGTTTCGACAGGACGTTAACGAGCATGATTGGGGCTCTGGAGGAGCCCCAGAGAAGAAAATGGGATCTTCTTGTTTCATGCTTACTGTTTGCCTACCGAGAGGTACCACAGGAGGGTGTTGGCTTCAGCCCCTTCGAACTTCTGTTCGGTCATCCCGTACGGGGACCCTTAGCCATTGTCAAGGAGGGATGGGAGATTCCCACTCCCCCTGTTACTACCAATGTAGTTGATTATGTGCTAGGGCTCAGAAAACGGATGGTACTTCTGATGGGCTTGGCTAGTGATAAATTGAAGGCAGGGCAAGCGCTGGTGAAACATTGGTACAACCAGAAAGCTTCCCTCATCAACTTTACACTTGGTCAGCAAGTCCTGATCGTGAATCCCATAAGGCCTCGAGCTTTACAGGACAAATGGTCAGGCCCTTACCCAGTGGTGGAGCCCCTGGGTGAGGTTAACTATTCAGTGGACCTTGGAAGGCCTGGACAGGCTACAAAAGTGTTTCACGCGAATAGGCTGAAGGCTTTCGTCCCAAGCGTCGAAATCGCAGCACTGCTATTGGCTTCAGACGTTGAGGAAGAGGAGTCTGAACCTCTCCCTGACCTGTTCCAGAGCGGTCCTTCAGATAGCTCTTTTGAGGGTGTCCGAGTGGCCCCTCACCAAAATGGACAAGGCTCAGTGGTTTACCTTGGACATGAAGTAGGTGGAGGGAGGAGACAGCCTCTACTCAGTCAGGTACAAGCAGTACAAGACTGGCCTACCCCCACTACGCAAACCCAAGTGAGAGCCTTTTTAGGACTCACGGGGTATTACCGCAATTTTGTGGCAGACTATGGCACCATAGCTGCTCCTCTGACTGCCCTCACAACTCCGAAGAAACCCAAGAAGGTAACTTGGACCGACGAGTGTGAGAAGGCCTTCAATGGCTTAAAAGACTCCTTGTGCCAGGCCCCTGTCCTCAGGGCCCCTGATTATCAAAGACCTTTTATCGTGCAGACGGATGTCTCTGACACTGGGATAGGAGCTGTACTATCACAAGTAGATGAGAAGGGTAAGGAACACCCTATCGGTTTTATTAGTCGCCAGCTTAAGGACAGAGAGCTCAGATGGTCCACGGTAGAGAAAGAATGTTTCTCTGTTGTGTGGGCCCTAAGGAAGCTGAGGCCCTACCTCTATGGGACCCACTTCACTGTGCAGACTGACCATAAGCCGTTAAAGTGGCTAATGAACATGAAGGGGGAGAATCCAAAGTTGCTTAGGTGGTCCATAAGTCTTCAAGGCTTCGACTTCACTATTGAGCAAAGACCAGGTGTCCAACATAGCAATGCTGATGGGTTGTCCAGAATGTTTAACCGACCTGAACAAGAGACTCATCCAGGGGTGGATTAGTTCCCCCTGTCCATAGTCTGGGAGGGGCGAGTGTTAGGAAAGATTTCGTAATTGTAGGGAATTTTCCTTCCATGTGGCAACCCCTAAACTTTTTGCTGTTGTTTTCACCTTGTTCTTGACTTTGCCAGAGAAGTGCAGCCTTCTGCCGCACTCCTCTGGGCTTTCGCTCCTTTCTTACGGGGAAACTGACATGCCCTTAAGACAGTCAGTACCGGGGAACGCTGTTTCCCGTAGTTTCTTTTATCATGTTGCGGCTTTAGTGCAACATGACACAAGAGGGCACTGTAAGCTAAGTTACAGCTCTCTTGGGTCTCTAGCCTTCTACAGGCCCTAGATACTCTTTTAGGATGGTATTTGATCGGTGCAAGTCATTCAGGGACTCGAATGGTGGCAGCGATCGTTTTGTTTATTTTGAGCTCCTTTTGGCGTTCTGAGCACGTTTTTCGCACTGAACCCAAAATGGTGGCCTGGCTCCCAAAATGGCCAGACCACGAGGCTCCTTTGTCTTGTCCACTGACCGTCTTGCTCCCTTCACCTTCCCCAGGTCGAGCGACCCGGGGCCTTCCTTATTTGGGCATGTACTTTCCCGCGAAACGTGGTTGCTTTCGCGGGCTTCTACATGTCGTTTGTGTGCCTCCAGGGTGTGGGCTGGGATGTCTGGTCCCAATACACATCCTGGGTGCCAGAGAGTCTAGGGTGGTGTGAATGCCTGGGACCACCGTGGTCCGTGATTGGTCCACGTATGGTATGTGTGTTGATGAGCGGATCTCCTATTGGCTCCCCTCCGTTTTGGCGCGAAGGGAACCGTGGAAAAGAGGGAGCTGGAAACACCACTACCATGTCGATCTCCTGAGTTCTCACGAACGAAGGAATACAGGAGCCAAGTATCCTGCAACCACGAGGCTGGACCGAGGAATCGCTGGTGACCCGCTGAAGGAATCCTCCTTTGCACTGTTGTCGTCCTGTGAAACCCTTTCCTGCTTGGATCGAACCAGAAGGCCTGTACTGGTGCTTGGACCTTTGGAATAGCAGGAACAGCTATTCCCGGCGACTTCATCCTCTCCTGCCAAGTAAGCCTTCGGAAGTGTCTCTGGGCCATCCAGTTGACTGACCAGCTTACAAGGGAGTCCTGCTCTGTAACTGCCGCCAGGTTGTGTTGTATTCCGAGTCCTTGTCACTCTCCCACGCTTCGTACACTTGGCGTTCCCAAGTCTGAAGGGAGGAGTGTACATTTGGCTCGAATACACACGGCCGCTCCGTTGTCCTGCTGCGGCAACAAACTGTGCTGGTTTTGTCGATTGGGACGTCTTTTTGCTCTACACGACTACGAGGCGTTCCCTGCTCTTCTGAACCTGCCAGCTGCTGAAACTAACGTGGAGAAGCCTGGGTCTGCTTGCTTCGGGGACCAGTGAGTAGTTTAGCTAGGATCTGGTCGCCCTCCTGCAGTATCCCATTGCTTTTCCCTGCTGTGTAAAAACAGCACCCTTTTGGCCGTACTCGCGCTATGCTTCTGCCCGCTGTGGAGGCTGCGCTTGAGTTGTGGAACCTGTTCTCCTTCTGCTGTGCACTAACCCGAACTGCCTGACTTCCTCCGAAGAGCTTCCCCTTTTGCCCGTTGGCACCGGCGTGGCAGGTACTTTGAGCACAAGGCTCCACTCTTCGCAGGGCTCGGACTTCCATCTAGTTAGGTGCCTTTGAAGGCGAACTGAGTCTAAAGCGTTATCGCACTGCCTGTTTTCCTTTCCTTTCAGGTGGACTACATATTTCGTGCTTTAAACGCTTGCGACTGTGTATTTGTATATATATTGTGTTGATATGGTATGTGTTGGTTTAGTATTGTGATATTGTGATTTTCTCGCTACGGTCGTTGTTTTAAAGGCCTTAAAATAAATGTGTTTATATTTTTGATATAACAACTGTTTGGAGTAGTTTGTAAGCGCTCTTGCTTTGTGTGCTCATTGCGGGCTTTCAGTCACCCTCACCCCTCTTGAGACCTAGTCTTGACCGCCGCGATTGCTACCTTGATTGGTCTGGCTTGTCCAGAGGTTACCCTGTTCCAAGTAATTAGGTTGGCCTTCTGAACTTCTGCGCCACCAGGACAGAGTTCAGAAATCCGTCTTAACAAATTTGTGTACAGCGGTGGGATACGACTGAAGGTATCCAGTGTTGCGCTCGAACTAAGGCATTTCAGGTTATTCCAAACAGTACACGTAGTGAATTGTTGTAATACAACTTTAAAAAGGCCATAGTCCTATCAAACAGTATGGAAACAAATACCTTGTTAACTTTAAATGCTTCCAAATCAGAAACGCTGAAAAAGATGTGTGCGGAGAGAGGTGTTTCCTCTCAAGGCACAAAATTGGAAATGATCCAGAGAATCGTGGCGTGGCAAGAAGCGCAGCTTGACGCTATAACTTCTGAGGACAGTGCAGAAGGTGGTGGGGCTGCTCTCACTGGTAGAACCGACGGTTCTGCCGCTGCACTGATCCATCGCGACCACGAGGACAGGGAGGACGAGATGTCTAATGTTTCCTCTGCCAGTGTTGATGGGGAGGCTATGCTTGAATTCAAGAAGCAAGAGCTGCGGTTTAGGCAGCAGGAGCTTGAATTCAGCATAGCCAAACTAAAAATCGAACAGGCAGAAAAACAGAAAGACAGGGACCACCAGTTGGAACTGGCCAAGCTTCAGGTTGCAAATGGATCCAAGGGTCCTGGACATGGGTCTGGGGCTTCCTCTCATCCACGGTTTCCAAAAGATCTGCTCAGTGTGTATGAAGAAAGGAATGACATTATGGACTGGCTGAATGCGTTTGAGTATGCATGCGAGGTTCAAGAAGTTGACAATGCTGATAAGATTGCGTGGTTGCTCAGTAGACTGCCCCATTCTGGCTGCAGTGCCATTATGGAAATGTCGAAGGCTGAGCGGGCTGATTTCGCAATGTTAAAGCAAACTCTCATTTTAAAGTTTGGGAAGACTCCGGCCCAATATTTAAAGCGTTTTCGAGAGTATAAGAAAAAGGAAGGTGGTACTTGGGTATCTTATGTCGCTGAATCTTTGAAAAACTTAACTGGCTGGGTCGAAGGTTATAAGGTTTCTACCTTCGAAGGCATGATAAATCTTGTCATGCTGGAACATATTTTTGCTTCTTCTTCCCCAGAGCTTAAGCAGCATTTGGCCGATTCGAAGGAGATAGATCCTAAGAAGCTGGCCATTGCAGCAGACTTATGGGTGTCACATCGAGTGTCCCATAAGGACAAAACTCATCCTGGTAAGCAGGAGGAAGGGAAAAAGTCCAAAGATATGGAGGGTGGGGAATCTGCTAAATCTTCTTCCCATAAGGGCCACAAAATGAAAAACAAGGGTAAGACACAAGAGAACTCACAGGGTAGTGGAGGTCAGCCTCCGAAACAGAACTCTGGTTACAATAAGCCTCCCTACGTAAACAGACCCACTGGGGCTTGTTTTTCTTGTGGAGCAACTGACCATGTGAAGGGGGATCCCCGTTGTAAGGTTAGACCTTTGGGGGTCCACTCCGCTAATCTGGCCTTCTCCTCCTACGAGGAAGAAGAGATTACAGGAGCATCCTTCTCCTCAGACTCATTTCCCAGCGGAATAGAGGCTGAGGTAGTTTTAGTGTCCCTGGGTTCCTGGGAGCCTAAAGTCGCAGAGGCTTATGCTAGGATTCCGGATAATACCAAGCACTACTTTAAAGACAGTGTGCTGATCAATGGAGTGGATACTCCAGCTCTTAGGGATAGTGGGTGCAGTCGCACTGTAGTGGATTCTACCTTGGTAGACTCAGAGGAAGTTGCCAGAGCTACTCTGATGCCCACTAAGTTGGCTGACGGCCCCCTCCGTATGTTTCCCGTGATCCCTGTAAATCTTACTTTAAATGGTACAGCAGTCAGGATTCCAGTGAGCATTCAGAGAAACGTCCCGGGAAAGGTCTTGTTGGGTAATGATCTCAGAGCTTTAGGGCTCGTAGGAGACACTGCCGAAAGACCCTACACACGGTCTCAAGCACGGGCAGCATTGGCCAAGTCCAATACGCCGCCCCAGCCGAAGGGGAAACCCAAGGCGAAAGGAGTCTACAAGTCAAAACGAGGGAAAGAGAATATTCCCCCGAGCTCGCCTACCACTGCGGTGGAGGAAGTTGGTCAATCGCCCGGGCCTAACGAGGAGGTGGCGATGCCTGAAGTATTCGACCCCAACGATCATCCTGAACTAAAAGACTTGTTAGTTGAAGGAGGTCCTGATAGGGATGAATTCAGTAAAGGCCAACGTGAGTGCCCATCTCTGGAAGGCCTAAGGAGACAGGCCTGCTCCCAGCTTGAGGGTGAACCTCCTGGGATGCATAGGATTTACCAGGAAGGTGGACTCCTGTATAGTGAGCCCACAGAGTCTACAGAAGGAGACCATAGGAGGTTGGTGGTTCCCCTTGCTGTTAGGCCCTTCCTCCTGCAGTTGGCGCATGAAGTTCCCCTTGCTGGTCACCTCGGTATGAGGAAGACCAAGCAAAGGTTATCCATGCACTTCTACTGGCCCAAGTAGAAAGTCACTGCAGGAGTTGTGCCTCCTGCCAGTTGTCTGGTAAGGTTGGCGCGACAATCCAAGCTCCGTTGGTACCGCTCCCAGTTGTGGGGGTACCATTTGAAAGGGTAGGGATCGACATGGTTGGTCCCCTTGACCCGCAAACATCCTCAGGCAATAGGTTTATCCTGGTGCTGGTCGACCATGCAACCAGGTATCCTGAGGCCGTCCCATTTACAACTGTAACTGCCAAGCCAGTTGCAGAAGCTTTACTCGGCATGTTTACTAGGGTTGGCTTCCCTAAAGAAGTTGTGTCGGATCATGGCAGCAACTTTATGTCGAAGTATAGGCAGGCTATGTGGAAAGAATGTGGGGTCACCTACAGGTTCTCTTCTGCATACCACCCCCAGACCAATGGTCTGGGGGGGCGTTTCGACAGGACGTTAACGAGCATGATTGGGGCTCTGGAGGAGCCCCAGAGAAGAAAATGGGATCTTCTTGTTTCATGCTTACTGTTTGCCTACCGAGAGGTACCACAGGAGGGTGTTGGCTTCAGCCCCTTCGAACTTCTGTTCGGTCCTCCCGTACGGGGACCCTTAGCCATTGTCAAGGAGGGATGGGAGATTCCCACTCCCCCTGTTACTACCAATGTAGTTGATTATGTGCTAGGGCTCAGAAAACGGATGGTACTTCTGATGGGCTTGGCTAGTGATAAATTGAAGGCAGGGCAAGCGCTGGTGAAACATTGGTACGACCAGAAAGCTTCCCTCATCAACTTTACACTTGGTCAGCAAGTCCTGATCGTGAATCCCATAAGGCCTCGAGCTTTACAGGACAAATGGTCAGGCCCTTACCCAGTGGTGGAGCCCCTGGGTGAGGTTAACTATTCAGTGGACCTTGGAAGGCCTGGACAGGCTCCAAAAGTGTTTCACGCGAATAGGCTGAAGGCTTTCGTCCCAAGCGTCGAAATCGCAGCACTGCTATTGGCTTCAGACGTTGAGGAAGAGGAGTCTGAACCTCTCCCTGACCTGTTCCAGAGCGGTCCTTCAGATAGCTCTTTTGAGGGTGTCCGAGTGGCCCCTCACCAAAATGGACAAGGCTCAGTGGTTTACCTTGGA